>NW_008751710.1:238179-248895 GCF_000715545.1 Opisthorchis viverrini
AGTCACCATCTGAATTCCACTTGACCTCACCCCCTTCAAACTAACCTGTCTGGACACTGACAAACCCACAAAGACCAAAGAAAATCTACCAGTGGCACCCGAGGTGAATCATCAATTGAAGCACCCTAAAGTGGAAGATCAACAAACCAAACCCGATCAGAATTAATTCAAAACTCTCCCAATCCACCAAAGCAATATTTTGGCAACCAAACTAACCGACAGGAGCCGTAAATTGACACTCAACACTGATCTGGTGTGATAATCTGAGGAGAACTTACTGACTGGTTCCCCGTCTGTCTCATAACCTGGCCGATTTGGTGATCTGTTCACTTGGCCTGTGGAAGCTTTTGTGTCAAAAGCGAAACGTTGTCCAAATGAAAACTACCGAAGAGTTTTCAGCAACCTTGTGAGTAGTTTCCTTTATGAAAACTGCCGATTGTTTACCAGGCTCTTCTGAAGCGATTTTCTAAGTCTATTTTGTTTTGTGTCTCCGGCAGCAATTACCAAGTCAAAAACGACCTAGTGTACTAATATGAAGATGTCTTGCTAATTGTTTCTCCGTCTGCCTTTAGACCTGACCAACTTTATGAGCTGCTCACCTGGCGTGATGAAACTTTGTGTCAGAAGCAGAACGCTGCAGGACACACTGAATTATTCTCGACAGACTACTATCACTCGAGGGGCCAGTCAACGCCGGTTGAAGTAACGTAAACTACATGGCTGAAGAATGGGTTATATTCTGTTCAACTGACCACAGAAAACACTGGATGGGATCAAGCACAAACCTCAGGATTTCAGACCAGTCACATGATGTGGTACACAAATTTGTCCACTTGGGCAATTGTATGAATGCCGGTGGACTGGCTGGAGAAAAAACGACTTCTTGAATCGAGAAGGTAATGGCAGCTTTTGCCAACCTCCATACCTATGGTGGCGATGTGACGCCATTTTGTCTGACAAGGGCAGAGTTTAGACTGCGGCAGTGTGATTCATTTTGCTTTATGGGCCGGAAACAAAACCTCTACACCCAGAGGACATAGAAAAGCTGACAGTATCTAACCATCTGTGCCTCCGAAGCATTGGTCGGGTCAGGTGGGAACATTGGATTAGTGATGCTGAGGTATGACAGATAAATGTAGGAAGATGAATTTTTTCGCGGCAGATGAATTGCTCGTCCGTCAGAGATTACACTGTTTAATACATATACTCCAAATGTCAGAAGATCGTCCGCCTAGCACTGCTGTTTCGTCCAGCCCTGCACCGAGTGGAAGCGACTGAGAATGAACAGTCTATGACCTGGCAACGAAGTAGGGAAACACTAACAAGTAAACTGAGTCGAGTTGATAGCTTCCAACTTCTTTGCTGAGGACCTCGGACCTCAACTCACCAGCCGTTGGTAACACAGTCGGACAATCGCGCAGTCAGGGTAGCTCGTGGATCAAAGCTATCGCCCTCAGTGCTTGACTGTATCCCTCACGCTCTCGCATCATCCGCCGATCGAAGCTGCAACCAACCTATTCTTGGTACATGGTTTATACCTGATAAACTCAACTGACTGACTGATAGGAGACACACGTGATCGATTGAAATGGTTTGTTTCGATAACCAGAAAACTGAGGGTACGAGCGTTCCTACAGATTAACCAGCTTCACCAAAGGGATGTGAGGCCTTTTGGCTTTCCGCTTTTTTGGAGAAACCCCCAAAAGGCTTCCATGAAAAACCCATTAGGCTTGGGAATGATTAAGAGTGAGTAAACGGAACCAGTCTTTGACGGCGGTTTCCGCCTCACTACAGATTTGGTTTTTGAATTAGACAAATTAAGACCGTTCGATCCAAGTACTCTCCTTTGCACTCAGTCGCTTCAGCAGATGCACAATTTGCATAGTCGCCCATTTTTGTCTGGAGAGGGTTTTACCAGACATGACGTTCAGACAGGTTAGAAAAAGTGCTCGGCGCGATTAGATGTACAGTTGTTGTCGTTGTATGTTTATTGCTCATCTGGATCGAAAGTTGGCGCGCCAATTCCCTCGTTTTATCCTAATCACTTTCTAGACAAATTCATAAAGATCACACTGAAAATGTTGCTTTTACACTTCATCGAGAACATTTCAATGTCTTTTTTGCGAATAGGTTGCGGGAAAAAATTTATTGTAAGCATAAGAAATTGCATAAAGTAGAGTGTTTCATCGCATTGCAAGCAGGTAAATATGTTATTCAGGTATCAAGCAGTCATCATCATCATCGTCATTGGCAGCTGTGAGAACCTCGTGCTCGTCGGACAATGGTTGTAGCTGCCACAGTTTCGTCCACCGATAACTTGGGAAGATGGGGTAGGTAGCTGATAGATTCTTGCGTACATACAGCACTGTCAGTGGAGTTACAAGTAAGGTGATTGAAAAAGGAGCTATGGATCGAAGGCAATACCTTGGATGCACAAGCGCCATTGAGGGCGCGACTGGGCCATGTCTGACAGTGTCTATAACGATTGATGTGGCCCGCCTTATTAGCTGGGTATTTCTGAGTTTACCAAAAGCTCACCTATACCGGTGGTTGTCGATTTTATCCGGTGATGAAAATGAGACGGTTGTTTATTTCCCCTGAAGTTAACACACTTCCTGCCTCACTGATTGCTTTACCCTTATATCTGGCGGACCCGCCTCAATTATTTGCACAAGATCACCCTGAAAGAGAAGTGTGGTTCCCACAACATGGGAAAGGCCCCCTAGGTGGTGACTGATGGGGAATGGATAGATACAGGTTCTCCTAGAAACTGAGATCCGTTCATCTAGGTGTGTACGGGAGTTAGTACATCGGCAGACTGTTAGCATACCAAAAACATAGATAAAAACTGCTCCTCTTTTGGCATCCGGTCTTTTCTTGTTTGTGAATTCGGTTGAATGCCTTGCCTTTAGATCCCTCACTTTAAGCGCATTAGTGTGTTCGGGCATTCCTTTCAGCCTTTCGTTCGATAGATTTCATCAAACTATCTGTATTTCTTACTAGGACACGATAAATTGTTAAATTATCTAGACCACAACCTAACAAACAGTCATTTCTCTACTCCGGTGTCTTCAAGAAGATTTCATTAATTGTAATACACTATTCATAAGGTAGCTGAAAAATCTTCGACAGCCCACGGCTGGTTTTGCCTCTCCTGGAGTTCATCAGGTAGACGCAGTTTCCGAGTTTCTGTCAAATCTGTTTTACTTGAACCCAAATTTCTCAGAAACATCATAAACAAGAGACTCACCTTGGTTCCAGGTGGGTCTACGTTCAAACCCAAATTGGTGCGCAAGTTTCTTACAATCTGATTTCAAGCAAAACGTAAGGTTGACGAAACTCTAGGACGGTGCCTACCTGATGAGCTCCAAAAAGAGCGAAACCGATCATGGGCTGTCAGAGTTTTCAGCAACCTTATGAGGAGTGACCTACGTCTATTTGTGCACCGTGATACCTCGAATATCGTACCAACTGAAATATGAGGCGGCCTGATGCCGTACATTTAGTTGCTTGAAAACATCATAAACGAGAGATTCGGATGGGTTCTAGATGAGTCTCCCTTAGAAACCATATCGCTACGCAACTGAGTAAATTTCGCCAGTTTTTATTAAAGTTTCATGCCTTGCTTTTTCAATTTGGGTGACTAAGGGTCCCACTAAAAAGATAAGTTTTATCATCTGTTCGGTTGAACCGTCATTTGGATACAGTGAACCCTTCTGAAAAGCTCATCTAGATCTTCTCAAAGGGTTCATGTGAGAAAATTATAATTTCTGGTTTGATGCTTTTAAAACTGGGTCGTCCTACGCTTCAAAGACCATTGAAATTTATGACACCATTGTTACACATTTGTTTGTTCTTCTCATCAAACGCATTTATCTTCTGTCAAGTCTTGTTTTCGCTACCGTGTGTCCAGTCATAACTCTTTGCTACGTCAAGTTCCTCTTAATGAAGTCTCAAATAGTGGGTTTTCCGAAACCATGATGATACTTCAGTCGTGGAATTCATCCGGCATTATCGTTCTTGTCTTACGCATGCCGGAACACTGTCTGTCATAACAAGTGTTGTTCTTCATGCCAACTTCAGAATGGCGCAAACCGCCAGTTGGATAAAGCATGACTTGGTATAAGCGTGTAAAATAGGTTAGGAAGAGTTGGTGTCGTACGCCTTCCAAGAATGGTGATCCGTGACCACGCCTGAACTTGGTTGGAGACTATGCAAGATGTGGAAGCTGATGGATGTCAGTAGCGTTTGTGCTGTCAGTTTCCAGATTGTCTGATTAGGCGCTTGGAAGCGTAAGAATCCCAGAATGCTTGACATAGGCAATCACTGGGTCGCTCGCTAACCCACTCTTTTTCTCTTCTTTTTACTCTTAGTCTTTGAATATAATTCGATGAAATTTATGTTTTTATGCCGGTGAAACATCAGCGTCAACACTAACATTGCTGTCTCTGATGGTGAAGATGATGATGATGATGATGGCAACCAGCCATTTCCAGATCATGAGGATACATTTTTCTTAACCCTTAAGTGATCTGTCAAACACAAGCTCAGTTAGAATACTTAAATCAACTCTGCTACCGAGTAAATTCCCAACGGCGACATTTTACATTCCAAGGAGTGTGCCCGCTAGTAAAAAGAAATTCGGAAAGGACTTGATGGATAAGTGATGCTACTCCCAAAATCTACTCTCTCTCCCTCTTTGTAAGGTTGGATTAAGTTACCCTGTACTTAGTTTATCAGTGTTTCGAAAACTTGTTTCGAAAACAGTATGTAGTGAACTCTCGATCAATGGCTCCCTCTTGGAAAGCGATGTCTCCAGTAGGCTTGTATGGCCATAAATATCCTTCAAAGATTCAAAAACCTGTTCTATGAAAATGATTCTACGGATAAAGACTGGGTTAATAAACTGATGCGAGTCATCCAGTTTTTTGGTATGCGCCTTGAACCCACAAGATGTAGGGCCATGCTAGTGGACATACAATCGCTTAATGTTCCACTTAACATCCAGGAAAAGGTACTCAAAGTTTTGGAGCAATTTATTTATCTCGGAAGCTGTATTAGATCCAGGCAGGAAACTCTAAGGGTTGGGTAGCGTTTGCTAATATGATACACCTGTAGCGCCAAACAGGTATATCCCTGAATCTCGAGAAAATTGTCTTTTAGGCTACAGATTAGACTGCTTTGTTTTATGGCTGTGAGGTGATTACCCCTTATAGCAGCCGAAATGAAATATCTTCAGATCTCTGAACATTTCAGAACCATGGCTTGTGTAGGCTGGTGTCTGGAACTGCACAAACTGAGAAGACAGCTATCAAAAGACTGTTTTTTGCCGAATGTGCACAATCTTCGTGACCAGTAATGTCTCAATAACGCTGAATTTGTACAGTTGTTCATCGGATAGCCGGCATGGAACTGGAAGCCATCAGTGGATTTATATCCACCACGCCTCAGCCAGAAGCCTGACACTCATTTTACACATCCACCGTAGTGATGTAATTCTGGGAGAAAATACCCACGAGCGCGCAGGAATAATAATGTGCTTATTCATCATGACAAAACGGTAAAATGGAAACTAGACCAAAACAGGAAACTTGAGCCGACTTCCTGGTTTTTGAGCGGATGGCTTCTTCAACTGGGGCTGCATAATTCCGCCAGATAAATGCTAGAGGCCATGGAAAACTGATGGCTTCGTAAATGTTGACTGACTAAACCTAGCCGTATGCAACCACGGATATGATCTAAGAAGTACAACTGGTTGGTGCAAAATGTTCCTCATTTTTTGTGACGGTTGACTATCCGAAACTAGTTGCATTTGAGGTAAGCATCTTATGTAATGAAACGAACTTTGACAGAGATACGTTATCTTGCATATTCCAACGTAATCAAGGGAATTGCAATAAACACTAAGTAATGCTACTTAGCATACAACTGGAATCTACCGGGCTGCTATCCTGCAACTGCTGAGTTGTACAAAAGCGATTGCAAGCACCTTTTTAGACAGAGGGGTCTCGGCTAGGATGAGGGTTTTGGCTGTCAAAACTAAGCTGTTAACATTACACTGAAGTGTTTCATAAAATGAGAAAACCGGAAAGCTTGTATCTATCGTTATACGAGGAGAATGCTAGGATTCTTTGGTGGAAAAATACTGTGATACTGAACTGGGAGGTTCATTATCCATTACTTTTGCTGGCTATACTCATACAATCACTATTATCTTTTGGCTTGTCGTGTCCTTTTGAGACCTTTGCCGTTTATCTGTCTGCCAATCTCTAGAACAAACGGGAAAAATCTGACAAAAGGGGCTGCATTGCGCTGTTAGTTGTAATTATTGAGCACTGGTTAGGCACCTCAGATATTATTGCTGTAGTGTTACCTTCGGCTTTAAAGTTAGCAAGCCTACGGACAATTCGAGTGACCAGCTCAAGCAATATAATCCAAAATACCCTAGATTTCGGTATATAGTTTCCATCAGATAGCGTAAACGATTCTTAGTTTCTTTATTAATGGCTAGACCCATGTGATGAGGCGCAGAATATCCAGCAGTTTGTCCAAACGGGTACGCTGATTTTGAAGAGATAGCCAAATGCTTGCATTTCAGGAACACTTGGCTCCCACAACGGGATAGGATGATCCTGCCCGGTAAACTTGCTTTGTGGAAACTTTTCCGCGCCGTAACAGCAAAGCCAGTTAATGAAGCTATAACCTAACTTGTTTCAATTCTGTTTTTTGGATGCGGGAAATACGGCTTTGCACCCAACCCAGGTATGAATAAAATGTTATGGTCTTATAAACAATACTCCGAGTGGCTATATACTACAAACTCGGTGACGGTGGAGTAAAAAGGAACAGAATAGATAAAAGAAGCATCTGCGTGAAACCTATACGTGAGGGATATTTAACAGTCACCGTATCCCAAACTCCTGCCTCCGTGCTGAGGTTAAACTAAGAATCACTGATTTCTGGGGTTAACGATTGTCCGGGCATCTCCTTAGCTCAGTGAGTCCAATAAGCAATCACTTATTGTGTAAAATAGTCACGTTTGTGGAACACCCTGGATCCGCTGTTCTGGTTTATCTCTAGTAACATGATCTAAAACCTGAGATTCAGATTTGCTTCTGCTTACAGCCTTTTTATAGGCATCAATTCTGCCGATCAGGATAACGTTAGTTTAGCTGCATTTAATGAGGAAAATTCATCAATCATCAATGGCAAACGCTGTTTCGAGGAAATAGGCTTGTGCCTGATAAGCTGTCTAAACCGCCGGCACCAAGCTGACGGCTGCCGGACCATAATCACCGTATGTACCGTATAAACCGGAGAGTAGCTTGGCACCTTTCTGGGGTACCTGTTCCTCACCAATGATTTGATCCAGTTCGTCGTCAGCTTTTTCATCCGCCTTGTTATCCTCCAAACTGTTTTGTCTTTCATCAGTAACTACAGCAAAATTTGGCAACTCAGGAATTGCGTATTCGTCATCCATTTCAAGCTTGCCAAATATATGGAACAAATTCTGCGTAACTGGCGGTTTGCTTTGTCTATTCACATTGGAGACAGCAATAGCATTCTTTGCAAAAAGTCGGGGAACGTCAAGCAGGAAAATTCCCTGCTCCCACATGTCTCTGGGACTTAGTATAGTAGGCCAGGCTAAAAGATGCTCCGAAGTAAGCAGCCATTTTAATTGAAGGCTCAAAAACAAGCGCGACACTTTACGCATCATCAGACAGAAGATGTCGCTAGTGCAGAGTTTTTCTCTACTCAAGTCAGAGCTATCCTAAATAAAACACCGCCATAGTATAAAAACGGGCGGTTGAGTTTTTCAAATAGATAGCCTAGTTATAAACATTCAGTACAAGCTAATAACTCATCCAACCGTCCGTACTTTTAACTAATAGTATTGGCTTGTTGTGAGTCTTGGTCCTTCTGTTTTCGTATTTCTACTTAGTACCGAATATTAGCCTTGCTTAATGTGTTATAGGTTGGAGCTTGATATCTTGCACTATTGCTAGAATCCTCTTTTGTAGTGTATCATTTTGATCGCAAATCGGCAGGATGCATTATCGCTAAGAATAACTGTCAAATGCATACAAACTCAACAGCCTATATGGTACAGTTTGATAGAGATTGCTCCACAAGTGCTCCACCAAGACTGTTGCACGAGAATATGCACACTCCTGCTTTGATTATAGTTTAAGCCAGTGCTTAGAAATTGTTAAAATTTATACTGGGCTAACAACAAAGTAACTGAACGACGGTTTATTCCGTGAGCTGAAAAAACTGCCTACATAATGTTTGATTGTACACAACAACCGGTCAGTTATCAGGCCCCGCTACGGATTCTAATTTGATTGATAATAAAACGTTCACCGCTAAATTGTTAGGCTCGGCGAACAAGACAACGACTATCAACGCTGTCTGAGCTATCAACACTTTCCTAAATAGCACAACAAAGTGATTGTTGCTTTCCGCAGCAGTTTCGAACGTTTGCCATAAAGCAGGTAAGAAGCGTTAAGTAACTTAGAGTTTAATTACCATCAAAGTAATTACTGTACAAGAACATGAGTGAGACGTCTTTTAAATACTGTAATTGTGTTCATTTGTCAGCGGATAACCGCCCCAAGTGACTCAACCTAGGTAACATAATATTAGGTTTTACACATTACTGTGGAGCGACTTCCTAATATCATTTCCAAGTTCGAAACTCCGAACCACAAAACTACTTTCCCCTCGAAGTACAACACGCACCCACCTCCACACAGATCATACGTCATGATGTATGTCCTTATCCAAAATGTTCTTTATATTCTTTATATAAAGCTCATGGAAAAGTTATAAACGTAGCCAGTTTTCCCGGCATTCGTACACGACCATACGGCATGCCATTCGCTGATAAACATCGCAATCCCAGTTACTTGGTTTGACAAACCCGTCAAAAGGAAGCAGTAGAAACTCCGCGATACTGTAGTGTTTGTCGGTTTTTCGACATCAACTCAAATTTTTAATGCATATCACTGTATGCTTTAGTCGGTATTCTACTTCGTACTTTCAAGGAAGACGGTTTCTCACATGTTGGTATCAGGACGCATTTCCTGAACTTTTAAACTTGATAGCTTAAATTGACATTTTGGAGACTCCTTGTTAATTACTTACTTTGCTTACTTACGATTCGTCTGGGTTCGTCTGAGTCTTCTCTGTAGGACAGAGACTTCTTTTGGTCTTTTTAGTATCCTTCACCATATGGGATTTGACAACTCAAAGTTAACTCAAAGCGTCCCCACCTTGGTATTTTTTGCTTTTAATGAAAATAATTTTATTTCTTCATTACAGTAACCAGGTTTGCGTGAGATATGTCCAACTATTATTTTCTGGGTTCCTCACTAGATCGGACTTTTTCGGCATTGATGGGCAATTTTAACCGGCAGCACTAATGTTCCATTCTTAGTGGCCTAGTGTAAAGTGTTTGGCGTATCTGTGCCTGCATCCTCCACTGTTCTTATGGTTTAAGTCCCTTGGCCAGTTCCAAACAAGGTAACTTTGGAAAACACAGCTAAATGCACAAGATAACTTTCAGTAGAATTTTACTCGTAGTATCCACCGTACTGAAGTTCCATACTTGTGGTTTATAGAGAACTAAGGATAAATTGAAATTTCCGGAAAACACATGCATAAATGGTGGTGGGACAAACAGTCAGCTTGTCCGGGTGAAAAGCTTTTCCGCCCCAGCGAGTGGTTTTCGTGGTAAGGGCCCTGTAGTACTATGAAAAATGGTGTTAAATATAAACTGACCACATGGACTAAGTGTCTACGTGTCTCAGGTGTCTGCGCACTACGAAACTCAAGCGAAACAGAGGGGAATCCCTCACTCCAAGTACGACATACATCATACCACTGAAATTCCACCTGCAGAAAGTCTCTTTTTCTTTGCATATGTTGCGTACACTTTTAAAGCTCTTCAGACGTTATAAATTTACAAATCAGTCGCGATTTGCCATACACGATTAATTACCGCCTGAATTACACTGCACACCTGATGAAAGGACGACTTAGTAGGACAATTTGAATGGTCCATTTTTTGACACAAGGATATGTCAAACCACTTAGGAGAAATAACCTTCGAAACGTACCTGCACGTCCGTCCAGCTCTGATAGATTTTTGTCCCGCTCCAAAACTTTGTCCACATTCACACGCATAATATCAACTACTTCATTCACCTGCGCTTGCGTCTGTTGCAGCCTTTTGTTTGGAATAATAGGGGTTTTTTCTGTCATTTTTGGTGCTGGTTTGCAGTGAGCCCTCCGATACTTTGAATGGGAACGTTCAAGTGCAATAAATAATATAAAATCAATTGATGAATTCAAACACTCGGTGGCTAGGTGTTCACCTGCAGCCAAAGCCTTGCGCCTCTCCGAGCAGGGATCGCTGGGATATCCCAGTTCTCCTTCATCTCATAGAATGCTCCAGCTGTTTCAGTTGTCGAATAGGGCACATCAATTGTGGAGATCATAAGCATGAACATGAGCTGGACCTCGCTCGAAAAAACAAAAACGTACTGTTCAAGTACATGAGACATCGCCGCAGAAACAAGCCATCTGCGTTCTCCTTGAGGGACAGAAACGGAGAACCGACGAATGACCCAACAGTGGTATCTGAGGCTTACAGAGAACACTATGCGTGTCTATACTCAGCCCCAGCGTCCTCGTCACATCCACTCTTGTCAA
>NW_008751710.1:249098-259197 GCF_000715545.1 Opisthorchis viverrini
CATGCTCCTTCTCGAACCCAATTTAAAGCACTATTAGAGATTTATTTATGCGAATCCTCGCGCTAGCGAGCATTCTGCCCCGCGCTGAGAACATAAAGAGCAGTGCTACACCCTTTTTTCACTTGTGCCTTTCAGGTGAACGACAGCCACTGACCGACAAGAACAAAACCGACCCGGGAAACTTGGGCAAAAGCCTCGATCCTGTGTATCAATCCGTGAATCCGTGAAATGATGACCTCGCCGACCTATTGATACATTTGGAATGACGATGATCTATCGGAAACAAGTGTTTTAAGGTTGTCACTGCCTATATATATTTGTTTACATTAGTGCACTTTCCTGTGAAGCACTGGTTTAAGAGATATATTTATGTAAATAATTTCACAAGGTTACGAGTGACTAGCATCTGCAATCCGTTGCCACATTTATTTAATTTTTTTCCTGAACTTAAACTATATTTTGTAACTTTTGTGGATATTTCATCATGACGTTAATTTTATCGTACCAATAATTACATCAAATTAGAAATGGTACCAATGCACAGGTGTTCGGGTTGTGTATTTCTGACTTCTTGCTGAATCAGTGGATCTACGCTCCGTTGAACTGTTTGCTAACTGCTGAAGTAGTGGGACTAGATCTCTGTGCTGGTGTGAACTGTTGAACGTCACATTAATCCTCTGTGACGTTTTTTAGCTGCGAATAACTTTCCTATTGTGGAATATGCTATTCACACTTGAACCGTCGGTGGAAAATTTCTACAAGTGGATATTTCCTTCACAGCCGGTTACTGCATTGGAATCGGCATAGCGGACAATTGGTTCAAGGCATTCGTGAGCCCTTATCGATTGCTTATTCTTTTATTGTGATTTCGTTACTTTGCCCGTCTATTTGATCCAACACGATAACAAGTTCCAAGCCCCCCACAAGTGTAAGGAAATGTAATAAGCTTACAAATATTTCATGGCCAGAATAAATTTAGCAGCCCATAATAATCATTTTGACAGCAAATTTAGGGAAAATCTGAACCTGTGTATAAATTTGTGTATGCTCTTCTTTTGTCTGAGTACACGCATGCATGTGCATGTGAATCTTACCCTTAAATGCTAATCATGATTGGAAAACTCGGTAACGTCTACTCATTCGTGTGAAAGTTGGGCATTCCAAAAAGTTAGGAAGCGACCGAAACGTTGCCATAAATTGTATGGACCTTAGCCCACAGAAAGAAATTTCTCCGGCATTCTGCTGTATATCCTTTTGGAAGCGGTATGACGCAATATGTGGTGGTAAAATCACCGTATACACACGGCGTCAGATAAAAGGAATGCCGCAGTCAATACAACGCAATGTCATTTTAGTTGACGTTGAAAAGTTACAGAATGAAGAACCGAATAGAACAGCACCTATCAATCCTCCCGTGAATCGAAGGAAGCCCACTCGTTCTTTAAAACAACTCAGCAGTAACTGTGGAGCGTCAAAGCAGTCATGAGTGCCTACGGCATTCTGTAAACGAACATAGTACACATGTGAGAAAAATGTGCGGATTGAGGTACACTTGCCGTTGATGGAAGAGCTGGCAATATTTTCGTTAAACCGTGAAGCCAACTGGTGGCCCGCAGTGCATGAGGACATACACCTACACAAAACGGGTTATATTAAGCCAAATCAACGAAAAACACTCATTCGTTAAATTTCATTCAGCGAACCGCCAAATTCAAGCGACGCATTGAACAGTACGGAGAAAATGGATACATCAGAAAATATCATACACAAGACAGTTAGCGAAACAAAAAGGTTGAATAGCTTCAATCGGTTTCTTATCAGTAACTCATTTCCAGCCCGTGCATTCGTAGGTTCGTGCACGAAACGTAAATTGAAGCTGAAAAGAATCTGTTGCATGAGCTTAGGAATGCCATAGACAGAAAAACGTCCAATTGTATGCACTCCCAAACTGCACAGAGTTGAATCTCAGAGGGGAATATTATACGAGTTACCGCACTTACGTGCTGCTACACATGCACCATGCTGCTTTATCAGGCTTCTGTCGAGGCGATACGCGTGACAACGCACTGGTAATAAGGCTGCTGAAAACCCTTCAACGACTCACCGGCAGCACAAAAAATTAATTGCAAATGAGCCATCATCACAGCACAACAATTGTTCATCGAACTCTTACAACCTGGTGTGCAAGTGGGGCAAAATGATGATGGAAGCCAGGGGGTCGTGAATATCCGACGGGCTCTGAGGGTGAAAGCCCCAACGGGATTTTGAGATCCCGCAGGTCACTGCCACGAGTGCAAATAAACTTCTTTTTTATCACATGCGTGTGCGTCAAGCGAGTCTGTTGGATGACGTGGATCTTACTAAGCCAAATTTGGGCTGAGGACAGAATCTGGCAACTGACGTCTTAGAGAAAAGCCTTAACTAACTGTGAAGGCTGAAAATGAGTAAAACATATAACCACCGATTCGGTACACAGTACTCAGATTTGGAGGTTTCACTACACTCTGCCACTATTGTACCTATATCATCCTTGACTGTCTCAGCCGCTATCAAATCTTATCATACGTCCGGAATACTTACCAAAGAAGAATGCTTCTGGTGAACTGAATACTGGTTGGTATGCAGCGTTGGGTTTCTTACCATACGATCCCTTGTAGTGAACACTTTAAACGCAACCACCCTTACATCACCAGAAGCTCATTACCATCAAACACGCACACAAAGCTGACAGCTACAATACCCCATTTTCATGGACACATGCAGCTCCTCGGAGAAATGCCACGCGTTCCAACAAGGAGCGGGATATGGCTCGTTTAGCTTATTTTAGAACTACGGGGTGTAAACGATAACATACAGAGCATTTCTCACGGACTAAACGGAGTTCGCGTTGGGGCATATGATATTAAGGCTTGCTCTTATCAAAAAGCGTGGAAGTGGAGTTTGGGTTTCCGGCAGATCAATCGTGACCCGCCCTGTACTTGTCATCCTGATGTTTTCACACCAGGTAGGGCTAGGTAGACAAGTGAATGGACATCTTGGAGAAGATTTAAAGTAAACCTTCGAAAACGTGACCACCTTGATCGGTTGATTTCGTATATCTCGATAGTGTCACTATGAAAAGACAGGACATTGCCGTGATGTCCGCCAGTGATATCTTAGGAGACTTACACTTAAAAAAACCTACCTCGATCCACCCGCCACCACAACGTCTTAGCTGAATTACCCATGAATGGCACGGTCGAAGTCACCACAGGTGCTCCAAAATCACCCTCTAAACAGCGAGACTTGGATCATCCGACACCCTCAAGCATTCACATACAGAAAAAGTTGGACGAGGGACTATTTGTGAATGCATGCTAGGTTGGCATTATAATCAAGTGCTGACTCAATAAACGGAACATTCAAGACAAGCGCGTTTGCTGAACTCGCCTCTCAATCGCATTCCTCGCATTTCCAAGAATGCACTTCTTGCGACCCAGAAGCCGCTGCCACTGATTCTGCTCTCAATCGCCTCGCATTTCCAAGAATGCACTTCTTGCGACCCAGAAGCCCCTGCCACTGATTCTGCTGGTGTTGAAACAGCTTGGCTCGCTCCCACCGAGCCGAAGGGCTTCTGGTTGAGTGGTTGCCCGTCGATGGCCACCTCTGTGACAGTATCCAGTAAACGCGCCGATAATCACTGCCTGTTCATTGTGTCTGCTTACGCCCCAACAGACCGTAGCTCTGATGCTCTTCAATAGTTTTGACATCTTTTGAGCCCCTTGTTACCATCGACTGAGAGCTCAGATGTTGTAGTTCCCGGAAACTACAAGTACGCCAGTAGGTGGATATTCCGTTGCTGAGGCTCAGTTGGGTAGTCCTCTTGCATGGGAATCAAGCAGCACGAACAACGGCGCATAATGCAGGCATCCGCTGGACTGTCTATTACTGTGCAGTATTAACTTCCGAAAAAATCGAAGCCGCTCGGTCAAATGGTGCTCTCCACATGCAACAGATGGACCACATCGTCATTGACTCCAGGTTGTGTGGGTCAGTTACCGCTTGTTGCTCGTGGATGTGCGTGCCAGGCACAAAAAAAACCACCCAGTCATTGGGAAGCCCTTGGATCCTGATACAAACCAAACCTACCGAAATCAACTACCGAAGTCCCCTCTGGCCTATACACTTTTACTGAAAAGTGATATCCGCAACCTTGCAAGGTCCAATGCGCTTCGCCTGTGGAACGGTCCTAGATCTCCAGCAAAACTCTGAAATTGCTCGAGGCTCGGACACTTATTTCTTCTGGCCGACAGTACTACAGCATCCGATGAACTGTTGATACTAGGTGAAAAACAGTACCTGGACGAATCGAGAGGCTTGGTAGTCCAGAAAACTGGGGCACGGAGGAAGCGGGAAAACTCGGGAATTTAAGTATGCAATACAGGTATTCCGCAACAGGCTTGAAGAGGCCCCTGGTGAGCGGAACAATCACTGATAAAACAGATAACCTATCTCAAAAATAGAACGCCTTAATCGTCGGGTTGGACACATTCAACAATAATTCAACTGTCCACTTGCAGTTGATCGGCCGTATTCATGACCCGCGAAGTTGGAACCCCCGACGGCTTCGGAAATGAGCGGATGCATTTATCCCCTTAAAAGCCGACTCTGACGAACTCCTACCCACTCTGCTTAAAAATGGAGGTGTCTGTCTAGCATATTCACCTGTCTAGGCAAAAAGACCGTCCCAGCCAATTGGGATGAATCGACCGTGGTGCCGATTTTCAAAAAAGGTGCTCGCAGTATGCGTGACAGCTTGGTTCCCATTGTAACTACTGTTTGGATAACTTAAGAAGGTGCACGAAGGCCGAACCCAAGAACAACAAGCAGGATTCTGGTCTGGAAGGGGATGTATAAATCACATCTTCACGCCCTGTCAAGTGTTAGAGCGACGGTATGCTTGCGGTCACCCTACAACCTTGGTGTTCCCTGGTTTAAATGTTACGTTTGATTATGTCGACTGGTTCGTTTTCTTGGCACGCCTGCACATAAGATCATGAATACCATGCACAGATTAAAAGGGCTAAGGGCCTATTTCAAAAAAGCATCTAGTGTAAGCTGAAGCGCGAAAACGCGCTCAGCTCCCTTGACAGAAAGGTAAGAATCGATAGCCATTCGAAAGCCAACGTGGGGTGAGATTATACGGATATGGGAGGGGAGCTTAATTCATAGTTTAGAATAAAGGCAACGGAAAAAGTTTTGTCCAAAGACCCTCTTCTTTTTTGTATTTGACGCGAGAAGTGAATCACTTCTAAGGTGATTCCTGTCACCGTCGAGTGCGAAAGGTGAGGCCGCTCTGGCTTTTCGCGGACACAATGTCCCAAAGCTTATTGGCTCTGACTTGGTGAGAGCCGGGAAGTCTTCTACCACCGCCATTGTAAAAAACAACGAAAGGTGTCAGCAACCAATGCCACCGATTTTTCTTTCGAGATATGCTGCCCAAACAGATGACAGAAGCAGTGGTATGGTCAATTTGCTGGATGACTGCGATAAAATATTGGAAACTTGAGAGCTGCACAGCCACAATATAATTGCCTACGGCTTGTCGAAAATTGGAACAAAACCCTCGGACCTCAGCCGCGTCGGGCGCTCGCCAGAATCGACCGATAGAAACTCAATCAGCGCGCAAACCGAGTAACTCGTGAGTGCGAAACGCGTTGAAACGTTAAAACAAAGAAAACTAATCTGGTTGGCAGACTTCTAGCGGCTCGAGCACAAGGATATAATAAGCGCCCCGAAACCAATTCCACCGTTGGTCACAGTGGTTCAACAACCAGGCGCGCCTCACTCGAATTTCCGACCCAGCTGCATCAATGAAGGGCTAAGCCTTAGGAACAGGCATAAATTTTTCCGAAAACATAGCTTCAACCAAGGAAGCTTTCACAAAAATTTTAGACGCATTAAGGTATTTACCCGGTACTTTAAAATTCCCCAAAGGGTTGCAGTTTTGTTGAAATTAGCTACAGCACACTTACTGCATGCTTTGGGCGCAGAATTCATCTATTTAATGACTGTCATTGTTAAGCTCGATGTCTCCGCGAAGGCGGTGGAAAATCCAGTGGAGAAGTTGTTTTCCTCACGTGTTCTCAGTTGTTAGATTTTGACATATTTTGAATGTACACATAAACAATAATAACTGTGCAGACTCAAAGTGGGGGAGCTATTCGCGATTTATCCAACAAAGGTTTCCTGTTTTTCGGCAAGCGCCTCGCCGCACAAAGCGAACGAATTCATCGCAAATAGTAAGTATGGTAGATCTTCCAATGGTAATCGGCACACACTGTATTGGCCGCAGGTGAAGTGTTTTCTTCACCGATATACCGGGAATTATTGGATTTGCGGGCAGCACGAGCAGACAGTACAATAGGTTAGCCAGTACCTAGAAATTTTGTCACAATTTCACAGCAACTGACCTGGTGTCCATTGTAGGTAACCCAGATAAGCGGCAACTTGTTAAGGTACAAGAAGGGCCAGCGTTGGTCATTGAAACAGATTATCATGCATCGGTTAGGGTTCGAGCATCGGCTGTAGGTGCACAAAAACGTCCCTACAGCAATTATTCACTCAATCTGGCTTGGAGCGAGGTTCCCCGTCAGCGGCCACAATATTTGAAACTGCAGATGAATTTGAGAAGCAACGCCGGCGAAGGAGGCAACCCAGTATCTTAGGCTGTAGAAAATGGGCAACGGCGGTCGATTCCTCACGCTTTTCAAGGGCGATTTTGGCCGTGGTAATATCAGTCATGAGTTTGTTGATTACAATAAGGATGGAGAAATCATGGGATTCAAGGAAGAGCCTACGATACTTCCTAAGTTTATGGCGTATAGCGGGTAGTCGTGTGACTGCACGACAACCAGAAGCATAGGAAGCTCGTGTGGGAGCAACTAGATATAATGATGATAGTAAGTTGCCGTAAAAGATGTTAGCCACGCCTTGCATGTCACCAAAGAGAAAGAACTCGTCCCAAGTGTTATGTCGCAATGAGATTGCAAAGGCTCCAAGAATGCTCGGGGAAAGGATGAAAGAGGTTAAGGGAGGATTAGCCCGAAGGGCAGAAAGCCAAACAGAGTCTGGAGTGTCCGCCAGTAATGGATAGTCAATGGTGGAGACTTCCATTTCAGTTCTGGCGTATATGAGGCAGCCACCTCTACGGCGGTGGGAACGATCAGAACGGAAGATAGTGTATCCCGGAAGGGAGATAAGGGCATCAGGTGTGCTAGGAGAGAGCCACATCTCTGTGATGCAAATGAAGGTTGGACGAGCTATAGTGGAGATAGCTTAGATGTAGTGCAATTTAGGTAAGAGAGCGGGTGTTGATTAGAACGACAGAAAGATTGCTAGCGGGATCGGGGGAGGTGGGTAATGTGGCTAGTAAGAGTTTGACAAGCTCAGGGAGGTCAGTATGCAATGGATTAGAGACAGGGGAATTAGGTGTTCTCGAATTGGTGGGCGAAGTAGGACCAGGTGAAGATACGTGAGAATAAGATGATGGGGGGTACCGCGATGGGTATCGAGGCAACGTTTGGGTGGCAGGGCCGGTGGCGGAGGTCCACGGACAAAGAGTAACAGGCCGGGTCGGGCAGTCGTTTGTAATAATGTAATCGACGTAGTCAGGAGCTAATACCGTGTATGGTAGCTCAACAGAAACAGCGGGATTTAGGTCACACGGGATGGAAGTGCAGGAGAAGTGTTTAAGAGACAGGGAATGAGAGGGTAATACAGGGGGACCGAGAGGTCGGGTGGACCTGTTCTGTAGAGCCTTTAGCATCAAATCATGGTGGGCGGAACGAACGGGTAACCAAAATGGGCTGATTGGAGGAGATGGAATAAGAGACTTATGTAAGAGACGCAAGATGAGGAGAGGGGAAATGGTGCAGTGAGGATGTTAGTGGTATAATCAAACTCTCTGGGAGGGGTGAGCTCCGTTGGGAGTGAGCAGGAATCCTCTGCGTTGGCCGTAGTTGAAAGGAGTTTGGAGTAAAAAATCGAGATACAGCCAAAGGTGGTAGAGGTGGGCCGCACGTGGCTTCGGAGGGGGCGGAGGCTGTGGTGGAGTAGGTAGTTGTTGAAAAGGGATCCGAGGCATATAGTACGCAGGTGTCCAGAGGGGCGGAACTTGATAAGGTCTAGGATTACGTAACTGTAGTTTTGGTTTAAAGACCCTGTCAGGGAGCTGGGTTGCACGGCTAGGGGGGCTACAGATGTGCTTATGATGCCTTACGGGTTTAGTCAGGTTTGTAGAAGGGCGAAGAGCAGGAGCTCGGGGAGTTGGTACAGGAGAGGTGCGAGACTTGGACAGCAGGTGCTTGAGTCCAAGGAAGCGCTTTGGTGGGGAGACACGAAGTGTCGTTAGGTCAGGAGGTCTAGAGTGAGAACCTGTGCTATCACTCTCCACCGCAGCCTCATGCATGGGCTGATTAGTTACCGTATCTCTTAAATCAGCAGTCGATCTCGTTGGCGTGGTGGAGGTCAGAGATAACATTTGTGGATACTCAGAGATAGGAGTGGAGTGCCCATGGTCATGAGCGTGGGATCCAACAGACAGCTTTGTGTGGCATTGTGGCACTCGTCAGCGCAAGTACTGGTGGGCGACAGGGCAACAGGTTCAGGTGACTTTTTGGTGAGCAGCCTTTGCGTTGTTGCACGAGCAGCTTTAAGTTTTAAGATATGGGATTTTTTGGTAGGTAAGAGAAGAGTCCGGGCTGCTAGCAGACGCGCGGCATCTATTTCATCCCGGAATTGTATTATTATCGGGCAGAACATGGATGGTTTTGACTTCCAGAGCCACCGAGCTTTGCATATGGTGTCCTGCATGCCACATGCATTCAGGATGGCAGTTTTGGCATGCTCAAGTGGGATTCGATCGGATGCATTGAATATTAAGACCTGATGCCGGCATTCGATGCGTTGACTAATCTCAGTGGCAATTGTGTCAATAAGAAGTGACGCTTTTTCTAAGTTTGTTTGATTGTATGTTGCGTCGCGATTCAGAAGGCATGCAATCGATTGTATGGTTCGGAGGGAGGATATTTCGTTCCCCATTTGGCGCACACGTGTTTTGAGATTTTCTAGGTCATTCAGGACTTCAGAACCTACTGGCAACGGTGGAAGAGTGTTGCCGGGTTCAGGAGGCAAGGATATGTCACTTAGAACAACTGAACAATCTGAGGTTTCCTGGGATACTGTCTTTGCCGGCTTCGAGAAGTGAGGGGGTTGGGAGCTGAATCTTCTGGATCAAGCCGTTCTTTGAACATGCTGGGAGGTTAGCTGAGGGGTACTCGAGGTCTAGCGACCGCTTTGAGGAAGACGGGTGTCATAAGGAGAAACTTTGGAGCAGATTGAGGAACGGTTGATCTGGTTGAATACAGTTGAGAGTTATAGGGTAGTAGGATAACTATGGATTGTAATAAGAGGGTCACAGTCAGTCTCAGATACCTATGTGGGCTGGTGGTTCAGATAGGACTGTGGAAGCGTGGAACAGTGGCGGAACGTTCGACGGAACGACTATGTAGATGAGGATTAAGCACGCTCTAGAAACTGGAGCTAGCACTGATTAGGCCTACTGGAGAAAAGAAAGCCTGTTTGGCACCGTGAAAAAGAGCTATCCAGCATAGAAAAATGCAGCATAGAAAAAATACGGAACGACTAGATGAGGATTAAGCACGCTCTAGAAACTGGAGCTAGCACTGATTAGGCCTACTGGAGAAAACAAAGCCTGTTTGGCACGCACCAAATAGTTATCCAGTATAGAAAACTGGTTGAGGACCTATGAACTGGCTAGAATAAAAAAATCTACAACACCTGACCTTGAAATTTTGGTTTCGCGGTTTTTTTTATTTGTAGAACATGAAGTTAGCAGCAACAAAATGCTGCCGATAGGTCTGGATCAAAAGATAAAGAAGCTGTCCTGAAAAAATGGCTATAGTAAGTTTGACACAATTAGATGTGCGTGGAGTTTCAAGCTGGTGGAGTAACAATAAGACACATTGCTCTAATGAAAATTAAAATGAGCGCTAACGGTTCAAACCACAATGCCAGGAAACACCAACATGTGAGATGC
>NW_008751710.1:260168-264470 GCF_000715545.1 Opisthorchis viverrini
TCCAACTGGAAAGGTATCGCTGTGTTGGTGATTTGCACGCACACATCCAAGATTGATGCGTTACCTACCGACCAATTGTACATACCATAGAGTGGGAGTCATCCACGGAGCTGTATACTCGCACCACTACTACCTGCTTCATCAGGCTTTGTTTCGGTCCAACGGGTCTTGTGAAGCAGTAGGTTTGACATGATTCAGTCGGTCAATGTGGACTAAGACAAAGCCAATACGGAGGTCCCGTGACGTTGTAATCATGGACATAAAGCTTAAGTGGGTATAATGAAATGAAGGCGTTAATAATGCAGATAAATGGTATCAGGAAACTCAGGATCATGGTGTACTGTGGAACCTAGAAAATCATTGGTGTCACTATTGTGGTGAATTTGGGTATAGGAATTCCTTGGGAGGGGAGGTAGTGACTAGACGCAAGCCGGAACGCTAACTGTACAAAAAATTAATGAATTCACGGGAAGCACAGACTGAAAGTTCACAGATATGGCTAAATTCAAACAAAAGTTTCAGCAGCCTGTAATGAACGTTTCCTGGAGGTAGCTGGGGGCAGGTGAAGTGTTTGTGTGTACTTTCAATTAATGGGACGATATTATCAGAGTTTCAGTTCAGGTGTAACAGGGGAATACTTCCGGGTGTGCTGTCAACTTGGGTATGACAGTCCTATGCCACCACTGGCCCAACATACCTCGTTTTTGACAGCCACGTGATGAACTTCGTTTGAAATCATTGAGCTATGATGCGCATTTTTTGAGCAGAGTGATTCTTTTCAGGTTTGTCATGGAAATCAGAAGAAGTAGAACAAAGCCGATGTAAGATGGCAGGTATTTTTTCTGGTTCAGCTAGGAATGAATTCGGGTGCAGCCCACAGGCTAGGTGGAGTAGCTAGCAGCCAAAGAGCGCATCAAACCGGGTATTACCGAGGTCAGAGCTTGGGGGAACGAGGGAATAGGATGAGAGTATTAAGACCTGATTAGTTTGAGGAGACACCAGATAGGGTACTGTGCACTGGTAGAGAGAGAAACTTAAGTTTACCATATTTAGGATGATGACAGCAAGTGATTAATGAGACGGGATGGAGTAGATTTGTGCTCAGTAGACTAGCGGCCAAGCAGGGTTTAGTTTGGTAATGCAAGATATTAAAGTGCAGGAAGTCTAGAGCAAACCGGACTAAGCACGTTTTCGTGTAGAGTAATTCAAACGTGCGAGTACTGACTGGAGTGGACTTCCTAGATGACGGAGTAGCATAGCTGGAAATTATTACGTGCGTTGGACGGTGCCACAATCTTGGAGAGAAGGTGAGCATAAGAAAATCGGTCGACAGTCCCGGAAGCACTGCTATCAGCTTCAATTAACAAGTGGGCACCAGGCTTGTGTGCAGGTGGGGGTGATAAGAAAATGGTCGACAGTCCCGGAAGGAATGCTATCAGCTTCAATTAACAAGTGGGCACCAGGCTTGTGTGCAGGTGGGGGTGGGGAATAACATTTTTATATTGTTATACATGACTTGGTCGCCAAACTGTTATACCTGACCCCTGTTCCCACTCCAGTGCCTAGTGCTAGGAAAGAACTCACCAACATAGAAAACAACCGCTTTATTGCAACAAGTGAGTGCGTGCGAGTGCAAGAGTTACAGCAGCCTGCACTATTTAAAGGGCACTTTCGAGCATTGATCCAGATCGTCTGCTAGGCATTAGGCGAACACCCATCAATATCGATCGTGCTTTCATGAAATGCCCGAACGCCGACTACATTTGGTCGTGCTTCTGTGACTTGGCTAAATACTCATTCATTTTTGCTGAATTGATTGAATGGCCTGGGTGTTACCGGCTTTCCTATTGAGATTTTGATGGAGTTTTTGGGTCCCGGTAGGTTTCGGGCGTTCTGAGGTTGCTTTCAGGAATCTGACCATTCTGATATATATATATATATATATATATACATTTTCAATCCTGGAAGAAGTGGGTGGGTGAGTATATCATGCTTGTTTGACGAGGTGGGATCTGGTATTGTTCAACCCCAGCTATGATGAATGCAGCTAGAGCTGTGCACCCCGATGTAACCCATGGGCATCGCAGAATCTCTGAAAGCTATCCCATATGCTTTTATGAGGTTTTTAACACACCGTCCGTATTCTATAACGTTGCCAATTAAATGGCACAGGCGGGCCGAATCCAACCTAGCACTAACAAACGGAAAACAACACTGCTCTTTTATAGATTTCCTGAACAAAGTTCATGCTCAAAATCACCGGCGATGGATGAAGCACTTTTGGCATTGGGAGGGTGATGGTATACGATCGCAACGTAACAAGGCGGCGGTCACCCAAGGGAGTACCGAACATTCCGCGAGGTTTTTATCCCTCGTGCATGATACTCAGAACTGCAAGGTGGCATGTCACCAATCAGTCATAATTGCGGCCTATGTGGTAATACCCCTCAGTTCCCCCCGGCACGCCTACTTCTTTGATCGCTTCTCAGCCAACCGACCGCTCAGACCGGCTAGCTATGAAGGCACATACACTGCAACCACGATAACACTCATTCCATCTCTACTAAGTCTAATGGACAGTTATACAACTAGTTGTGACCCTGGCGGTGCACCACGTAGCCAATACGTTTCACTCCCATCACATCCAATACTGTCATTCTCTACCATCCCCATGTGAGTATCAACTATTGCCTTCTAAATCGGGAGTGTCGCACCATTACAGTAGTTTGAAACCATGAACATACATAGATGGGTCTCAAACGTACATCCTGGCTCTTTCTGGTAGATTTCTCGACTCTTTTCAATTTGTTTAGCTTTTAATCTTAATATGACTATCTTAGTGCATCATCTGAATAGCATAAATGAATCACCCTGCGCTCCCAGTGGTCGCATAAACAACTCTTACCCCCAATGGTCTCTTTTTTGTCTCGATTGCTTGATCAGTCCTGCGCTATCTGGCACCCTGAAAGAACTCACCCAAGACCCTCACATACGAGGCTATCCACGGACGTCGCGACAATCATATCGTGACTGATATATTCAGTCTTGAGTTCCGTCTGCAGATGACGATACCTCTAGTATTCCCCGATACATGAGCACACAAGGCTGTCTCAACCTGCTGAATTTTTACTAACACTCCAAGATAACAGCCGCCATATTTGTAACATCTGTTTATTCTATATATGCACCCACTATTTTTCCCCATAGCAATATCGGGGGGTCATCACACCCGTGATGAAATTACCTTTAGGCACCCGGTACAATATGTGCTAACGTTAATAAAAGGCTCCATCGTACTTACCGGCTTTGAATGATTTATCGTCTTAGACTAGGGGACGCCCGCTGCAACGGTGGGATAATTTTATCGTTGATAGGTCACGAATGGCCCACTACTTTTTAGACTACGTGGACAAATTTATTTTTGTTGTAAGAAATCCACATCTTCAAATTCAGTAAAGGATAAAACATTTAGAGGAAAAAATTTGTCCGCAGACTTTTCCACAGTTTGCACAGAGGGATAATGTAGAACGCCGCGTCCTAGGCCCACACCCAAAATTTCTCTGAAACCGCCGTTCAAAAAAAACTTCGCCATAATGTTTTGTCATCTGATGGTACTTATTTTGGCCCTTAAGATACCTCCGCGCGGCCGCGGTTTTATTTTCAAACGAACTTATAGCCCACTGTGGGCGCGGAATTTGTATTTTATTGGTCTGGTGGCTTGGAGGCCGCTGGCTATTCACACAATGAGATTGATTTCTCGAAATCTACGGCATTTCCAGACTAGCCACTTTATAGTGTAGTGTCTTTATAAAAACGGTGGGAAATTTTGTGGAAAATCTCGTTTCTTTGCATGTTTTCTTACATATTTGATTTGGAAATAATCTAAAAACGACGTAGACAAAAATCACGCGCACGGCGCAATCAAATTGGAAAGGCCATTCGCGTCCTGGATATGGAAAATTTTCTGTGGTTGCGGCAAGCGTCCCGCCGAAGCTGAGGAATTCGCCACAGTTAGTAAGCTTTTTGTTTTTTATGATGGTAGGCGTTAGATTAGAACCACAAATATTGCCTTTGGGTGAACTATTTGATTATTGAGCAGAACAAGCAGACAGCACGATAAGATGGCCATTGCTTTTAAGTTCTTGCACAAATTAAACGGACCGAAACGGTATTGTAAGTAACGCGCTTGTCTAGGAAATATTAGAGATATAGTGAACTACGGGCAAGTCGTAAGAGTGGATACGGTAGGCAGGAATGTTAGGCAGGAATCCACGCGGATCCCACCATACCGCACGTCTTTAG
>NW_008751710.1:269409-319144 GCF_000715545.1 Opisthorchis viverrini
ACGTGAACGCTAGCTTGGGAGGCTCAGACCGAGAACTAAGCTGAGGAAAATACCGTTACAACATCGTGTTACCGTCATCGCGACGCCGTACTTTGGTTCGTAAACAGCTCCGTGCACGAATATCTTGGATGAATCGTTTATGATTGTCGTTGTGGTTATATTATTTTTGAATCTATCGAGAGCTCGCGGTGGTTAATTGCCCCCATTCAAGCAAGAAAATAAGCCATCAATACCTGTATTTGGGACTCAAAAAGGACAGGTGTCCGAAAGGTTTGCCCGAAAGCACTCTGGTATGAGTCAGAATGCCCCTCAGAATAATAGACAGTCAAAAGTTATCACAATTTCTAACTGCTACAATCGTACGACACTGCCCGGTTTAAAAGCGATAGTCGATATTCAGGTATACGATCGATGCGAACTGGAGTTGGCTTATGTGATTATGAGGGACTTGCATTAACTAGATTGTGCGCAACCAAGGTGGCTCGGAGCTTGCAGAGACATTAGATCAGAGATATCTGGTGTTGCTGCGTCTTTGTACGATTAGTTGACCCCACAATACAGCTGTTACAGCCTGAAAAAGAGCGTGGAGCCTTGCAAAGCCAGTTGCGTCATATCATGCGTATTTGGTGGGTCTCTGTTAGCATCTCTCGCTCTTCCATCAGCGATGATGATAATTATGTTTTCATATGGTGTGCACATCGTACCCACAGTGCCACGTTATCATAATGATTTTAATTATACCAGGTGAGCGGCACACCGTCAGACATAATCGGAAGGTTACAGTCCTAATAAAACGCGAGTGCGTTCGTAATTGCACGTAGTGGAACAAGTGGGCGATAGGGTAAACTCAAGAAAGCGAAGTGCGCAATTGCTGGCGTGCTATCAAACTGGGTATAGCAGCGCCATGCCATCGTTGCGCTGAAATATTCCGGTTTCTAAACAGCCCCGTAACGGGCGTCATTTTTGAAATGATTTGGCTTGGATGTACAATTCTGTGAGGAGGAGGATATTTTGGGTTGGCTAAGGAAATCCTCAGAGTTGGAACAAAACTTGCAGGTATTTTTCTGATCCTGTTGGGGAGGTAGTGTGGTGCACCGTTTTACATGCATTTGAAGTTGTGTTAGTTTTGATTGTATTGTGACGGATGAGGTTAATGCGCGAATCTGCAATGCTCGGGTCGCGTTTGCTAATCTGAAGCATCTATGGCGTCGTGGCGGGATATTTGTGAATATAAACTAACGCATGTATCAGGCTGCGGTACGGACTGTTCTGTTGTGTGGCTGAGACCTGTCTGTTTGAGAACCAGAACCAAGTCGTTTTCAAGTGCTTGACAACGGTTGTCTCAAAGCCGTAGCTCGTGTGGGTCAGTGTCACCGAATCCGTAAGGTTACAATTAGAGGTTTTTCGGTCGTGCACCGGGGAAGCTTCTTGAAGAATGTGTCCTTGCGGTCTCCAGCTAAATCATCATCGGTGTCTGGCACGGCTGGATCGCATCAAGTTTGGCTATCTTACTAGCTCATTTATTCGGATATAGTCGACATGATTTCAGAAGTGAAGATGGGTTGCAATACTTCGACGTAAACGATGAGTTGGATGAATCCCAGAAGGGTGATGCTTGCTGGCTAGATTGCCAATGTAGTTGAGTATGTGATGAGTACGATTTTTGCTGAGGAGGATTTAGGTGTCGATTTTATTAAGCTACATTGTGTCGGTTTTGGCGAGCAGAACTCGAGCGGATTTGACACCAAGCATCCGCCAACTCACTAGATGTTTCCAACGGCTGCATCCATGGATGCACGTTTGAGGACGCCTGTGGCCCTTGGATCATAGGGCTCAAGTCTGCAGCACTTACGACTGACAAGTAAACACCTCTCTTTAGCTTTAGCTTCGCAGCACTGAATAACGCATGTGGTAGCCAAACCTCGCTATTGAATCATCAATGTACACACGCCGCCCTCGTTATCGCCTACCGGACTGATTGAGCAAGTTTATAGCAGTAAGTCTCAAGGCTCAGTACGGACACCGACCAAGGATTGTGGACAAAGGGATTTGTTGAAACATTGGTGGGTTAGCCAGTGCAAGTTTGTTCAATTATTTCTTTAAATGACATCGCGGAAATTGTGCACGAGTAGTAAATGATTACACATTTTTCAGAAACCTTGTCGAGTAAAAATCTGAGAAGCGGATTGACCACACACCGTGTTTGTACTGATGCAGCCGACAAAGATAAGCAGGATTGGTTGAAGGTAGCTTTGTATTCTTCAGGCATGGGATGTTAGCAGGTGGGCGACGATATGAAGGACCGCCATCGGTCGTTGGATTAGTCCATAGTGTATAGTTGGGAATTATAGTCAGCTACGAGCATGTGCACGGGTCCGGCAGCTACTATGAGTAGCCTCAGCGGGTGACATCTAGTGTAGTTGTATGACGGGCCCTCGTTGGACACTGAACTGGGCTACTGGGCATAGCTGATGCTTCATACTCAGCGTTACACATAGACACAGGCCTTGCAATTACGCTGAGTAGCGTAGTTAGGCGATATCGACTACAGTTACGAGTATGACGGGCCATCGTTGGCCGTTAAATTAGGATATCATGCATAGTTGAGCCTCGTTTTTATCAGCTCGCATAGATACTGGCCTGATGTTTATTATAGATAGCAGATATAAGCGAGAGCATGCACAGTTATGAGTATGGCGGGCAATCGTTGGCAGTTAAATTGGCACACTGCGCATGGTTGAGGCCTAAGAATCAGCGTCGCATATAGGTACTTACCAAGCGGTTTCAAAAAGTGGTCAAAGCAGGCGATATCGCGTACATTTGTGAGAATGAGGTCCATCGCTCACCGTTAGATTAGGTATGTGCTCATAGTTTGGGTCTCGTATTCATCGGTTCACACAAGTGCTCGCCCGTTGTTTATCACAAGTAGCATAGATAAACGACAACGCGTAAAGTTACGAGTACGACAGATTAGGTTGGATTACGTTACAGGTTAATCAACGCCGCACATGGAGACTGAACTAGCAGGTACAATAAGTAGCCAGGTTGGGCGACATCGAGTACAACAATAGGTGTGACAGGTCATCAGCTTAGGCTATCAGGTATAGTAAAGGCCTCATTTTTACCGGTCCGTATGGGTACTGGCCTGGTGTCTACTATAGGTAGCGAAGGTAAGTGGTGTCGCTTATGGGTATGGGTATGAAAGACCGCCTTTGATCACTGTATTGTCTTACTGTGCCTAGGTGAGGTCTCATAATCAGCGTCGCACAGACGCGTGCCTAAAATTCACAATAAATATTCGAGATGAGTGACAACGCGTAGTGGTAGGAGTACAAGGAGCCGTCGTCGGTCATTGTATTAGACTGTCGTGCATAGGTGCGATCCCATAATCAGCGTCGCACATGGACACGGATCCGGCAGTTACTATAGGTAGTCAAGGTGAGTGACAACCGCTACCGTTGTCATGGCAATAAATTTATGATGGTCACCACCTATAGAGCGTCATACTCATAATAGGAGTGATAACTGCAACTCTCTCGTGATGCCTTCTTATCTATAGGGTAGTTAGGTATATTTGGGAAAGGGGGTCATCGACAGAGATGTGCCTCGCTTCCGCACTGCCCAGTTCGTGCTGTTGTCCAACAATGTTGAAATCCTTGGGAAGAGGTATCGTGAGGTTCGCCGAACAAAATATACTTCGCGATCATAATCGCATTTGTTAAATCTGAGGAGTGTAGGGCAGACAGACGTCAACAACTGGTCTTCTGGGGTGAAATTTGCATTAAATATTCTCCAGATATTTTTATTCCTAAAATACACCGAAGAACGCCAAAATATGCTAAAGCGTGATTTCGCGTTTTATGTTGCATGAACCATCGGTCCGTGGCCTTGAAATTTCGCTCACCTAAACAAAATGCTACGAGCAATATGTCCCGGAAGTTGCAGATGAACTAGAATAACTAACCGTTAAAGCCTCAACTTCAAAAACTATAGTTTCGGCAAAAATAATTTTGGTGTGTGAATAGCCAGCGGCCACGGAGAACCATGTCAGCTGAAAGAAAAATAAATTCTGCGCCCCAGGTAGGCAATGAGGACACTGAAAAATGTATACGAAATTGCCATAGTTTGGTGCTAGTCCCAGGTATATAGTAGATGCCGTCAATTGCTAAAAGTGTATATGTAAGTTTCACCGGTTCAAGCTATGGATTCAGAGGAATTACGGGCTTGCGTCCGATTATCGCCACTTACTGGCCACCTATTAGAAGCGAGCTGAAAGAAATGGCGGAGAAAATGTAGAATCTTCAATTTAGGACTCCTGTAAATAAGTCTAATCCGATTGGACATTTTGGGGTAATATTACTCATAGCATTTAGTTTGAGAGGCCGAGCTTTCAAGGTCAACCACTACTGCCGATTCGCTTGTGAATACACGTTTGCGACAACAAGCACCAGATCAACTCTGTTTCGATGTCTTTAAATGGGAGACAAAGTCTACAGAACGTCCAATAGGAAATTCAATGAGACCAGTAATTCAGTAACGTTCGCATGCGGGCGCGGCATTTTGTACCATTATTTTGCTCCCAGTATAACAATACGTATTTCATCGTTTTTGTTAGGATACGAAAAACTACAGAAAACACGCACTTGTACAATTTCACAGAATACGAACCTGGTCACGTGCTCCGACCCTCTCTTCTGCATTTGCTCGCGCTTGAAGAGTTCATCCGCGAGTCTCATATGCTAACTGTGGTACCAGCATATTTTGGACCATCTTCGGAATCTATTATATGTGGGAACTGTTCAAAAGAAGACCCCCGGAAAACTACAATTGGATGGTTGTTTACCCCCTGACCTGGGCAACAGCGAACTGTTTTAAAGAGAACAAACATTAGTGAGTCTGTTCCAACTGACATCTTCATTGTTGTACAGCAAACCTAGCGTTATTATTTCTACTACTTTGCCGCTAACTCCTGGTAAAGTAACTTATTGGGTAGCCAGACCAATACACGCGATACTCGTAATACGTAAAGAATTATATGAGTAGTTTCAGCGAACTTCATCACAAAATAAAAATTTCTGGAGGATTGCCTTTTGTTCATCATAGCAGTGGGGTAAAGTTGAAGAAGCAGGTAGTAGTGGTGCGAGTATACAGCTCCGTGGATGACTCCCACTCTATGGTATGTACAATTGGTCGGTAGGTAACGCATCAATCTTGGATGTGTGCGTGCAAATCACCAACACAGCGATACCTTTCCAGTTGGAAATAGTGACACTCATTAGCTGGATTAGGCCATAAGGCCCAAGGGTATTGCTAGAAAATAAGACTGACCATTACCTCTCATCATAATATATGAACTGCTTTCGCTTACAGGGCCTAATTGTCGTACCGGTAGACCCGCGTCTATGTTTGACGCTGATTATGATGATAATAATAGTGTTCATTTTCAACTTGTGGGTTGCATACCGCCAGGCATGATCATATATTAACGGTCAGGATAAAGCCTGGCCGAGGAATTTGCGGGTACTGGGGATTACGCAAAAAAGTGGATAATGTCATAAACATTGAGCAACATCCGATGAAATAAGAATGATGATAATATGCTTATTTCCCAATATGTATGGGACATGCGGGTTGAGGCCCGATCGGGCGGTCACAATCTAAGGACGACAGACAACAACACAACGGGGAGGAAGGTAGAACCGACGAAGCTGGTTAATTACATTAGAAGTCATCGCAATTGTGGGAACCGAAAAAAACTGTGACAAACGGCATGAGGTCCGACAAGTTCGAAGATGGGGTTGGATGACGTGAACTGAAAGTGAGAACCATTGCCGGGCATCAGCGTCCTTGGGCGGTTGAGTAGGTGGCCAGAGTCACAACAGGTAAAAATGGAATAGGGGGTGGAATAATTCGAAGTGGAAGCGAATGGTAAGCTTTGTCTCGAAAATGTGGTTCAACCTGAGACCAAGTAGACTCACTGGTGACACTGTTGTAGGGAAGTCAAGCGCAAAGAATATGCTCAATGAGAAGATTACGCTAATTCGTAGGGCCAAACGAACACCGTATATGGAACTGAACTCGTTGAAGGGGCAAGCCGAAATTGCAGCAAAAAATCAAGTTGATCAAATCTGAACCAAAGTTTATTCGGGTGAGAATGAACTTGTCCCACAGGCAGTTGAAGCAATGCGAAAACTTTGCTCGTGGTTGCAATCAGAGGCTTGATCGTGCGACAGGTTGCGGTCGAGATTCTGATGAAAGGAGCTGTGGGACTTTCATCACACAGGGTATGACAGAGCAATGCCTTCATTGCACCGACAAAACTTGCCATATGCTCCCAATTTGAACTATCCCACCTCCATCTCCACTTTGCCCGTTGTGACCCCGGTCGTTTACCTGACCACCCAAGGTCACTCATGGCCAGCAATGGTTTTCAGTTTTAGTTCATGCCTCCTGACTGTTTTTGATCTAGTCGAACCTCATGCCCATTTTCCCAAAAAGTTGGGACTTATCCTATTATTGCTATATCATCGGGTATTCCCCTCTGTTTATGACATCGTCCTCTTTTTGTGCAATCCGTACCCCCACAAAATCCCCCACTCATGCTTCATTCTGACTGTAAAACTATGATCATGCCGGACGTTATGCCACCCACAAGTGGGGAATAAACCTTGTTATTATCATATTCCGGTTTATGGAGAGCCCGCTAACGGTAGTCAAGGCTCCTGCAGTCAGGTTGGAGATGCCCAATTCCGCGGCAGTTGGTTCCGTGTTAGACGAGGAGACTGACACAGATGGAGTCAGGCCGATGCAGGGTCACGGGTAATTTTTCTTCAGTTGGAGGACCATGTGAGTGTAGAACGAACACAAGCCAGATTGAGTGGATAATTGCTGTAGGGATGTTTTTGTGCACCTACAGCCGATGCTCGAACCCTAACCGATGCATGATAATCTGTTTCAATGACCAACGCTGGCCCTTCTTGTACCTTAACAAGTTGCCGCTTATCTGGGTTACCTACAATGGACACCAGATCAGTTGCTGTGAAATTGTGACAAAATTTCTAGGTACTGGCTAACCTATTGTACTGTCTGCTCGTGCTGCCCGCAAATCCAATAATTCCCGGTATATCGGTGAAGAAAACACTTTACCTACGGCCAATATAGTGTGTGCCGATTACCATTGGAAGATCTACCATACTTAATATTTGCGATGAATTCCTTTGCTTTGTGCGGCGAGGCGCTTGCTGAAAAACAGGAAACCTTTGTTGGATAAATCGCGAATAGCTCCCCCACTTTGAGTCTGCACAGTTATTATTGTTTATGTGTACATTCAAAATATGTCAAAATCTAACAACTGAGAACACGTGAGGAAAACAACTTCTCCACTGGATTTTCCACCGCCTTCGCGGAGACATCGAGCTTAACAATGACAGTCATTAAATAGATGAATTCTGCGCCCAAAGCATGCAGTAAGTGTGCTGTAGCTAATTTCAACAAAACTGCAACCCTTTGGGGAATTTCAAAGTACCGGGTAAATACCTTAATGCGTCTAAAATTTTTGTGAAAGCTTCCTTGGTTGAAGCTATGTTTTCGGAAAAATTTTAGGCCTGTTCCTAAGGCTTGGCCCTTCATTGATGCAGCTGGGTCGGAAATTCGAGTGAGGCGCGCCTGGTTGTTGAACCACTGTGACCAACGGTGGAATTGGTTTCGGGGCGCTTATTATATCCTTGTGCTCGAGCCGCTAGAAGTCTGCCAACCAGATTAGTTTTCTTTGTTTTAACGTTTCAACGCGTTTCGCACTCACGAGTTACTCGGTTTGCGCGCTGATTGAGTTTCTATCGGTCGATTCTGGCGAGCGCCCGACGCGGCTGAGGTCCGAGGGTTTTGTTCCAATTTTCGACAAGCCGTAGGCAATTATATTGTGGCTGTGCAGCTCTCAAGTTTCCAATATTTTATCGCAGTCGTCCAGCAAATTGACCATACCACTGCTTCTGTCATCTGTTTGGGCAGCATATCTCGAAAGAAAAATCGGTGGCATTGGTTGCTGACACCTTTCGTTGTTTTTTACAATGGCGGTGGTAGAAGACTTCCCGGCTCTCACCAAGTCAGAGCCAATAAGCTTTGGGACATTGTGTCCGCGAAAAGCCAGAGCGGCCTCACCTTTCGCACTCGACGGTGACAGGAATCACCTTAGAAGTGATTCACTTCTCGCGTCAAATACAAAAAAGAAGAGGCTAAGAAAACAGCACAAAATACTTTCCGTCTCTCAAGACGATTGCCATCATGTTCACCCTGCCGACGAGTTGGTGCATGCATTTATCGCAGCAACAGATATAAGTAAGTCTTATTGTAAACGTGGATGTTCATTCCTCAATCATCTAAGCCGCAGTCTGCAGGTTCCGCAGGCTTGCGATCGGTGAACGAGCGCCCGATCGTGTCTTTAGTGTGCCGTATTTAAGAATTGCTTCCTCATTCTAGGACCCAGTAGACACTCCGTAATGGCGCGGAGTACATGTGGGACGAGTGACTTCTCGACTGTTCTCGGGGTCGTTCCCGTGGCGTTGCGTACATTAAAAAATTATCCTGCCGAGCTTGTTCCCAACGCCAGCATTTCCTCATGAGGGAAAGTAGTGTTAATTTCGTCCCACCTTTATGACTTATTTGGCGCAGCGCTAAGACTTGCTTTCAAACGCCCAAATTGTTTGGGACACCATCCGTAGATGACGGTTGATATGATAGTCGCAGAGTATTTATAACCTACACATGTAAAGGCGAATATTCGTAGTAGGGAAGCTTTACCGAAACCCTACTGTACTGTTTGTTAAAAAATGCCTGGTTACTGGCGGCAGGCTGTACAGTGCCAGTTGTCTGTAGTTCTACACAGGAGTTTCAGTTAGTCCTCCGGTCTTTGCCTGGGCAAAACAAATACAAATCAACGGCTCGTAAACTCAACTGCGATGCCGATTATGTCCAAGCTGTCTCAGAGGGTCATCCAACAGGCTGAACTTGGAAACAAGACAGATCCCACTGGGACTATAATATGGTATCGTGGGTTGAGCCAACCAAGAAACAAGCTCAAATGTGTGCAGTGGAGTGCTTCATAAGCGATTCCTCTAATTGCCTCCCGCAAACAAGTACTGTTTGTTGATTTAGTGCTATGACTGTGTAAAAAGTGGCTGGGCTGATTAAAAATCCATCCAACATCGACTTGTTACTGTTACCGAGTGAGTTGAGTGCGGGCCATCTGCAGTCACTGCAGCCTCTCGAACGTGTTGATGAATCTGTTGCTGGATATCGTTTGAATCACGATACGAGGTTTAGCGTGCTCGGTAGCATGAAGCCTAAGGTGTGAGAAATTCTCCTCCCGGAAAAGGAGCCTACGAGCTTCATCGCTTAGGATTCAGAATCAGCCGACGTCAACCTTCTGTTAGAGACCCTATAAATAGTTTCCGCCACTCCGGAAGCCATGCCTACGCACCAGAGGTTTTCGTGGGGCTGATGCTGATGACCGGAAATTTTTTGGCGAACGTAGTTACGTATGGGGACACTTTTGGATTGCCGGCTTAATAGGCAGTCTTTACCGGAGTCATAATTAACAACAATATAAGAAAAGAACACAGGTTTAGCTGCCGTAGAACTATGCCGGTTTGTTTGTGTAAACCTTTACAATGGAAAGAAAAGAGATGGATTAGGAAAGTCGCCCTACACACATTCAAGGTGCCTAAATTTTCAACGTGATCTGAGTAGGAACTGGCAGCGTAAATCCCACTGACGTCATTTCACCGCTATACTGTTCAGTGTTTTCTGCGAAGCACAAGGAGGGTCGCGCGGACCCCATCCTCGAAGGCACCAACAACATCATGCTAAATTCTGTCCAACTCAGGATTTGTGCTACTCACAGTTAAGCAAGGAAACCAACACTCCTCCCAGCAGGCGGCTATTCAGCATGCCTAACATATGTCCTAGTCATCTTGTTTCGCAATGCTGGATGTGTTATTTCAATACAGTGCTATCTGTTTCACCAAGCACTCGTTTCCTGGTCACCTCACTCCGAGTTCTCCATAGTTCCGAGGCACTGGCGATCGAAGACCTGAAAATGTTTCGTATCCTCCACCTGGACTGGCCAAATCTCGCAGCCTCACAATAGTACAGATCGCTCTGTGGTCTGATAGATGTATCCGTTAAGTCCCGCCAATGTGCTTTTTCAATGCCACAGGGGTAAAAATAATTATGTCCCTTGAGATTTGTGCGATGACTTCGTCTGTCACACGCACGTCAGAACTAATGCAATTTCCGTATTGTGTTCTACCACTCCCACTGTCTCTCCTTAAACTCCTAGAGGCATGTTCAAAAAATTTCACTTTGTGGGCGCGAAGCACATGCCGAAGGACTGTATGACCTCGATCAACTTTTCAAGTAATGCTTGCGCTTCCTTCACTTTTTCATAGATAACAGTTTATCTGTATATTACCAGTGGATCAGGGGCTCGCCTGGAGTGGTTCAAACATCGGAGTTTCATAGACCTTCCAACTGGTCTCATCACTTTATGATTGACGAAAGTAAACAAAACTGGACAGAGTGGACACCCTTTCCGGACATCATTGCCATACGCACTTGGATACAAATGCATGGTATTCATGATCTTATGTGCAGGCGTGCCAAGAAAACGAACCAGTCGACATAATCAAACGTAACATTTAAACCAGGGAACACCAAGGTTGTAGGGTGACCGCAAGCATACCGTCGCTCTAACACTTGACAGGGCGTGAAGATGTGATTTATACATCCCCTTCCAGACCAGAATCCTGCTTGTTGTTCTTGGGTTCGGCCTTCGTGCACCTTCTTAAGTTATCCAAACAGTAGTTACAATGGGAACCAAGCTGTCACGCATACTGCGAGCACCTTTTTTGAAAATCGGCACCACGGTCGATTCATCCCAATTGGCTGGGACGGTCTTTTTGCCTAGACAGGTGAATATGCTAGACAGACACCTCCATTTTTAAGCAGAGTGGGTAGGAGTTCGTCAGAGTCGGCTTTTAAGGGGATAAATGCATCCGCTCATTTCCGAAGCCGTCGGGGGTTCCAACTTCGCGGGTCATGAATACGGCCGATCAACTGCAAGTGGACAGTTGAATTATTGTTGAATGTGTCCAACCCGACGATTAAGGCGTTCTATTTTTGAGATAGGTTATCTGTTTTATCAGTGATTGTTCCGCTCACCAGGGGCCTCTTCAAGCCTGTTGCGGAATACCTGTATTGCATACTTAAATTCCCGAGTTTTCCCGCTTCCTCCGTGCCCCAGTTTTCTGGACTACCAAGCCTCTCGATTCGTCCAGGTACTGTTTTTCACCTAGTATCAACAGTTCATCGGATGCTGTAGTACTGTCGGCCAGAAGAAATAAGTGTCCGAGCCTCGAGCAATTTCAGAGTTTTGCTGGAGATCTAGGACCGTTCCACAGGCGAAGCGCATTGGACCTTGCAAGGTTGCGGATATCACTTTTCAGTAAAAGTGTATAGGCCAGAGGGGACTTCGGTAGTTGATTTCGGTAGGTTTGGTTTGTATCAGGATCCAAGGGCTTCCCAATGACTGGGTGGTTTTTTTTGTGCCTGGCACGCACATCCACGAGCAACAAGCGGTAACTGACCCACACAACCTGGAGTCAATGACGATGTGGTCCATCTGTTGCATGTGGAGAGCACCATTTGACCGAGCGGCTTCGATTTTTTCGGAAGTTAATACTGCACAGTAATAGACAGTCCAGCGGATGCCTGCATTATGCGCCGTTGTTCGTGCTGCTTGATTCCCATGCAAGAGGACTACCCAACTGAGCCTCAGCAACGGAATATCCACCTACTGGCGTACTTGTAGTTTCCGGGAACTACAACATCTGAGCTCTCAGTCGATGGTAACAAGGGGCTCAAAAGATGTCAAAACTATTGAAGAGCATCAGAGCTACGGTCTGTTGGGGCGTAAGCAGACACAATGAACAGGCAGTGATTATCGGCGCGTTTACTGGATACTGTCACAGAGGTGGCCATCGACGGACAACCACTCAACCAGAAGCCCTTCGGCTCGGTGGCTTGGAGCCAAGCTGTTTCAACACCAGCAGAATCAGTGGCAGCGGCTTCTGGGTCGCGAAAAGTGCATACTTGGAAGTGAAAAGAAGGCGATAAAGATTTCGACAACCGTACTTGTGTCTTAATAGATTACTGCTAAATCGTACTTGGTTCATGTGCAATCATAATTTAACTTGAGAGGACTGAACGGTACACTTCGTAGGCTATGTTAGAACCGTCTGTATGGCGGATCCCATTTCATCCAGCCTTGTCCTGAGTGGAAGCTACCGGGAAGCCACCGTTCAGTAGATTCCATAAGGTTGACAGCTCTCGTCTACCTGGATGGGGACGGTGGGATCGACTCAGAAATGTTAAATGACATTGATGCATGGCGCTCTCAAGCAGTCAGTGCACTCCTGTACCAAAGGTGTCACCTTTAGTACTTAGTCACCTTGTTTGTTGTTTCTTCGAATAAGTGAGTTGATTCGAGGGACCAACTAATTTTGCTGTTCTTCGCTCTCCCGTTTTCCGGTAGCCGAAACTGTAGCATCTGGAACCCGCCTACCCTTGGTACGTGGTTCATCGCCGACAAATCGAACTAACTCCGAACGTGAGAAGTGCGGTGGGATACGCCCTAAAGTATCTTTTAAGTACGAACTGCGGAGTTGGACATGTGAATTTTGTCGATTGGTACTTCAGGCTTTGCTTGTATCCACACTGAGATGAGTGCTCACTGGGGGCGGGATGACTCAGTGGTGCGAATTTACTGACCGGAAGGCCCGTGGTTCGAACCCGGCCTTTGCCTCTCGACTTCACGTGTCTAGGCTTGGGCAACCTGGCAGTATCCGAGTCTTCGTGCTTCCTTCGGGTGGCATGGCAGCTAGGCACCGAAGGGGTGCTACAGCTGAACGATTCGGAGTGCTCATTGTTGAATGACAGCGAGACACCGATACCAGCGGTATCGCTGCTTTGGTGTAGGCGCCTTCCTCAAATCCAGTAACCTGGGATAACACTAGTGATGTATGTCGTGATTTCCGAACTGTTTAGGAGAAGTCTATGCGCAGAGTGTATTGCCGGATTTTGTTACCTGGGGAGAAACCCCAACGGCCCTTCTTCACCCAAAATGTGCTCATAGAAATAATATCATTCTGTGACTATCAAAGTATCTTCCCACTGAGGCATTGTGACTCTGCTGCACCGCAAATTCACATTTTTTAAAGTATCTTCCTTGCTATGCAACTTTGAGAAAGTGTGACAAGCGTGACACTTAGGACATGAATGCATTCCGCCCTTCTCATTGTGCAGTGGTTCTGGATCACTGTTTCGATGCTTGTTTCTGCCCGGTTAGCTGCGAGAAACCACACTACAGGATATCGAGACTTCAACCGAGACGCAGTCTTATTGTCTGGGTAAACAGGGCCCAGATCAATGGACAGCGGCCGCGTATAGTATGGGAAGGAAACTAGTGTCCCGGAGGATGCAGCACTGAGAACAATATTCCAATGCAGCTGCCTAACACACCTTCCATTCGGTTGTGTTCCTTTGTGATGTCGTGTATATTGACAATTCGCTCGGATCTCCCTACGCAGTGTTTCTTCTGCCTCTACCGATATTGTTTTTTGATGGAATTAATATCTCCCGAAATAAGCCGAGTTATTGAGACTCTACTTTGATCTTGCATATTTGATTCTAACACAAGGTGTTGAGAATGGTCTACCTCGACTCGTAGAATAATTTAAGCGTGGCTTAATTCGGTTAGTATGAGAGTTCATTTCGATTTGTCTACTTATAATGAGGTCGCTTCTGTATTCCCATCCGACTTAATGAAGTTTAGCTTAAATTTATCAGTTGCATTCCCTGTTTTGATAGCGTTTGCGTCATAATGGTGGGATGGTTAATAAACACATTTGGGTTATCAGTAAAGTACATCTAAATCCGGTTATTCCAACCACGTATTCTACTATTATGGTGCTAGCATGCGACCCCCTAGAGCTCCAGACAGGTCATTGGTTAAAGTGCGAACTTGCTGACCAGAAGGTCCGTGGTTCGAACCCAACTGCGGTATCTCGACTACGTCTGTCTGGGCTTCGGCAACCTGGCAGTATCCCAGCCCTCGTGCTTCTTTAGGATAACATAGCAGCTAGGTACCGAAAGCTTCTTACAGCTGAGTCCTCATTTTTATTCTCTGAAGATTGCTTAGTATCCGTACAACTGTAAGCGTCCTCTGTTGAACTACTTTATTGTTTTGACACGGCAACGGTTGTAATGTCAGTGGAAAATTGAACGCGGTATATTCTTAAGAGTCCTTTATAGACAGTAGCTTGTGAAAGTTATCGCCGCCCAAAGTATAGAGGCTTCATGTGGTCCATCAGTTTAAGCTGCTGGTTTTAGTTGCAAACAGATGAACGGTCGTCGTCCTCATTGAGTCCGTTCACTTTCCTTGACGCCTATTCTGTTCACTAGTGTGAACGGAGGAAGTAACGGTCATCCGACTGCGTCGTTGGGTTTGCTGAAGGACCGAATACCAACGGCCAATTTTGTGCTGGTCAAGAATGTAGTTCTCTCCACTTCAATTTCAGCCTTAGCGTTCTGTCTTTTAAAGCCCCCTCGTCCTTTCAGGTAGTGTGCGCAAAATTTGTGTTGTCAGGTCGCCCCATCTGTTAAGTACGATCTTACTAATTTTCTTCAAAGTTTTTAACAAAGGTTTGCTTGATTGCAGCAACCACGGATTTTTACCAAATGGGTGGATGGTCTCGCGCAGTTTGCTCCATCACACTGCCGGTGTGCGAAGCTGCGGGCGTCCGTAGAAGTGCGATTGTGCGTCATGTGGTTGTTGAACTCGAGATATCTTAGTGGTTGAGGCGCGAACTTACCTGACCGGAGGGTTCGAACCCAGCCCCAGGATCTCGACCAATCCTGTCTGGGCTTGGAGAACCTGGCGTCAATATACGTGGACGTCCTTCGTGGCGTAAAGTGATATTTGTGGAAATTGAGATATCAATATATTTACTCATGAATATCTTTCCACACCACGAGTGACCAGAGTGACAAGCAAGAGCAGAGTGACGCACGCAATCGCGACTTTTAGCACCCTATTCAAAGTACTTAGCAGCGCAGAGTTTGAAGTGTGGACGCCTCCAATGCCGTTTTTAGCACATACCACTGAGGTCAAAGTGGGTGTGTCCTGTTATCAAATATCAATCAATCGTAGGGGGGCTAGATGGAGACTGGGGAGATATCCTATATTCTTTCGCGCACGTTATTCATTGTTTCAAATGGACTGGTGACCACCCTTCTGCGTAATTTTATGCCTCCGTGAAATGAAAAACAGTCTGGATGAATTACAGTTACCTTTTGCTTCGTAATCACTGGTACAGACCGACTAGGCTACCCAATGAGTTGGTTTATTAGGACTAGATTTCATCACTGCACTGAAGCACTACATCCCCAACGGCAGGAAAAACGTTCCTCCAGGTACAACAAGCAATCGTGAGCTGCAGCTTCTGCTACACGTTTATTCTACCACCAAGGCGTATGCTTTCATGTATGGACAAGCTTATCCCAAATGGAGAGGTGGTTTGAAGTCCAGAGTGCCTTAATTGGAAGTCTGATCTTCGTGCGATTGAAAATTCCGCGTTTCTCAATAGGTAGAAACTAAAAATAACTGACAGACTGAACCGTCCTAGCACTCCACTTTACAACGACAATCTCGTTTACAAGAAAAGTCGTGGAACTTTGCTACTAGTGGGGGTGGGGGTGGACACAGTGTGGTGTTCACGTGAGAAAAGTCATCACGTGCATAATTCTCCCTAATGTTTGCCTTTTTCGTCACCCCCAAGTAGGTTTTTAACTAGTACTACTCCTGTATACGTTTTATCAACGACACAGCGCTGGCAAAACTGCTGTTTTTCCAAATCGCACACACTCAATAGTAAAACCATAATCCTCTACTGAACAGCGGTGGATTCCGCGCAAGCCATGTATTCTGTCGGTCCGTAATCCGTAAGAACGACCGAAAGTGATCGATCTGGAATTTGATCTTTCTCTTATTCCTTTGCTGTGGTGCGACCGAAAATTTTGCGTAGTTGAACCTAATCAAAGTGTTGATACTGAATGCAAAATAAAGGACCAGTCCGTTGACATTCGTTTGGAAACCACGAGCCTTGTGTGTAAAGAAATGGTGTAGCTATAACACCCTCCCGATGCCTCTTCGAAAGAAGCACGAGGGCTGAGATACTGCCTAAGCCTGGACAGAGCAGTTGAGATGCCGAAGTTGGGTTCGAACCATGAACCTTCCGATCAGCAAGTCACTCTCCAACTGCTGAGCTATTTCGAGCTCTAGTCTTGTATGTGTGTGTACGGTTGTTCAGGTCATTGCATCGGACAAGGGCATCGCAAGTGCAGACAATGGTGGTTTACTGACTGCGCATAGGATGATATCATGTCCACCAAATAAGTACAGGCCCAGACTATGCTCACCTGATCAGACAATGAGTAAGTCAGTGAATAGACACTTAGTGTTTGGCAGAGATACGAGATACCGCTGCTAGCATTGTCGTGGAAGAAAGTTTTGGCCTGTACGGGATTTCAACCACTTCTCTCCTTACACCATTATACTTCAGGTACGTAATGAATGCGATGGCGACCGGAGTTAGCCCTAGTTGCGTGTACAGTTCACCGACCACTCTGTCGGAAGTGGGCCCAGAGCTAGTACGCCATAAACACCAGAAGTACCTGTGCTGTTCGATGTGCGATTTGGGTCGCCTGCAAGCGACCCATACATAATGGGTCTTCGTCAGTGGGGATGGCGGTTGTCAACGCGATCAAGTTTTTTGTTAAGGCTCAGCTAGATCATTTTCACTAGGTAAAAATGCCCGGTCACAGCTGGTCCTCCATCACCATTCGAAAGATGAAGCTCAATCATCGTTCGGCGTATTCCAGCACGTCTCTTGACTGAGAATTCTCAGAATGATGTTGGTGCAAATTCAACAAACATCGCGCAACTACTCATAAGTGACCAACCCCCAGCCATACCAAATGAGTGTTTCGGAGACCTGGGTGGTTGGACATTGGTAGTTTTCCAATGTATTGCTGAGGATTCTGATTCGTATTACATTGCGGCATAGCATTGTAAACCGTAGCATGGACGCCACACCTGTGGCATGAAGGGTGTGAACGTTGGGAGGGTAATTTCAGGTTTAGCGAGCCTCCTGATGTAGCTGGCTAACTTAGCGGGCTTGTGTACCACCCGTCCACAAGACACTGCTCCACAAGTGTGGTTGGTATGCGTTGTTGGAATGTGAAGCCGGTCGAAAATTCCACCAGTCGAGCAGGAAGGCTCGGACAGTGATTGCCCACTCTTTTATCATCAGTCATCCTGAAACAATCGTTCATATGTGTTTGATTTCTTACAAATGCCTACCCCACTTCATTCCTCTTTTAAATAAATGCTCTCTTTTCTCCTCCCCATCTATATAGCTTTGCGCAATGCACAAGATGCACAGTTCGGATCCGTTGCCTCTATTTGGTGAGTGGTTTTCTCATACTTGCTCTAGTAGTTTCGTCTGTTTCTCCTCCGTTTCTTGGCTTTTCGTGACTGTAACCAACCAGAGCGGGAGGGGGAGCAGCGCTCTCTTTCTCGCCGCCTACAGTTCAGCCCTTGCTCTCCCAGCTCCCACTTGCTAACCACCTGTTGTGCCTCATTCCGTGTGGTATTTCGTCTATAGCAACTGTTGTGTGTTTTATACAGATACAGATAAACAGTTTGTTTGTATATCCCCACATTTACGTCATCTGCGTGTATGTATGTATGCGCGCGTGTCACGAGATGGCACGACGAACAAGCTTAGTACACTGGCCAGTGGCCGAACACACTTGCAGTCTAATCAGTTTGGTCGTCAGTTAACTGGTTGGCTGGCTGGCTAGCTGGCTGGCTGACTGACTGACTTATTTCACTTGCTTTGCGTCCGACATTGGTGACACCGCGTCCGATTTTTTGGAAACTCAAATTCCGCTACTACTTTTCGTTCAGCAGCCACCGCCCGGCTGTGATGAGTTGTCTCACATTTGTGTCTGTCTGCCCCAACTGCTTGCCTTCCCAGTGAGGTGGATAGCTACGGGGAACCGGTATCGTCATTCTTCGCCCGATGCTGACTGTCCCCAAACTAATATTGGATGCTAGTGAATTTGGAAACGTTAGTTAGTGCTTGAAAGAAAACTCTAGTATACTTAGCGGAGTTTTTCGGGCACGTTTGAGTCAGAACGACTGAGGGACGAGTACACTCCTTGTTGGGAACGATACGGTAGCTGTTTCTGACAACAGGTATGGATGGATTCGTGCAAACGCAAGAAAATTGCCTTACCGAGCTCAATCTGAAGTATGCGTCCTTCTTTCAAGGTGTCCTCCTGTTCCTACCGCAGAAATGCATGAAATTGCAAAGAGGCTGTCAAAAATAATCTTATCTCACCTAGTTCTTCAGTGTGCCAGCCGTACTATCGTTGCATCAGTTCATCATACATTACTGATAGTTATTCTGGGGGGAGGGGGTTGCTCGTCATTACATTTTCTGCTCATCGTACGCTTTGTCTTTCACCTCACTCCGGTATGTGACATTGAACTGGAAAGCACATTCGCCTACCTGCGTAGTCACTGATATGCAGGCCGCACTTCACAATACATTGTCATGACCTGTTTGCTTGTAACAATGCGAACGCTTGCGAATCATTCTTTTGGATGCGATACAATACCGGATTTTTGGGTCATGTACTTTTGTCGTGTAGGTTGCGGTGCACGGAGTGCGCTAACCGCCGTGTGCATACTTCATTTTAGTTCAGAGCAGAATCGGGAGTACGGCTTTTAAAATCACCCACCCTCAGATGATTTCTTTGGTCATGACTTCTGAATGACATGAAATACCTTTCTCTCTGCGGTTGTTCTTTGGTCAGAATCGACCAAATCATTTTGATAGCAAGGCAGAAAAACGCCTACTGGTTTGGAACCAAGAAGCATTGTTCTCAATAGCTTTAAACACCTCTGGACGTGTTAGTTAGTCTCCCAGAAGCCAAACGGCTTACCTTTGAAAGATTTGCTCCGATACATACACTTTCGTTTGTCGTTCCTCACTTGTTCTCTCACCTCACTGTCAGGTTTTTCGTCTTTATCTGTGTTTAGAGGCTGTGTGCTGTGGACTGCTCTGGTGACGTGACTAACAATTTGAGGAACCCCTACCGTGGTACTGAACCATCTCGCTCCTCATATATTGTTTTTACTATAGCAGAATTTCTCACGCTTCGACACCTGAGGTCGGCCATTATTCTCCCGTTCGTTTTGTAAGATGCTCCCATGCCTTCGTTCTACATGGTGGTGCGATGTCTTGTCCTCGGTTCGTACTACGTTTTCCAACTCCAACTAATCAGAGCCGAATTCCCGGCGGAACCTGAATGAGTAGAAATCATCATTCTGTTTTTTACCTAAAACGACAAATACAGTAGGGCCCCTAAAGATACATTTCTCTGTCCTGCTAAGCGCCAGGCGTTCTCCACAGTCTGCTCACTCAGTTCATATCCTTTCGACATTTAGGCGTCAGCACAACCCAGCCCAACATTCAGTTCCCCGTGCCGATGATGAAGGCTTCGTAGACGGTATTTTGGAGCCAAGTTTTACAGCGTCGACACGTGATGACCTTGAGTACTCTGCAGACGTACCCCAATTAACTACTGGACTTGGTGACCATTGTCATACGTCACCGACAACAGCACTACGCACAAGCGATCCTCCTTGTAAACTGCCGACTCCTGTGAACCATTTCGGTTTGTCCAATGGTGTTCCGCGGTCACGACAAGGTTCGAGCTCTGAAAACAGTGTCGTATTTGGTAGCCCGGACTTGGTAAGTGGTGAAAATTCTCACACGGACACTGTATGTTTGTTGATCTCATGTTCACCCGAGCACAACAGTTGGATTGCAAACGTTTCGTCAAAGTAACATCGTCAGTGTGGGGTTGAGTGGGTAAATTCTTCTCCCCTTTTGTGGTTTCTAAACAGTGTTGGCTATCTATGGGGGAAAATGTTGGTAGCTCGGGTAGCGTAGATGGTCGTTGGCTTGTTCGCTGAGCTGGGCTATTTGATTGCAAACGTTTCATCATCAGTCCAGGTGACATCATCAGCAGTGGGTTAGTTGTTGTGCCTTGTGTTGGGTGGTTGGTTCGGGCGAACAGACCAACAACCAAGCAGCGCATCCGAGCCACCTACATTCCTCAATATTGCACTCAGGATGTGGATCCACGCCCGATCTAATAACCGTATCCACATTGGTTTAGTACGGTCGTGGTCCGTGGCTAGGTATGCATGTGTATCTCGTTTCATCTACAGTGAATGAACTTTCGCATTCATTGATTGTTTGCATTTGTGTTCGATCGTGCCCGCTTGACAGAAACACTTTGTACCATACTAGCGTGTGTGTATGCAAACGAAATGCCTCAGTGATTGTGTTGTGTCGCTTGAGGTCACAGTTTACAACGAATCCCTTCGCAATCGATGTGTGCGTGTGTGTGGCTACTTGCGTATGCAAGCGGAGTCCTTATTGCTCAGGTCTGTTCGTTCAGGCCATTGAATTTGCCTTTGTCGTGGTCTCGCCCTCCAGAGGCATCAGTTCCTTCGATAAGGCAAGAGATGGACGATAAACTCGGCAGGAACTTAGAAGGTTGTTTAAGAAACTTGTACTGAAGTCTTGCTTTCATATGTTCCTGGATTATCAGCTAACTTCCCAGTTGAAGATTGTGCCTTTTAGAGGTACGCAATAAGGAAACTGGAACCATAGATGTGAGTTAGTTGAGCGTTAGATGACCTACGGACGAAAACTCCGTCTTTCAGGAAGCTTTATCATGCCATCTTGCGATAGATTTCACCTGATCTCAATTGCACCAACAGTCATTCTGAAAAGACAAAAGAAGTGCTTCATGGCGATTACCAATTCATGGACACTTCATCGGGCTAGATACATTCGAAAGGAGACAGGACTCACGGTAATGCAGTTGAAATCTCAATCCATCCCCATACCAAATCGAAGTCGTCACTTGATTCAGTCTAACTCACGCTTGATCCGTACTTCAGAACACTGATCAATTCTTCTCTTTAGTAGCCTCTTGCCCGCCCCACTACACCCTTTTTGTTTGCAAGAGTACTTCCACTCTAGTTCACAGACGTCACTCTGAATCGGCGTATCTAATGGACATTTTTCTTCAGTCTGTATGCCTGTCTATCGTTCATTGAGCACGTATAATTTGCCCAGTTCCGGTCATGTTGAGGCGGTCAGTCTGGGTCTCATAAATTGTACTTACTCCACATTCCGGACGCAGGTAGTTACCCTTGAGGCTTTTCTCAGGTAAACCAACACACTACTGAAACTCAAAGAGATATTAGTTATTGAGATTCCCACAATCGCGTGTCCCCCCCCCCTCGTTCCCGACAACCGTTACTGTCGTGACAGCCGTGCAACAAACCAACTTAGTGTTTGGATGAGGTGGAATCTAAAGTTAACAAGCTTGTACTTTATTGTTTTCGATCACTCTGCACAATTTCCCGAGGGCCAGTAGACATCTCAGTTGTTTACTGTCCCGAAGAATCACCTGGTTTAGACCGTGTTTATTGAATTAAACGTTCCGTAACCTACAGAGTGTTCTCTGGCTTTCGAGTTCACTTGAACCTGGAAGAGAATGCTTGAAAATAAAGAGAATGTAGAAGGGAAAAAGCGTTCAGGGTCCGTTTATTAGCTGTGTAAGGCGGAGATCCGTAGACCGACCATTTCGGCTGCACTCCTCCCATGTGATTTTGCTAAAATGAGTTAAGCATTAAGCTTCCCGCCCACTTACTCTCTTATTCTGTTGCCTCAATTTAGCCCCGGCTATGGGATTCCTCGGGTCAAGAGACTGCTAAACATGTAACCAATCTGTCTGAAGAGATCGACCTTAAAGTATCAAACTCGACGAGGACTAATCCAAGCAGCGTCCGTAGTTCACGTAATTTACGTCTTGCAGTCTCTCAGGAACGTGCAGGTACCGGTGCTGTGGGGGATATAGATGAAGATGACCTAGAAGGAACTGACCTGCTGCATCTGATCAGCAATTCCTTGGATCGGTTCAACGAGATTGTGCATCCACATGAACTCAACGCTGGGTTTGGAGTGAACGATGATGGTGTGATGCTGTCCGCCGACTCTACTGATTTGTGCTCCAGTGGATACGGTTCTTTTGATCAACAGCCACAACAACTGCTGCCGCACTCGGAGAAGTTTTCACTTGGCGAAGGCAAAACTGCCGTGGAAGAGGCGGTAAGTTTCGTATATTCATTCTCACGTACGCAATGCGCCGTAGAACCTCACACAGAGTCAGTCACTGGTGAGGGGAGCCGAGTTCCTCATATGTGCGAGGCGTCGTTTCTCCCCAAAGGTTCTGTAACTGAGCCATAATCCACCTAAGAGAGACCGCTGCTTGGTCACAAGTCCACGCAGTGAGCAATTGAAGTTGCTTCCATCTTGCTGAACTTTGGTCATTGTCCGGGATCAGCGGTTTGCCCAGTAACTTTGGGGGCAGGACAAGTCTACGTCCATGAGGACTCCCGAAGGTGTCCCTATTTGATGAGGGATTCTACTGAAAGTTGGGACGGGTAACGGCTCTCCACTCATTCGGTTATTCCGTGATGTTTTAGGTTAGATTGAAGGCATTACTGACGCTTAACTGTGTGTAGTCTTAGGCGACGATCGTGTGTTGGGTAGATGAATGAATTTGTATCAAAGGAATGCGTCTATCCGCTCACACCTTTTTGGTTCGGAGTTGTGACCTTCGGCTCTGTGAGACCTATTTGACCAATAGGAGTATTCTCTTTGTTGTTCCGCTGGGGACTTTATCGTACGCACTCAGGTTGGTTCACGGGTTGACCCTGTTTATGGACGTCTTGTGTGTTTTACCATTGGTATTTGGTCGTGGTTAGTTAGAAGGACCGATAGTGTCATGCAAATGCGATGATTCCGTCTGGTTACCCATTCTGACTCCAAATTTCGCATGACTCACCACCACCGTTCGTCTCTCCTAGTCTTGTCCTAGTTCTGGCCATCGGGACCGCAGCAGTACACCACACACCACCTAGACCATCCGATTCTGCGTCAATCAACAAGCCCACTGGACAATTCATGCAGCAATCTGCTGCTAATAATACACCAACCCCCCCCCCCACCACCTCTATCTCCTTGTGCACACTAAATAGCAAAACCAGTTAGTTACTTAGGATGTGCTCGTTCGTTCGCTCACTCGTTCATTTATTCGTTCGACACCCTGTCGCTTGTCTGTGTATGTGCACGCTTATGGAAGCGAGAGCGAACAAAGCACTGCACTCCCACACACGTGGGTGAATAATTTCCGGTTTAAGCAACCCAGCTTCAGCCATCAAGTGCTTTTCCTTTGTTCGATCTTTGTCCCTCCGTGTGTGTGTGTGCGTAGCGCTACAGTGTTGGACATGCTGGGTATGTATGTCTTTGTTTGCATCCTCCTCTACCGTATCCTAGTCACTGCCCCACACGCGCATGACCTCAGCGCCTGGCCCAGTTCATCTGGGAGTGGTTGCATAGTCTAACAACACTGGACTGGCTCTGTTGTGCGCGAGGGACAGAGAAGTCTTTGTGTGTGCCGTGACCTGACGAGTTCGCGCGATCTCAACAGATGACGCTCCCGAGGAGGCTAGCAAGACTGTCCCGTGCGCACTGGGACAATGCACTGGCGAGTAAGCCCAACAAAGACCGTCATTGCTGTGCCTCTATAATTTTTTCAATCAATAATGGGGATGCTTCATACGGTTATTTGAGTTCGTCTAACTGAGCAAACCAAGAGGCTGCCATCTTCGAAGTTTTTGTCAGTGCAGTTTAGGGTGTTGGCCAGAGATGGCCCAAGTGGTTTGAGTGCGAATTTACTGACCAGAAGGTCCGTGGTTCAAACCCGACCTCTGTCTCTCGACTTCCCCTGTCCAGGCTTGGGCAACCTGGCAGTATTCCAGCCCTCGTGCAACTTTCGGGTGGCATGGCAGCTAGGCACCGAAAGGGTGCTACGGCTGAACGATTTTTTTTTGTTGGCCATTACTGAAACACCAAAGCTCCAAAGTTACAATAAGCAGACAGACGTGTTGGCCAGTGTTAGTTGTTAGAATCCTTTTCAAAGTGTAATCCGCATTAGGGTTGTATTGATCCATGTCGTTCCCTTTTACCTGATTCTTATTAACCTATGAAAATCCTGTCACTTCGAACCGTAGTCCTTGTTACACTCTTCCGAATAACGTTTGATGACTGCTAATAAATCCCCCTCGCTTACCGATGCCACCGAGCTGGAGATAGTTCTCTGATTCAGGCGCAAATTTACTGACCGGACAGTCCAATGTTCGAACCCGACCCCAGGACCTCGACTGCTCCTGTCTGCGCTTGGGCGATTTGGCACTATCTTAGCCATCTTGCTTGCCGTGTGTGTGTGTGTGTGGCATGACAGCTATGCACCGAAAAGGTGTTGCAGCCGGACGATTGTTATTTTTATTACTATATTGTTGGTAGTAGTATTTAACGCACGTTCCACCATTCACAATCAAATAATCAATGGTGGTAAATCACCAGCCGACCTGAAACCACGGCGAGTTTGTCCAGAAATTGTTCCACTTACCTTTTCCGCCTTGACCAACTCGAAACGATCTGTTTACAAACATCCTCTCATCTACAGCCGAGCACCACCTGGTTGTCCTCTTCGTGTATGAGTCGGCTCAATCAGAGTTCGAGCACTGAGCCACAGCGACCATATTTTCTGGCTGGTGACTGTGTTTCCTCGCTGAAGGACACGACCTGTGCTCCCACACTCTGTACCAATGGGGAACTATCTAACAGCGGACCTGGTAGCGGTAAAATGATCTCCCCGACTGTCTTTCCCAACGGTGGCTCATCACTCTATTCGGACCACCAACTGGCTGGTAATGTGGTGGGCATGGTTTCATCAGACAGCACAATGGTACTTGGGGATTCCACATCAGCAGCCAACTCCGGATGCGCTCCCATGCTCCGGTAAGTGTGTTTTTTTATCTGTTTTCTAATGGTGCGAACGCTTCTACAACCTCCCCCGCCAGTGGATTGCAGTTAGAAAATCTCAGGGGTCAGCTAAACTCGGTTTCCCCTTCCCTTCTTACTCGTCCATGCCAAACTTTATTTTCGGCAAACTAAACTACTTGCTGCGTGTGTGTGTGTTAACAAGGGCCGATATTTTAGAGAAACTCTTGTCTACCTGAGCCAGCTGGCTGGCAATCATCTGTTCCTGTCTGGCTGTTTTTTTTTCTCAGCTGATCTCGTACGGTCTGACTTGGTAGCCGAAATCAGAGCGTTTTTCTTCTCTCAGCCGATCCTGTCGTGCACATAACAAACACTGCCCAATCGGCCCCGCACCAGGTGCGTTGCAGTAATGTATGTCCGTGTGGTGTCTGGTCTCGTGTCTGAATCAAACACATCCGGTTTGATTGTACAACCACGAAGGTAGACTTGCTATCTGTTCCGCCTCTCTGGCAATCCTTACTCCAGCTCTTGCGTATTGATTGGTGCCAATTGAGTTTGGCCAGCCGTTGTTTCAACTCATCTTGGGTGCATCCCCTACACACGCACACACACACACACACGGATTAACATCATTCCAATTGCTTCTAGTGAATGACGAGTTGGCTTCTCGCTTAGTTCGAGTGGTCTACAGCAGAAACCGAACTTCACAGCTGGCAGGCAAACTAGTCTCTCATCTCGACGTTTTATGATGCTGATCATCCGTCAAGACATGTGCCTACAGATTATAAAACTCGCCCGGGTGTGTCTTAAAAATGGAATTTCCTGGCCATCTTCTATTGACCCCCGTCTCTCGTGTTTTTTGCGGCATATCTGGTTGGTTGTAGTAACTTGGACGTTTCAACAGACGTGTGCTGGTTCCTCGTGTCTGATGTGCGAAGGAAAGCAATATGATTGACACCTCTAAGCATTACGGGTGGTAGGTAGGATTTCACTGGACAAACTCGCCGATTCGGTCTTCACCATACTACTACTGTTGCTCATACTACTCGTCCAGCCAAAACACCCCTTCTATGTCTAGTGGACATTCCACCCAAAGTAAACACGAGGGGTTAGATACTGCCAGTTTGCCGTAGCCTAGACCGGGGCCGTCGAGATGCCGGGGTTAGTGTCGAAACCCCGGACCTTTACAGTTATCATGTTCGCCTCTTACCCGCTGGGCTATCTTGAGCTTGGTTCGGTTTTTAAATATATGTGGTTTTCCGAATTTTGATAGTTTACTATCAGCATACCGACCACAGACGAGTAAGTAAGTAAGAGGGAAAGAACGAATGTCGTCTATGATACCAACACGTGGACTGGTTTTGTTTATCCGCGTGGTCGACAACTTTACAGAAGACTACTGACTAGATTTATCAGTGACAAGCTACATCAACGGACTCGATTGGCACTGGTAACTACGTCTGTATGGTCAAAGAATAATAAGCAAACGTTGACAGCACCAAACAAGATGTGCTAGCATATTTGTTATGCACTACTCATAAGGTTGCTGGGAATTCGTCGACAGCAACCTTAAGGTTAGTGCATTACAAATATACATGTATCGCGAATATCGTAGCGGCTGAAACATGAGGCGGCCTGTTGCAGCACATTCAGTTGCCTAGAAACATCACAAACGGGTGGTTCAGCTGGGTTCCAGGTGAGTCTCTCGCAAAACCAAATTAGTTTTTTCAAATGAATGTATTTCGCTAAGATGTGCTAGCGTTCGCAGTGTGGAACGCGATTTTCAGTCAATGAAACGGCATAAATCTTCACTTACCAGGTTGGGACTTTTTCCTACAATCAGCGTATACAGCGTATGCTAACTCGGTATTCCCACACCTCTCGGTGATGTCACGTTTAATTCATGCTTCCTTTTTCTATTTTCACCTGAGTATCATTAGATTGCACGCGCAACAGTTTTCGAGAAATACGCTCATTTGCAAATCAATTTGGTTTTCACAAAAGACTCAAATGAATCTCTCGTTTATGGTATTCTACAACTGAATGTGCTGCAGTTGAGTCTCTTGTGAAAACCAAGTTGATTTGCAAATGAGTGTATTTTTCGAAAGCAGTCCGATTTGGGTTCAAGTAGAACATAAGGTTGATGGGAAGTCGGGGGCTGCGTCTACCTGATGAGCCCCAGGAAGGGCGAAACCGGTCGTGGGCTGTCGAAGAGTTTTCAGCAACCTTGTGAGTAGTTTCTTTTATGAAAATAAACTGACTCAGTATTCGAGTTTGCCATGCCATTACACTGTTTTAAGCACATGCAGGGTTTTTGAATGTTTGGCCCAACCACACTGAATGAAAACATCCCCAAAACAGTTAAATTTTCGTGAATTAAGCGTGGAATGTATCGAAGACAGCTTGTGTTGATTGCTTAGTTCAAGCAAGTCAGCAATTAGTTATCCTTCGAAGTTAATAGCATTAGTATGGTCCTTGTTTTTTCCCCGCGATTTACATCATTTCTATAACCCTATTGACTCCGTTGCATATTTTAGCAACACACTACTCATAAGGTTGCTGAAAACTATTTATTTGGATTCATTTGAGTCTCCTGTTAAGACCGAATTCGTGTGTAAATCGAATTATTTGTCACAAACACATAGTTTCCTGTTTCTCGTGTTTCATTCTACAGTCATTTCTGTCCCGGGGTACCTGCGCTTAATCGGTCCGGCTCCTGCAAGACGAATGAGGTAAATAATTCTGTCCGTATTTCCACAATGTATGATGTTTCACAATTGCCGTCACTGTAAGCAGCACCCCTGTCTTTGAAGACACAGGTACTCCATTGCTGTGGACTCCGTTTTATGTTTCGAAATATCTTGTGTGAAATGGGGAAGGGTGAAGCCTATCAAGAACATGATAGGGTGACTGCACTGCCCAACGTTCATTCAGGCTGCCTGGATGGAGACTGATATCGACCAGTAACCGTATCTCACCGCCTCTCTACTCAGGCATATAGAGAGGGTCATGCTGACCTTGTCTTGAAATCCCAACACTTACTCAAACATTTCAAGTCAGTGGACAAACTGATTACATACGGGTTTCCTGCGACACAAGCTTGGTGATACTGTTCGGGAATTTACCATACCATACACCCGAATACACACTTTCGGTTGTCCGGCTCAAATTGATGCGGTGGACCAACAAATGAGCACACGCTCGAAGGTCGGATGCATCCAGCAGTTTCCATCAGGTAGTGCCCGATAGACAGCCAACCAACGAAGTCGACACATTTTTAACACCCAGCTTCAATTTTTATTACTGATATTAACCATAATTGCCTATGCTTTTCACCTACTAACGTCTAACGAAATCGGTCCCATTGATGTGTGTCATCAGTGTGCAATATTAGTCAAGCTGCATGTTCCAACCAGGCAAGCACATGGGAATCGGCCGATCAAAATTATCGTCATATCGAACAGACCGAATACAGGAAGCTTCGAAGTCCTGTACTGAAGGTGGATCCCATCCTGTACGGCATGTCATACAGGTATTAATTGGCTAGGAATTCCCCTTTTCAGTCCTCGATGGTCCACGTAAGACTGGTGACTTGGAGATAGGTGGCGTGAACTTACTAACCGCAGGGTTCGAACCCAACCACGGGATCTCGACTGCTCCTGTCCTGGCGCTCTCTCAGCCATCATGCATCCGTCCAGTGGCACACCACACCAGCTGTGCGCATCGGAAGGGTGCTACAGCTGAACGATTACCATAGTTTTTATTACTCATGTTAGATAGTATTTGCAGTGCAGCCAGTTTCGATGGTTTGTCTGTTTACCACAACAATGCGCCTAGCTTTCACTCACAACACATGTTTCGCTCACCATGCGTTCGTTACAGACCCTAACTGAAATCGCTTCGTATCCGGACGCAAAAGCTTCCGAGTGGTGCGAAATTTTCGCGTGTGCTGTCCGCGCGCTGCAGGAAGGGGCCAACCGATCGACACAATCGAAAGAGGCCATTCTTGCTGCTGTAGACCATGGTGAACTTGCCAAAAATGGCATCAACGTAGATGCCATTCTCAACAGTATGAGTATGCTCGGTCTGAATGAAACTGTTACGACTACTGCCCAGTGGAGCCAAGAGACCAAACCATTGACGAACACCGCTCATGCGAGTAAGGACTTGTCCCAGCTACCACCTGGTGGAATGAGCTCCAATCATACAACTCAAGGCACACCTGTGTCAACGCCCCAAGTGATCAATCAGGACAACTTTGCCACATTCAATTGTACGCCTCGATCGACAGATGTTGAACAGTTTTGTAACCAACAGACCCAGTCAAACACGACGGCCCCCGGTATTTGTGGCCGCCGAAGTGTGCTGTCTGCCTGCTTTCCTTCCAGCTCAGTTAATGGCTCCGGTGCCTGGGATACATCAAGTATGTGTTTTAACCTTCGGCTTCCGCGTCTCTCACTAAGCCTTAGTTTCTCTGTTTCATCGCAATCCGCTTCATTGACGTCCAGTTCATAGCGTTGTATAGATCGTTTCTATGCTCGCTTATTCTCGGTTGATTCGCCAGTACTCCCAGTGAGCTTTCAAAACCGATGCCACCCAAGTGTGTAACGTCTGAAGACTTTTTGTTCAGCGTTGACGGTGCGTAGAATCTTCCGGAGGTAGACCAATTTGGTCAGAAGACTGCCTATCCCTCTGCACAATTCCAAAATCTCTCTATCTGTCCCGTAAATGTCTACACAATCCAGTGCGGGCCACGTGACCCAGTTTGTGCTAAATAGTTCACATTTCTGCATCTACTCACGTTCTGTGTGTCATACCTGGATTAGTTGCCTCTCTGTCTGTGTGTGTGTGTTTGCCGATTGAACTCTCTTCTCTTGAGAATGATCAGCTGATACAAAAGTGAACGTTTTTCACACTTGAGCTGACCAATCGATATTGACAGGTGGCTCAGTTACTGCCTCATGTAGACAGGCATAGTTGGAATTCTCAACACCCACGTACGCACGCAAGCAACACTGGTCTGGCTCATCGAAAAGGATGGAGTAAATTCGACAAACTGTCCTCGTTGGGATAGCAGAATTCTTCCTTCGTTCCAAGCAACTTTCTTCGGCATATATGGTTGTCGCCGAATAGGTCTGAGGTGGGCACAAGGAAACCACCGTATTTTGTCAGCTATAAATCGTGTATTATGAAACGTACGCTATTTTCGGCTGTTACAGTTTCCGTAGGCGACAACTAGCAAGCAGAACAGAAGACCTACAGTCAGGAATTGGAGGGGGACCATTCTAGTTGTTTGAAGAAAGAAGAACTACACTTTGAAGGCGATAGGTTTGATGCAGGGTCTACCCCTTAACTGCGTGGTTGAGCCATGTCTGCCGGTGTAATTAAGTTTTATCGTGTTCTCGGAATGCTGCTCTCGGAGTGCGTAATACGTAGCTCTTCATTACTCCCCTTCTCCAATATTTTGAAATCGAACTAAGTGAACGGGTTCCTTGAACAGCATTCTTAAGTACTGGGGAAAGCCTTGTTTTTTTTTACTGGGCCAGCAGTGTACAATCAGTTGTATCAGTTCTTCCATAATAGTCAGCTTGTCTGCGGGTATAAAGCTACAGTCAGTCGTAAAAACGGCCTCGAACTTGTGGTCTGACCCCTCAGACTCTTGGACACCTGTTCAGTAATAATCACCTGTGCCCCTGGTTACTAAGGTGACTGATGGTTGTATTTCTGAAATGTGATCAGCGTTCGCTGCAAATGTTTCACCACGGTCGTCAGTGGCTTGTGATCGGCCAAGCCGTCAATCGGACGCGTCACAGCCAGCTGGATTTTGGCATGGTTCTTGGTCTGTTCCACATTCGCAGAGTGGCTTTAGACGCTCTGAACCTCAGCATAGTCTCCTGGGATTGTTTTTATCGTGACACTGGAACTCGTGTCATTCCACATTGCTTTCGTCTTGCAGCGGTTTTATTCGCCATCATCATCATCGTCGGTCTGTGAAACAGACTTGACAGGAACCAGCTGACTTTGGCTCGCGAAGTGTTTCATTTTTCAAAAGTCCTTACGCACTTCATGCCGGGCCGATTATTTTTCTTTCCTTGGCTCATGTACAAAATCTGCCGTTGCCTAAGTTTGTTTGCGCCACAGTATTTAAGTTTTCCCCCGGTTTCCATGCTGATAAATACTGCGTATGGTTTCCTGCCGCAAACGTTGATTGGTCCCGTTGTGAGCACTTCAACAGGCACTTCTTAATATCGTCGTTCCCTGTCCCCAGTGAAATGCAATCTCGAATGTGAATTTTTATTCACATAGGTGCAAAAATAACACGATTTCTCTAGTTGTCGCAATGCGGCCACGTATGGAATCACCAACTTAACTGTTTCGCTTGAAGAACTGGAATCCTCCGAAGGTTTTGTACAATAGCGTTGGAAGACAGCAAGCTTCCCTGATGGTTCCGTAAGATCTTCCAGCTGAGGACGATAGTGGCGGGTTCACCGATCGCATGCACCTCCATATGTCGCTCATTCGTTTCCGAGCGAAAGTTGTTCACAGTAAAAGAATCGTCATAGTTATTTCTCCATGACTGTCAGCTAGTTTCCGCTGACCTGCCAAGCGGTACAGGTGGCAGTGCCACTATGGTGATGCTAGACGAACTTAGTTGGAGTGGACAGTCGGCTCCCGTACCTCTGATACCGTGTTGTATTACCGGAAATCGGTCAGAAAGGACTCGCTTCACTCCAGAGAAATCCCAGTTTATTAGTATAAAACCATAGGTTTTTGCTAGACTACACACACTGCATCGTTCAGCGTTCTTTTCATGCTCCGTCGAATATTCTAGTATATTCGCTCCTTGGGGTCAGTCGATCTTTGTTTACAGTCTTGACTAGAACGGAGCGTTACTGATTGGATAATCGAAACCCAAGTTCACCCTCAGTGGAAGCTCAGTTGGGTGAGCGAAGAACGAATTCCAAAATGGGGGTCACTGTTGGCCCCATAATACCGTCGGCTTGTTGAGCACTGGTCTCAGCTTTAATTCCGTGTGGCTTGGTTAACCAAGTCATGGATGAGTTGAGTTCTATGGTCCTCGTTCGGAGCTCTGCGACCACTTTCCGAGCTCGGCATGCAGCTGGTATAGCTACGGATTTGCGCGTCTGAAATATTTCGCCCGCTATCCCAGAGACGCGTCTCGAAGCGGAGGAATTTTCCAGTGTTTACAATAGAACTCGGGCTCTGAACCTCGGATACTGACCTCGTGTAGGGAATGTTGACTTCATGAACACTCGATGACCGCGCCCACCGATGTAGCTGAACATACTGACTGTCGGTCCACGGGAAACGATTGCATATCGTTGACTAGAATGGTGCTTACACTTTTGACGTAAACTGGTCGCGCCTGGTATGATCGCCAAGGTAGAATTAACAATACATTATAATCTCAGACCAGCTGGTTGTTCGGGCCGCCATCAATACATGTGAGACAAATCAGAGCGGGATTTCCAGGACATCATATGAGTAATTTGGTTGTGTTCCAGCATCAGGAATGAACCATGTTTGCAAAGTTTTCTTAATGAATCGCGTGAATCTCGCTCGCCTGACTAGACCGCTTTTGATGCATCGATCACACTGGGTTCCAGACGTGCTCGGTGCACAGGCACCACTGAATTTAGAACGAATTTTTGGGAACAACTAGACTTAATGTGACCGCTTTGTGACCCCTGTTGTCTCTTTAGTGCCAACTACCTATCCTCATTCACGCTTGATTCCGTAATTCGACCGTTTCTTTTTTCAACACTTTACTTGCTTCGTTGATATCCCGTTCTCTGCATATCCGATTTTCACAGATATTGATGTCCGACTGTCAACTGGAACAAACGGATGCACCGGTCCTGGTTGTCTGGTCGATCATAGAACAGGAGCTCCCTTTTTCGATGCGTTTAGTCAATCCCCTGTGGATCGTAATGCTTCAATGAATGCCACACCTTTCGTGCCTAGTCACCAGCAAAGCCGGGGACAACATCGAGCCACCCGACGGGCAAACGCTCCACCTCATCCGGGCAGCGTTTGTCACCCAGGTCTACTAACCCCTCAAAACTCTTCGACTGGAGCCGGTCTGTCAGAACCAACGCTGTCTTATTTGCTGCCCAAATCTAACCAAGCTACCACCGCCCCGGTTCCGCTAACCTCGCCAACCGCGTTCAACACCAGCCGCCATAACACGCCAACCCCGTTTCTTTTGGACTCCAAATCCTCTGCTCGACCGATTGTGTTCCACTTACAGGAGGTACGTAGTAGCTGTTGGACAGTATCCGCTAGATGAGCAACCAGTTGTAGCATCTTTTCTGACATTTGCACCCAGCCTCTTAGATGGCGTGAACATTTATGCCTCATAATGCGAAATCTATCGGAACCGTCAAACTCAGAGCAGGGTAAACCAGTTAATCTGGCTGGTATCGGTCAGAACTGTTGAAAAACCACTGCAAATTTGGTTCGGCTAGTCACGTGATTGACTGTCCGGTCAGCTGAGATTCAGTCTGTGAAACAATTAGAGTGTTTTCTCGTGGAGACAAATACCTGGTTTACAGAATAGCCCTGTTTTAAAAGTACATTCTATCGTTTCTACTCATGATACTACGTTCGTACTTATTGTTACACCGAGACCGATCTTGCAGTATATGAATGGGGTTCGAACCCGTGTTGTCGAATTGTGCTCTGTCGCTGTCCGTCCTATCCAGTTGGTCACCCGAAGTTCCACTCACGCATTAAAAATTGAACCGTAATTAGTATTCCACCCCCCACTGCATTCATCTAGCCCATTCTATTCGTTCAAAGGAGAGCATGTAGTGTTGAATCTAACCCGTAGAAGCCTTGTGACTTTGTCACTCAATCTTCCCGTTTCTCCTGAATTCCACAGTTCCTTCGCTACGGCAATACTGGAAATCAGAAACGCATGCAATATGACCGCTCGGCAGACTTTCCTGCGATGCGCCTGTCAACTCAGCAACAACAACAAAGTGGTGGGACCAGTGCTCGCAGTACCAACTCCTCTCCTCCGAACGCATCGGGCGCCAAAGCATCTTCGGCCGGCAACAGCAGCAGTAACAGCAGCAACAACAGTACATGTGGCAGCACAAATCCCGAGCAACAGTCCGTGAACTCGACGGAAGTCGGAGGGAAACCGGTGATTGCCAAATGGCGCCGAGCTTGCAGTTTTTATTTGCGTGGGCACTGTAAAAAAGAGGACTGTGAATTCGCTCATGACTTGACCAAAGTGACTTGCAAATTCTGGGAGATGGGCGAATGCTTCAAAGGACCCACTTGTCCGTTTTTACATGGTTACCCACCGGAACTGATGTCACAGGAACAGCAGTAGCGGTTGTTAGTAGATATCGTCTCCAAAGTTCCAGTGGGAATACAGCACGTATCATGTCTAACGTGATTTCGAGACTAGTCCACAAGATCGTCCTCCAGTCCGTGTTAACTCAGCCTTCGTTTTCGTGATCTCCTAACCTCGGGCTCTTCCTTGCTGATAGCATGATGAATCGATAACCTTTTGAACCGATTGCTCTTTGAGGTGCTCGGTTTCCTTTTGGGCTGAGCACATTTTATCGATTTTTGCTTCAAAACTTAAGCAATATTGAGTATAATATTACCCACTTATAGTGGCTATTGTGTTTTTGAACAGTTTTTACTTGAACACGCGCACAGCAGCAGTGGCAGTCATTTAAGTCTGCCCCCCCGACCTATCCCCGTCTAGGTAAGATGAAAATCCCTTATAGGCTTTTCACGACACTATACTAATATTTTTTCCTTTGCTTCCTGTTATTCTATCTCATAACTATTTTCAAGTCATTGTCGTTCTCTCAAGCAATAAATATATATACTTATAAATATATATATAAATCTTTCGGATACTTGTCTTGATATATATTTTTTTCGATTCGACCTTTCTTTAATTTCCAACCTTACACGACCATCGATCGATATGGCAGGCTGACTCTCATTGTCTTTTTTTATCTAATATATTCGGATTCTCCTTTTTTATGCTTCCGTTTTATTGAATTCCTCAACAAAAACCCACCCTCCCTACCTGGCTTCACTGGCAACGTCAGTTCCTATCATTTTTTGTCGCCTCCCAGCTAGCTGCTTTTGGGAGAGGCGGGGGTCCTACTGCTCTTTCAATCTTCTTTCCATTTTTCTCCAACCTTTGGTTTATTCCAACGATTCTTCGACAGGTACCTTTTATTTGTGTCTATCCATTCTCCGATATACTCCATCTCTTTTGCATTAATTGGCACCAACGATAGTCAATTGGTTTGGAAGAATTTTCTATGAATTTCGTACCGTATCTATTCGGAGAGCGTTTGGGGCTTTTTTATATTCGATTCGAACAACTCGTCGCCTGCTTTTTTCTACCTGACCTACTTCCTTTTGACCTCACTGTTTTATTTCGAATATGGTCTTTTTTTCTATGCGTAAGATGCTCGTCAGTCGGAATTGCTGCTGTCTCGTCTCCTTTCTCATGTGCAAGTCGCTCCCCGTGCCCGTTTCCTCACGCCAGCCCGTGCGCTCATACAGAGATTTCCTCCAGTATTTTGCCGACCTAGCCCAGCACATTGCGTGTCCAGGAGATACACACACACAATCACTTATGCTGCCAGTTTGAATCGACTTTGTGACGCTCTTTTTATCTCCACCTTTGAGCATTTACTTGTCGGCCCTTCTTATCCGTGAGGTCTTTTGCGATCACCTTGAAACAGAGTGATGATGTGTGGTTCTTTGTATTCGCTTTTCGTGTCTCGACCGGCTCCCCCCTCTGTTTGGTTCACTTGTACCCTCCGGTTTTTTTTCGGCTGCAACTCGCCTCCAATCTCGCTACTTCTCTCGGTCTGTCCGTTTTTGTCAGTTGACCTCACCGTCGGTCAATCAGTCAACCAATCAACCAACCAAATCCACTCTTTTTCGATCTGTTGCGCATACCCAGTCGTGCCCCCGTCGCCAGTTTTATTCCCTCTGTGTGAGGCTCGCACTCACATACACAACATTGATTGTCGTGATGGTAGGACCGATTGGTTGTATGCCGATCTCCTGTGTTGCTAAGCACGTGCACCGGTGGTCAGCCAACCGTTTTCTGCACGTCTCTATTTGTGGAGATGAGCTTTTGTTTTTCATGTGAATAAAAAAATCCGTTTATCGATTGTGGTCTGGTCGATTTGGAATAGTTCTGTCGGGGGGGGTTGTAGTTGGTGCGAGTGCAGCTCAACTTTGGGGAATATTGACGAGAAGACTTCGAGATGAGAGAAGGGCACTTTTAACGGGGAATAAAAGGGAACTAGCTGATTTTGCTTTCAATATGTCTGTTCGTGGAAAGGGTGACCCTGAGTTGTACTCTGAGGCCTAAAGTCATTTGTCACAGACAGTGGGTAGTAACCGTCATGGCCTTAGACCTGTAAAAGTGTCACGGGGATTCGAGTGTGAGTTATGTTGAAGGCCCCCAGTCGCCGAGACGGAGAGAGCACGCTTTGGTCATGCGGGGCATTATCGGAAAGTCGAGACGTCGCATGAAGCCTTGTCTTTTTTCCTTCAGTTCCCGATAATAGACACAGTAGTATTAAGTCTTCCTTCTTTCACATTCGACAAACGCTCAGACTGTTGGGACCCAGTTAACCCACAAGCTAGGATAAACGTTGTAGGGTCACATGACAAAAGATTTACCAGCAGTCGCTGAAGGTGTCAACCACCCGTGAACACCCCCCCTCAACCGTTTATTCATCGCTGGCTCTCTGGAATATAGCTCACCCAATGCGAGCATCGTTAGTGAACTTAAGCAAACTCTTCAACCCTGCTCACTCACCACTACCGCGGTCACCTACAGATGATTATGGATGAACTCTGAGATCAGATAGCTCTCCGGGCGACCATAGAAGGTTTGAACAGTCTTTGTGTGGCCAACCAAGTCTAGTCTTGTTACGGTTCCGTCACGCAGCGTGCAAACAATATGATAATGCGGATTGTGGCAATACTCTATCCCCAGCTAGGTTTGTTTGATCCAGACTCCTAGCACGGCGAATAGTAAGAAGACGAAAACCTCGGACACGAGCTTTAATAATCCAACAACACACGATCAACAGGCGATGCCCGGAGCTTCCGAACCCAAGTCAGTGGAAAGAATGGTATCCTGCACGTGGTCGGATTTAAATTTCCTTGGAGTATCATCAACAAGCCATTGATTTTTCATAGTTTGACCTTGGAGGTGCCAGGAGTTCGCTAGCACACATAAAAACAGCGTTTTCTGGGGAATATTGATATCCCCAACAAGTCTATGGAAATCTCTCCTATCCAGGATGATTAACCTCTCTGGAAGAGCATCCGACAGCCCTCATCACTGCTGGCATGTGTAATGCTTCGGCGAAATCAGCCATTAGACCTTCGACTATCTCTCAAAGGCTGTTTTTTTGTTTCTATGGCGGGATACTCAGGTACTCTCAGTCAACAACGAACAACCGGCATCAGGTCGACACCACGAGTGTGGGAGCTCGACAAAAGCGGCTCTGAATGTCTCGATCTGTGTAGCTACTGTGTCCTCACTCAGGCCGCCGGGACTCGTGAAAGAAGCTGCTGCGGCCATGTTCAACAAACGCGACCTTCTCTGTACGGGTTAGATTGAACGCGAGTCACTTGAGCAAGGTCATGGTAATGCACAATCCCTTAGGTGTACGGGACGATAAAACCTGTAGGCCTGGCAAGAGTTTGTGGCGCTAAACTTTCCACCAGGTTCGGTGAGACACCATCAGCTAAGCCAAACGTCGAATCCGGGCAATGCGCCTGCAAAATCCCGTCAATGAAAGTGCCTGTGTTAGACAGTCCGCATGCTCCACGACCTGACTCATCAGCAGCAGCTAAAGCCGCTTCTCGTATGGATAGAGCACCAAAGGCTTGTTGACACGAAAGAATCGTGTTCCAGTGTGTATGGTGCGGGTCGGATTAGCGACATCCACTCGTGCCGTGTCACTTTGGCTACTGTAGAAGGAGGTTACTACAGTGACCTGGTGAACTCTGACCTTGTTCGATCGACCGGACATCATGTTTAACCCCCGTTCGATTAACGAGGCTCAATTATCTATCTAGCTTACTACTGTAACTCAGCTATCCGGCCACACGCTCGGGATTGTCTGGTAGGATGTGAGGCCTGGATCTAACAAGATCAATGATCAATGCGTTATGTGGGACGAAACTTCATGGGTTTTTAGACACGGCGGTCACGCATGACGGAATGTCTGGTCAGTAGATATTTTTTTTAACATTGTGTTGCCTCTACGATAATCGCTTCCATAACCGTACAGCACAACTACGTGTGTTAAATCTTCGCTGACATCACATGTCCGTTAATCACCCAACAATCAGAATGATGAAATAGGGCCCTCGGCTCATGATTTGTATTTATTTTTCCCAGAAGTGGCGCGCATAAATTTAAAGATAAGCGCGTATCTCAAATCATCTGAACAGCTGCTCCAAATCAAGTCTCTACGATGGCGTGTGCTTGACCGCTGTACGCAACAACAGTTCACCGTCGATTGTTCCACCCAAGGGGTGTGACGTTGTCGTTGGGTCGACCCCGGAGAATACAGTCGAACATTGGTCACAGTAGTGTGTCACATCCATGCAGTATACTTCGAAACTGGAGTATCGTACCAACTAAAGCATGAGGTGGCCTGGTGCAGCAAATTCATCACAGGGGGACGCCTGACCGCTCGTCAGAACACCGGTCAACTTCGCGTTGTTTGAGGATAGCACCGTACAAAATATTCTTGATGTAGCAGCCCTAAACACCTGGATAGGTTTTCGGTAGACTCTGGGCAGGACACTGTGAATGGAGGCTTTTTTCTCCGTTTTGCTAGATTGAATTTTTGGGCCAATTCCTGTTACCTCGTTGTATTTTGACATCCAAGAAGGAAAGACGTGTCGGTTTTATACGTCAGGGGAACAGTCAAGTGAAATGATTGCCTCGCAATTGTTGTCATTTGAGTAGTACACTGTTGTTTCCAAGTTGTGAAAATCTGACAACGTTCATGAGATCGTCGTCTAAGGCACTTGTTACTCTAAATGCACTCTAAATGTGAAGTCTCACTCCATTAAAAAAATGCCATTCTTTAAAGACCTGTGAGATCGGGCTGATATGTGAGGCATTGAAAACCATGGTGTTACTCAGTCGGTGATTGAACTCAAGAGGACTGGGCCATCTTTACAAATAAGATGACTAAGTACATGGGGACACTGTATCCCAATTCGTCGATTAATGTGACCTCTCGATGTTTATACCAGATACCAGTTGACCTCATCCGAACTCATGGTTGAGATGAACTGATGCTAGGTGGGAGGTACGCAGTGACTACGGGTCAGTCAGTGAGCATTGCTGAGGAACTATGTTTGTCAGTTCTCCCCCCTCCCCTGCCAGAGGGAAAAACCTCCGGTTTAACTGGAGAAACTAGGGAACCATACCCCGTGCTAGTTCGTAAAAGTTTCTCGGAGTAGTTGCGAGACGAGATGCTCCAGACTACTAACACACTTTAACCTCCGGGAAACACGCACTCCCAGGACCGGCCATAATCAGGCACACGCCTCGAGGCTTCGTTTTGCGCAGTTCATCTATGTAGCTGAGGAAAATGTATTTGGAAGTTGTCCTTCCGACTGACAGGAGACCAAACGGAATAACATCACCGGAGAGGACGGGGAAACAGGAAAATCACCGAGCCTGTTTGTCATCGTTGGCTCAATAAGAAAATTCATCGCAAACGATACCAAACACCTACAGTGCAGGCTTCGTATTGAACTTACGACAGAGTATAGATGAGCTGCTATTCATCGAATACCATTTGTACTCCTAACGTCGAAGACGAATTGCGGAAAGCAGCTGTTCCGGCATAGGATGAAAATCATCAAGGATATCTGCTGACCAATGTCAGATTTCAACGATCATAAACTAGGATTAATATTCACCATCGTTTATTCCAGATCTCGTTATGCCGGGCATACTGTCAATTGACGTCATCAGAGACAGCAACATCAGTGTTGACAAAGATTTTCTGATTCCGTACAGACACAAGGTACAATGTTTCAAGCCTTAAAGAGGACCCGGTACTGGCTTGCACCTTGATGTGCCTACACCTCCAAGCGCTCAATCAGACAATGTGGAATGAATCTGACGACACAAATGCCACTGGTATCGAGTAACCCTCATTTATTCGAACGTGGTGCGATGCCGAAGGATGCGGACAGCACAACGCTTGTCTCAGTAGTTGGCGGGCATGGCACATGGTAGAGCTGGATGTTTTACGCGACCGAAATACTTGCTGCACAATCCGTTTTCTAATCACCTCGTAGCAACTCCATCCGATACCGGTAAAGTTTATGAGATGCCGGTGGTCAAAATCTTGAAAACACCACAGAGGACGGCGCTCTTCTTCACAGCCTAATGAGGTAACCCTAGAATGCTACTCATCAATAGGGAACAGTCGCTGAGGTTTTTTTCTCACACACCGACCTATTGCTACGCATCCCGACAACGATACATTTGCGATCTTCAGACCATCTTGGATATGTGGCCCTTCTTAAGAGCTTATAGTGAACTCATTGTTCCAAAATCTGCAGACTGCTGGAGAGCCCAGCACAGTTTTCAAGACTCAGTCGGGTCGTTCGCCTGCTTGACATGTACGGCAGTGAAGCATCAGTGCCAACACTGATGTTGCTGTTTTTGATGATGATGATGACTGCTTGACATCAAAGTGCGTATTCGGAACCAGTGTGAGTGTGGTCCAAATGGACTGGAATCATTTTACTCAACGCCTTGTTTTGAAACATACGCAGGAGCGGACACGGGTACCTGGAATGTGTCTAACAGAATTCCCACTGGCAAACGCAGCCATATTTCCTGAGGTGCGTGACGTGGTCCAATCGCATTGAAAGGTCACGTTAATATACGCACTCCAGCTAGGATCTTATGTGGCACAAACATCGTTTGAACCAGAGCTCAGCAGGTGCACTTTGTTCCATTCTAGGTTTTTTGCTGGTGAGGTGAGGTTGGACGTATACGACTTCCGTGTTGAAGGACACATCCCTACTTCGCTAAGGAGTTCCCTAGGTGCAGTTGTATTCGCCGGCTTTCTTCTTAGTTTCTGCTCGATTAAAGAACTCACGACAGGTCCCGGAAGAAAGACCTGTAGACTGGTGGGTATTTTGCACTCGTTAATTTATGCATACTCCTTTGAGAATCCATCCATAACAAATAAAACATCATGGTGTGAGCACTCTTTGAATCTGATGAAAGATCGAATGGTCACCGATCGATAGGTGAATTACTCACGCTGCCTAGGTTACGCTGGTTAGGCCAGAGGACCTTCTGCCTCGCAGAATTCCTTTCGCCTAGCCCTGTGCTGAGCGAAAATAACCGAAAGGTGGACAGTGCGAGACCTGGTAACGAAGTATGGGGGCAATAACCGGTCAACTCAGTCGGGTTGACCACTTCCGCCTCCTTGGATGGGGAGCCCGGGACTCAAATCATCAGCGGTTAAAGACAGTGGCAAAGCTGACCCAATCACGCAACCCGTGGCACTCATGCATAAAAGCTATCGGCTTCAATACTTAGCCACAAAGTTCCCGATATAAGTGAACATACCATCAACTCCAAACTCTGGCTGTAGTTCCTATGCTATCCCACTTTCCGGTGATCGGAACTGTAGCAGCTAGAACCAATGCACCCATTGCGTATGGTTCAGAGCTGATAACTTGAAACTGCAATGATCGATCAATGACCATCTGAGCAGTCATCAGTGGACTTACTGAACTACCATAATCATCATCATCATCATCATCATCATCATCATCATCATCATCATCATCATCATCATCATCATCATCATCATCATCATCATCATCATCTTTTTCTTCTTCGTCGTCATCATCACCAGCAGCAGCATCTGCGATTTGGTTCATTCTTCCGTGGTATCTAAATTTGTGTACAAATGAGTGTATGCCGCGTATATCGTACAATTTGGGTTTACCTAGAATTTTGACGGACTGTGTTCAAGGAATGTGTCTAGCTGAAACAATCGAAGATTGCCAAAATCGGTCATCGGCCAGCAAAGAGCCTTCAGAAACCTTATGTGTGGTGTTCCTTCAAGTCGGTGTACTGTTTTGGCCTTCCAACATCCACCAAAATTCATTACGTCAAGAGCACAAATACATACATAAAATCCACTCAGCTATAACGTCACAGTTCGCATCCATTCGCAGCTAGTCCACGTGACTATGATCGCTTTATTTGACCTTCTGAAAATCGGACTTTGTATTTGATAGTTTCTCTACGATTTTTCCAACTTTCGAATGCTCAATGTGGCGACGTGGTACGAATGTATTCGCTTCGGCTATTGAAACTCACTTCATGTGTGCGTGACTCTTCGGTGGCGCATGTGATCGTGGTAGCAAACATCTTGATAACCATTACCCCGTCCGTCATCGATTCGCCATACCGATGACGAAAATCGCGACTTCACATCTCATGTTCTCAGCTTCCAGGCGAACCCGCAGTTGAGAAAATCGAACTAGATATTAACTCGGATCATTTGAAGTGCGATTCCTCAGTCGCTATGTTCCCGCGAGATCGACGTAACTTCTGTTCCGTTACGCGTGTGGGGTGGCCAGCGCGGCATTTCGATCAGCTGATCGGCATCCTTATCTCCTCGGTGTTGGTAGTTGTGGCTAGCAGAACTGATGTCCACCGACCAGTGATGTGTATTGGTCCTTGAAGTCGCTGTGTACGCAACCCTGGATTGCAGCGGGTTCACACAACATCAAGCAACCATCTACAACCTTCAGCGCCATCCGTAAGGTCCAGAACTCAACTGAACCGAGTTGCTTACGCAATGCCGACCAATTTGGTCGATGGGCTGTAAGCAGCGTGGAAACATGTCTGTTGGAAGCCCACATCAATTCACAAACATGAAATTGCCGCCGCCACCGCGGTGAGTATTCATTCCCAAGTGTACCTATTCACAAACGAATATTTTGCTTTTAAGGCACTACAAGGTGAACAAATGACAAATGAAGTCACTGGCGGTTCTTTCTTCTTCGCGTAACATTTGCGCACCTGGCCAGCCCCATTGTCACTTTGGTGTTCCACGTACGTGTTTCGACAATCCAAAGCATCGCGCTCCACACGCGTAGTCACGTGGAAAGGCGCTAACCACGTCAGTCGCACCTGGCTGCACACAACCCATGACAATTGTGACCCCTTCACGTGATCTGATATTTATGTTAAAAGTACGCTTTTCTAGTTGTTTTTTTTTATTGACAGACCGCATCTCGTTAACTTAGAAAAACGTACATTTATTTTTGTCTGTTTCCCCGTCAGACGACCGTGGTGGAATGAAACCTCACCCATTTACTTCACTGCGTCACACATTATAAGAATGGCAGATTTCGGCCCCCAACAGGTAGCTTCGACCTTTCTCCTTGTTTCTGCCAACATCTTTCAAACTGTATGATTAAAACTGCTTACTGGAATTCGTTTTTGTCATGAGTGGACCACCTGAACTTGCGAAGACTCGTTTTCAAAGACTAGAAATCTAAACGCATCTCTTCGTCCTTACACCGTAATTCATGGTCAGGAAACGGAATAAGCATCTTACTGCCGCCATCTGTACAGTTAAGACAATCAAAAGTTTCTTTATCTACGTCTGAGAACCTGACTAGCCGAAAGCCTTGGGGAAGAGATGACAACTGCGCGAATAAGACAACACTGGTTTGGCCTCTCTGAAGCATAAGTTGTAATATATTCATTTTTTTCGGAGTGTTAGAGAAAGCAAATAGTGTATTTCCCCAACTACTCTCATCTTCAGACTAGTTTGGTTTCAACTGAATGTGTCTTACAAGACAGTCTCATGTTTCAGTTGGTACGATATTTAAGATGGCGCAGTACATTGTCCATGAGAGATCTCCATCTCCTTGCGTTTCGCCAGGTACCCTCGGCCCTCGAGTTTCCTTCCAGTCAACCATGTTTTCACCTTGAGCCCAAATCTGCCAGAATTTTGCCAAACGTACTCGTTTGCACATTAATTTGGTTTTTATTAAAGAATTTCGTGTAATTAGGGTTCAAACAAAACATAATGTCGGTTGAAGAGAAGCTCTAGTAACTATGACTACCTGATGGGCCCAAAGAAGGAAGAAAACGGCTGTGTGTCGTCGGAGAGCTTTCAGTGACTTTAATGGCTGGTTGGCAATCGCGTGGACATCGCATCTCAAGTCATCGCTGACTGAAGAGCTCTCTCCCGTCTCGCTTCTTCTCAAATGGGCGGAGTATGAGCCCAAAGACATCCGAAAACAGAAATGGTCCAAAGCAGGAAGCTTTTGTTGAATATCTGGAAGATAAGTGATCGTGGTACACGATTTGCATTGATACGATAATCGCCTGCGTTTCAGTCGACTGACCTACTGGAAACTGGGTCACCAACTTCAACGGAGTGTAACTGATAGAGTTAGTCCCCATCGGACATAGGGTTTCACTACCTTAATTACGCGGTGTGACTTTAGCCACAAAGTTATTTGGTTCTAACAATTGCATGCAACGTATAACACTTCAACCCTGAACTCCACATACTCACTGTCTCCCCTCCTTCGCCGGCACAATTTTTCCAGCACAGTTTGACTTCGGTGAGAAAAGCTGGCTCACCCAGCCGTTTGGCGAACTTCAATCGGACGTCAAACCCTATTGGTCAGTATTCATATACGGGCACAGTATCTGAACAAATCACATTTCATGTTGAGTAGGGTGATGCTATGAGGAAAAGTGCACTTGCTTAACGCTGTAAAACTTACCAGGTATACAGATAACAAGGCTGAGGATAAGCAACCATCATGTGGTAAGGTAGACAGCGAAGTGAGGCGAATACCTTTTAGCATAGAGGGAGTGTTGGATCACCAGGATAGACAACATAACCGTGATCTAACTCGACGGTAAAATAGGTCAAATTCGCTCGATAACTCCCCCCTGTAGGTGGAACATAGATCATGATCAGAGCACAAACGATTCACTCGAAGTTGCAGTATTTGGCCAGCCAACCCATACTGGATACCATGAACACAGACCTGAGTGACCCCAGATTGTACTGTACTTAGTCAGGTTCCGAAAGTGCACAACTTTAAGGCCAATAAACCAGAGTTGAAGGTGTGCACAAAACGTTGGAGGTTCTCTGGCCCCGAACGTGTTCGTTATTGTATTTGATTGTTTACATGCATGTGTTCCTCGACCAGACGGTTCACCAGGATTTACTTACTGGTCGTGCCGTCAGAGATGGATTTACTCTAGTCCACGTCGGAGTTAATCTCACAACATCGAAGGCATGCACATACATTTCTCTGACTATTTGTTGTTTACAAAACCATTGTAAATAGTAGGTCAATTACACCATCTAGTTATTTTTATACCTGTCGACGGAATCAGACCTGGTGGGTCAAAATCTACTCAAGTCGAATGCGATGGGGAGCGTTTGAATCAACAGATGACATCAGAACGAAAACGAACATGGTGGATTCAAGAGTGTCCTAGTCTTCGGCAACAAATTACCTACGTTAAATGTTGGACCGGCTGGAACATGCGCATGGATGAGTGAGGTGAAATCCCTGCAGTTTTTAATTCTTCCGGCTGATCCTGAGGTCCTTGGTGAGGTGACCTTGACTCAAGGTCACCATGCACGTCACATAATTTCAAAAACAGAACCCTTCTGAATGACTACCACAGCTGACTACAAATGCGGTTGTGATAGTTTGCATATTTTATAGAATACATGAGGTGAGGTACGTGAATTTTCTGTTCATAAAATGAAAGGACGCAATCTAAAGTACGAAACGATGTGATCAGGAAAAGACCGATTAAATGTGTCAGACTTGGTCACTCGTTGCAGTAATTTCTGATCGTCATAGATCGTGTGATGAGGCGTATACAGCAAACACCGGTTCGTTTTCAAGTCCTTCCAATTTCGAATAACCACCCTAGAAACTGAATTTCGTCTCATTCACCCGGAGGACAGTTGTGAATCCCGCAGTCGTTCTCGAAGGTGTTCATCACTGCTCACCGAAATGTTCAATTTTGTGACAGTCATGAGAATCGGTACCGCGTTCTTAACGTGGAGAATATACGCACGCAGCACAAGGTGTCTGTGGATGGATACATGTGAACCACAAAAAGGTATTCACCTGATCAGCTGACATCGGTGTCAATTTATTTGTACAGACCACATACCGATAACACGTGTTCGTCTTGTGCCCGAGCTGGTAAAGTAATCAGTCATAAGGCTACCCACTTTTTTAATGACGTCAAACTACTAACCTCCACAAATGTGCAAAGGAAAAAACTGTGATAACTTTGGATGAATTTTCCGTCCCTGAAGCATGGGGAGCGAAATACTCCGAAATGAGTACCAAAACATCACCAAACTCAGGTCTGATTTTCACAATACCTGAACGAAGAACATTTGGTTTCTGACTTACACACAAATCAAGACTCAACTGATTATTTCTTTGGTCGCTTCTTTGAACTGTAAGCCATCTGCAAGACACAGGGAGCAGTTCGCAGTGTAGTGACTTCAAACTAACGTTCTTGACATAATCGCCTCAGACGTAGATACATACTAATTCTATAAAATAAGCAAATGAATAACATAAAAAATGTTCTGAGAGATGTGGGCTAAAGGTAAGTGAATTTTTGTAATGTACTACTCATAAGTTTGCTGAAAATCCATCGACAGCCCACGACCGGTTTCACCCTTTTCGGGGCTCATCAGGTAGGCACAGTCCCCGGGTTTCCGTCAACTTTATGTTCTACTTGAAACCAAATTGTACGAAATCAGCGAATATACACTCATTTGCAAACTAATTTGGTTTTTCGAGAGACTCACCTGGAACCCAACTGAATCTCTCGTTTGTGATGTTCTCAGGGGACTACGCCTCTCTGATGAGCTCCAAAAAAGGTGAAACCGGTCGTGGGCTGTCGACGGATTTTCAGCAAACTTATGAGTAGTACATTACAAAGATATACATGTATCGCGATATCTCGAATATCGTAGCAGCTGAAACATGAGGCGGCCTGGTGCAGCACATTCGGTTGCCTGAGAACATCAGCTGGGTTCCAGGTGAGTCTCTCGAAAAACCAAATTAGTTTGCAAATGAGTGTATTTCGCTAATTAAGTGAATTTTGTTAACTTGGTGAGATATGCCTTCCAGGTGGGTGGACCCAGAACGCAACCTTTTCGCGCGTTGTCAATGCTCGGGTCTTAATACTGCAAAAGACAAGAGTTTACCTGAAACCGCAGCCCAGTGCACGAACATACAAAGAGGGATAACCTTGATAATCTTCCAAAGTGAGACGTTTTCAGATGCGACAGTTTAGGGGATTGAAACTTCCCTGTGTTTGCGACCTAAGATGGGCCGACTAAGACCTGTGGTCACGTGATGGAAAACACTAAAACATCACCACACTTGAACCTTTCTAGACTGGGCTTACCATCGTCACTGCGTCAACAACTGACTTGTGGGGACACGCTGCGTGCAGGCTGCAACAAAGCGATTTTGACAGGCCTGTCAAGTAACAAAGGGCGTGAACAGCTTATGACCTGAGGATGCAGGCCACAGAGTCCCTGAAGCCAGAACAAACGGATTGACAGGGACTTTTCCCCAAGGCAGGAGGGCGAAACGGCCGGATGTCCGGCCAACTTGAGCTGGCCAGTCTTCAGCACAAGCCTAACCCGCACCTGTTGCAAAACCAAGTAGAGAGGGCTTCAAAAATATGTTCAAAACATCGGTGATGGAGAGCGAGTTGACACTGTTTTGGTCGTTTCGGCAAGCGTCAATTTGCAACCACCCATACGTTTGATACATTGGTCTTCCATCCGGTCTTGCACAATAACTCATCGATCAATGACCGGAAAGTGTGCGACATTCATGCCTCATGATTCCATTGTTAGGACTGATGGCGAAGGTATTTGGAGCACTGTTCACCAGTTGGTCTGAATGACCGTGCTCGGCAGTCGGGAAGGAGTTGAGCGGCAGACTTGCTTATCGTTGGACTTGGTTTGGTTGTTAGATCAAACAACCTGACGAGGGCTTCACGAATGCAAACCCGCTCTGCTGTTCGCACAGGAGAGGGTTTGTGACCAAAATAGATAGATAGATAGATAGATAGATAGATAGATAGATAGATAGATAGATAGATAGATAGATAGATAGATAGATAGATAGATAGATAGATAGATAGATAGATAGATAGATAGATAGATAGATAGATAGATAGATAGATAGATAGATAGATAGATAGATAGATAGATAGATAGATAGATAGATAGATAGATAGATAGATAGATAGATAGATAGATAGATAGATAGATAGATAGATAGATAGATAGATAGATAGATAGATAGATAGATAGATAGATAGATAGATAGATAGATAGATAGATAGATAGATAGATAGATAGATAGATAGATAGATAGATAGATAGATAGATAGATAGATAGATAGATAGATAGATAGATAGATAGATAGATAGATAGATAGATAGATAGATAGATAGATAGATAGATAGATAGATAGATAGATAGATAGATAGATAGATAGATAGATAGATAGATAGATAGATAGATAGATAGATAGATAGATAGATAGATAGATAGATAGATAGATAGATAGATAGATAGATAGATAGATAGATAGATAGATAGATAGATAGATAGATAGATAGATAGATAGATAGATAGATAGATAGATAGATAGATAGATAGATAGATAGATAGATAGATAGATAGATAGATAGATAGATAGATAGATAGATAGATAGATAGATAGATAGATAGATAGATAGATAGATAGATAGATAGATAGATAGATAGATAGATAGATAGATATGAGAAACAACCGCAAGCCAATGGTTCATTTTTCGAACACGTGTAGTCTATTGGGACAAAGAAAATGACAAGTTGAATTCAAGCATTTGCATATTTGCGTGTCTGGTTTTGGCGCTCAAGGTCGTTTTTTGGTCTGGTCTACTCCAACCGAAGAAATGTGCCTGGGAACACGTCGTCTAATGATCAGTGTGCGATTTCTATTGTATGCAGTCATTGTAGCACACGCACACACTTCCATTATTTCATCGTATTATGTGAGCAGTGGGTAGTGGTTTGAACGTTTGTGGGAAAATAGTCAGTTTTCAATTCTAAAAGTGCAAAGTTATATGTGACCATATGCACGATATCCTTCCGGTTTCCTCATGATCTTCATCAGCAAACGGATTCATGATTAGACCATCGTTCCCCATTGACTCGAATGAGCTTTCGCCAGCCAGCCTGGACCTATGGTTCGATTGATCAATTTCCACTTGTTTCGAACAATTGAGATATCGTCTTGTCTATGAATCCAATCTATGCTTAAAAGTCAAGAAGCACTGTACAACCGATTGAGAACTACCTGTTGTATGCACCTCACAAAACTCTGAGAGTTCCGTACCTACCTCCTTCCGGCCAATTGTTGAACACCTAACTGTTCGGACAAGAGCGGTTGAGAAGCACAATGAATAGTGCTCAAT
>NW_008751710.1:319174-348492 GCF_000715545.1 Opisthorchis viverrini
TGAATAGTGCTCATTAATAGTAACAAGAATTCCTCAATAAGTCCGTATTAACTGTGGTATGGTTGGAATACATCAGTGTGTGATCACTTCTCAGGCACACTGACAACGCCAAAATGGACCGAACTTGCGGGCGGTTGGAAATTACCTCAAGGAAACGTCTGTCACTAGCAAAAACGGAACGAGGAACCGAATACCGTGGATTCCACAATTTTTCATAGATTTGGTCGCTTTTTGTGGACAATATGAGGCACATCAAGTGTTTTCTGAACTATTGCTTTCGTAAAGGTGGTGTACAACTCACCATTTTGTCTAATCCTCACATATAAGCTACCACACATGGTGGAACTGTGTACGGTCGTTCACCTCAGCCATCTGGAAAACTGCGGTCTAATGTCTTTTCATTTGGCTAAACAATCAAAGAAGGCTGCTATTATTAAACGATTATTAAACGAAATATTAAAAAACAACCTTTTTTGTGAAAAACTACGCATAAGGTCGCTAAAAACCCTTCCAGAGCTGTGGAAACCAGTTTGATATGCAAATTAGTGAGTTTATTTGTCGGAAAAATATTCTTGGTTATCTTTGTAATGCACTACTCATAAAGTTGCTGAAAATCCGACGACAGCCCATGACCGGTTTCGCCCTTTTCGGGGCTCAGCAAGTAGGTGCAGGTCCGGGTTTCCGTCAACCTTATGTTCTACTTAAAACCAAATTGCACGAAATTAGCTAATATACACTCATTTGCAAACTAATTTGGTTTTTCGAGAGACTCACCTGGAACCCAACTGAATCTCTCGTTTGTGATGTTTTCAGGCAACTGAGTATGCTGCACACTCCAGAAATAGTTCACCATCGTGTTCCTGCCTATCTCCCAACCATATTTACCTCGATTAATACCTTTGGGTCAGGTTGGTGAAGGGAGAAAACAGTTTGGCCTGTAACAGTTCTGTCCTGTGACTGGAGTTATCCCTTAGGACGACTTGGTCCCAGAATTTGTGCATATGGGTCTCCAGATGTTTCCTCACACCTCCAAGTTTCAGGCGTAGTTTCATTCGTTTCAGATGCAAGGAAGAATCTGACGTGCCATGTTTTAGAAATGGTTGTACGACGGTCAGGATGAATCTGCGTGCATTATCATCTGTCCAAAGGTTAAACCAACACCACAGTCTCTATATGGTAAACTTTAGCGATCAGACGTGTAGAGTGATCATGAGTTTTCAGGTCTCAATGGATGTGAACTGATGCAACAAATGACGCTGTGTGCAAATCAGCTGTCAACGAAGCTCATTTCAGTGAAACAGAGTTCCCTAGTGAAGTGCGACTTTATCTCATGTGTGCTTAGGACATAAACTGTTTGTGAAATCTGTCTGCCGGGGTTGACACAATCTTGCATTGTCTGTGGATGTGATGTTGAGGCCTCCCTAGAGCTGGAAGATCTAACATAGATCTGGCAGGGAACGACTGATGTGAGTTTCTATGAGTGAACTCTGTCCATAGGATGGCCAGTTGAAGATTGATCTATTACGTCAACCTCGCTTTTATGTTTACATTAAGGTTGGGGTGAAGGAATTTTTGGAGGAACATGAATTGGAGTTTGGACGTAATACACCACTCATAAGGTTGCTGAAAACTCTTTTCTTTGACAGCCCACGACTGTGAAATCAAGGTAAATCAAGGTAAATCAAGGCTATATTGGTCTAAAAAGCATTTTGCTTTACAATGACCAAAGGATATTGGTGTGTGTGTATGTATACAATATACACTCATTTGCAAACTGATTTGGTTCTTTCGAGAGACTCACCCGAAACCCAGCTGAATCTCTCGTTTGTGATGTTCTCAGGCAATTGAATGTGCTGCACCAGGCCACCTCATCTTTCAAATGGTACGATATTCAAGATATCGCCATACATGTATAAACGCAATACACTACTCATAACGGACTGTTTTTCTCAGGAGAAGAATTGGAACTTTCTCAACAGACTCAAGCCAGGCATGCGTGCACACATTTAGGGCGAGTCATTTAACACACTTGCACCAAAGGAGGCGTACAGTTTGACACTGGATTTTCCTAGCTTCCTGGTAAGGTAATGTAGGATTCTGGCAATTCTGTACCGATTAGCGTGCGGTGGACTCCATTCGGTTTGAACTTGGCGCGCTTAATATGCGTTGGGAGGAGGGGTTACCATGTAAGAGGGTAAGCGTTGTTCAACGTTTTTAGCTGGTGCAGTAATGGCGGCTGATGATGAGCAAATTCTGGCAGCACCCATATCCGGTTCCATTTCACTTTTCGTGGAAAAATGGATGCTGACTTCGTCTTTATCAGTGTTGACTCTATTTCCACTGCGATTTCGACGTGTGATTACTGGAATTTCAGTTTAAGGCAAACGAGAGCGAGAGAAGTTAGAAGCCTTGGTGTAAATCGTTTCCCACGGCCACCTAATTCATTGCTTTATCAAGCGGACCAAGCCTTCAGCAAATGTGGCGATGCTGGAAAACTTGTAGCATTACATCGACCGGAAACACTTCGGCTTGTTGGTGAACTTTGAAAGTAAGATTAGAGGTTTTTTACGAGCTGAAAAATCAAACGCCTTTGCTCAAGGTCAGTTCAGGGTCATGTGAATGTAGAGGAACCTGCCCGAACAGCGCAATCGGTTTTCAGAGGTCAAACATTGTAACTTAACGGTTCGTCTTGTTCTGATATATGTTCATGGAACCACTTTCCATCTGGTCTTCACTCTGTCTTGGAACTAGCTAGTAAATTAACAGCTTTTTGATGCGTATCGTTAACCAGTACACAAAGAAGTCACACTGTTTTAATTCTTTCCCCAATCGTAAACATGGAATAGTAGTCAAGGCTACCAAAAACTGGAAAATATATGCCTTAGACTTGATCAGATTTCGGTCTCATCTTATAAGCGTGCGGAGCGGTATCCGCCTAGGTCTAGCGCCTGGGGTATGTCGTGCGTCACGTGCATTTGTCACGTGAGTAATGCGGTCAATCAGTGCCAGCCAAACAAGGGAGGACAGACGCGCAAATTTGAAAAAAGGCTGATTGGTCGTTATCTGGACCGACGAAGGAGTTCTATACTCTAGTTCAGATTGCATCCGTTTTTTTAACCATGTGCGGTGAATTGAACAGAACACCGCTACTCAGCATAAGAATGGCCTGATTTTGTGAAGGGGCCAAGAAGTAACAACAGCTTGCTGCTCAGATCCGAAAACAAATTTATGGCCAGTAATTTATGAGACGAATTAGTGGAGCGTGAAGTGGCCAAAGTTTCCGTTGGCTGAGCTGGTCTAATTGCAAGCGTTTCACCACCGGTGGAAGTGACATTACCAGTGCATCTGTAAGTATTGGAGTGGTGCGGTTCACCAGTGGGGCTCACATGTGGATTGGGCGTCTGCGAGATATTTCAGCTTAGTTTTTTTACGCGACCATCCGAAGGCATGATCAACTATCCTTGATCTCCATACACAAAAATCAGGACAGCCACGAAAATGTCAAAGCAGCGATGAGCAGAGGTACAGAACAGACAAGAAAAGTCCCGGGAACGCGATACTCCACGTCAACTTCGATCAGCCGTCGGTACGTCAAATCTGACCACTTTTACACATCCTTTCATACAAAGTCCAGACAGCCCAAACAAAACATAAAATTGAGGGTGAATGTTGTAACAAAAATGTCAAGAAGCAGGAATCCGGTCCGCTTCCGGGCTACCCCTGCGTCGAACACACTGGATGAGTCACATGGATGTCAACTATCGAGAACACAGGCTGGTTAGTCAGTAACTGGAGAGTCACATAATCGCGTGACCACACTAGAATGATGATCAGTCCGTTGTGTACAAATACATTCACTTCATTACCCCACGCCCACTGTCTGATGGGCCGCACCGCTTCACTATTCCGGGATGCGGCGTTGATGTCAGCTCGATTGGTGATGAAACGTTTGCGATCACATTGACTAGTTCTGCGGTCTACGGTGAGCTGGCATCTGTTCCCGGATTGGCCTGTCATAGAGGACCCGCAGCATGCAATGGGTAATCTCACATATGGTTTGAGTTTAGCCGCATGTACATCCAGTGTGAACCGGAGGGTGAGCTGGGCAGGGTGGTTGTAAGGTCATCAGGATGTCCAGCTGGTTCACCACTCAAACGGACAAATGAACAGTTGACATGATGCCTGTGGCTAGAGTGCCCTAGTGGCCACGTCATTGGATGCACCCAGGACTGTTTGGTTATTGGTCTGTTCGCCGAGCTTGGCAGTTGGATTGCAAACGTTTCATCACCAATCGAGGTGACATCGTCAGTGCAGGGTTGAGTGGGTGAATTCCTCCTCTGGCTGTGATTATATAGCTTCTAAACAGTATCTGGTAGTTCTGGAGACGGTCGTCGTGTAGTTTGATTGGTCTCATGTGAATATCACGTGGTCTCAATCTCCTATGTCTGATTGGTTCGTTGGGTGCATTCAATTCGGCGGTTCTGTATGTGGTTGTCATGCTGTGATTCGGTCGTTTCCTTCTTGCTTTGTGGGGTGGGTTTTGTTCATTTGATTGGCCTTCTGTTTTCGTGTTTGTCTTCCTTTGACCCAATTAGTCCGTTGGTTGCCGTTAGGGGTCTTAGCTCCGAGTCCCGTGACTGTGTGGTTCTTTCGCTCGTAACGACTGACATTGACCCAGTCTATCAGCCGTTACGAGCGAAAGAACCACACATTTACGGGACTCGGAGCTAAGACCCCTAACGGCAACCAACGGACTAATTGGGTCAAAGGAAGACAAACACGAAAACAGAAGGCCAATCAAATGAACAAAACCCACCCCACAAAGCAAGAAGGAAACGACCGAATCACAGCATGACAACCACATACAGAACCGCCGAATTGAATGCACCCAACGAACCAATCAGACATAGGAGATTGAGACCACGTGATATTCACATGAGACCAATCAAACTACACGACGACCGTCTCCAGAACTACCAGATACTGTTTAGAAGCTATATAATCACAGCCAGAGGAGGAATTCACCCACTCAACCCTGCACTGACGATGTCATCTCGATTGGTGATGAAACGTTTGCAATCCAACTGCCAAGCTCGGCGAACAGACCAACAACCAAGCAGCGCACCCGAGCTACCTATATTCCACAACATTGCTAGCACCCAGGACTCACGGCTAGCTAGCTAGCTAGTATTACCCACCACGATAGTGACCTACTTTAACCGATGCGTTACCGATTTGACATGTTTCCGACGTCAGCCACGTTCGTGCCTGACGATACCCGTTACATACTACTGACTCGTGTTGTGTTTTGTTTCGTGTCAAGCTTGTTACTCGGTCAAATCTGTATTGACCAGTCTTTCGACCAGTTTTATTGTGTTCCTCTCCGAATCAGTCAGACGGTGTGGCAATTCATCGGTAATTTGAATGGAGGTGAACTGAATGCCAGTGCGTATGTTTCGACAGAAACTTTCATTCTAGTAAGAAGTTGGTTTGGACGAAAGACTCATCTGATATTCAGCTGAATCTCTCGTTTTTGGTGGTGTGCTTCAACTAAATGTGCCGTAACAGGGAACTGCGTCTACTCGGTGAACTCCGGGAAGGGCGAAACCGGTCAGCAACCCTATGACAAATGTATAAACCGATGGACGACAGCACACTACGATATCTGAAATACTGCACCTGGTGCAGCATATTCACTTGCCTGGAAACATCACAAACGAGAGATTCAGCTGGGTTTTAGATGAATCTCCCGTAGAAACCAAATTGGTGTACGGTTTCGTGCAACTTGAGTAGAACACAAGGTTGGTGGGAGCTGCATCCGCCTGATGGATCCGAATAGGAAGGGCGAAAACAGTCGTGGACTTTCCAGCGGCCCTACGAACACAATCCCAGCATGATTTCATAACGGTGGTACGTACTCTACTCAGCTAATGCACTGCTCTGCGAATGTTTCATAGACATATTTTGGTCTTGGATTACCAGAATAATAATTGCAGGAGGCAAAGCTAAGCAAATGAACAACACCGCAGTGAATAAATCCTACGAACATTGTAATTTCTCAGCCATCCTCAGGAACAGGTGCTTGTTACTCATTCTTTGGTCGATGAAACGCTCAATTTACGTTGGTATCAGAGGCAGCAAGCAGTGAGAGTGCTCTTTTTACGTGCGCACTTTGCGCGCCTCGCCCTGTACACAATTGCTCAGGCGGTAGACACACAACAGATCCTTTTGAAAAAAAGATATGCAGCCGAATGGATATTGTATACGGGCACGTAAATTCATCAAACAGTATTGATGTAACTGAACGAACGGGCGTATAAAACGAGTCGAAAATATGGTTGGGTAAATTTCAACACAGTGGATACGGCAACCACTAGCGAAGCGAATCACTTTAACTGCCTACTTGTGCCACGCGCACAAATGTGACCAATGGTAGTGGTGCGCAAAGGTACCAGAATGTTAGTTCGGATCCGACTGTCACGTGATTGGTCCCATTCAGCCCAAGTGAAGACTCCGAACGTCTGGTCATTGATCCCGGTTCATCATGTGTTACGGGACGGGTAGTTGTGGCAAAATCGCCAGAAAAAAAGCTTCTTTTTTTGGGGATATCACTGGTACTAGTAAAACAGGAGTATGATTGTTATAAAGATACGGTCGGTTCTCAAAACGCCTTGTCGATCAGTTTCGGGTGGTTACCGGGTTTGCAGAGGTGGTTCACATCATGTCCTGATATGTTCAGGAAGCAGACTCGAGTTAGGTTACCTGATGGGAGAGTTAACTGAAGGGTCAGGCAACTGACACAACCAGGGTAGTTATTGTCTGGGTTGATGGTGTTTTTCGAGAGGTTGGGCCAATGAAGCGCACAGCTCAAGCGTGAACACGTTACCCTGTGCACACACCTGCTAAATCAGGTGTGTCCAGCTTGCACTGGAAGTGCGCTCTCCCTGTGTCAGACGTCCAAAATTTAAAAACATCTGCACGGTGAGGGGCCTTAATAAGGGTGAAACCCGGGTCACCTTTGGTGTGAGCTCACCAGAATAATCACACCAGAACAGAATGATACTTTACCAACGCACCGCACCATGTGAGATGAGATCGGTCAGAAGCGTGGGACAAAAACTACGCAGTATGTCCGATGCAAGTGTGGGTGTGTGTTCCCGCATGCGAAGTTGCGTGCTTCCGGGCTTGTGGCGGTAGATTTGTGTTAGCGTTCGTCCGCCATGTCTTATGCTCTGAATTTAGTCATGCACAGCCCATAAACTCAAGTGGAACTCAGAGCAAGCTCCTCCCAGCTTCAACGAGGACCAACCTGAATAATCACGTCGAGACATGTAGAGGGCTGTTCGGCCCTCACTTCATCTGTTCCTTCCGTAACACTGTCATTCAGCATTCGCGGCGAATCCCATCTCTGAACGCCTTGATTATACACACTTCGTTTACACTCTACTTGCCGTTTCTGGGGCTACATCAGACTTGTCTACATCGTAACTTACTCTTTATAGCGGATATCGACCCCCTGTTAACTCTGACAGGTGATGTATTCATCCACCGGTTGCAATCGGTCCGTCTAAATTGATCCCATGATTTCAGGTGTCCCAAGAGAAACGCCAAAAGACCTGGCAGGAGACCAATTTGCCTCCAGCGCTTCGGATTATGTTGTAAGAGTGAATCTGCCCACTGGCAACCCGACAAAATTTCAAAAGGTTCAGCGGGGAAAGGATAACACGGCCCTCACCATGACAGCCATTTTTTAGACACCTGAGTTGTTTTTAGTAGAAGCGTACTATCGACGTTTCGACGCTTTGAACAAAACCGACTAACCGGGATCACCATAGCATGACTTCACAGCTTGCCCACATTTCACAAAACTGGACACGCACTCCCCTTTGTCTAAATGGCTCATCAAAACCTCGGTTCCAGTCTGGAGGAGCTTAACGAATTATACCCCAGTGGAATTTCACAGACTTCAGCAGAGCAATCATGTTTTCCGAAAAATGTGCCTACTTGATGTTGACCTACGTTTCACAAGCACCCCCCTACAAGAAGCAGTTGAGTATGCAACCATACAGACGTAGGGATTCTCATTTGATTTACATCTGATGTGTATGAGGAATGTACAGTGATTTATACCGTCAGAAGATGATGTAACAATGGGCCAGCCACTGGGTCGATTACCAGCAGTTGTGCATAGGAGCGAGTTGCGAATACGTGCTTCAGGAAACCATGGACAAGCTTATCATCTATTCAAGAAAGGGTCCAATTATTAGTTGTTGTGATTCATGAGCGTTCCGGTTACCATCAGACAAGATGGAGAGGTACAAAGAAGGCGAGTCTCTAAAGCCAGTTCCCTTCCATTCAAACAAACAGGGAAGTTTTCATAAAGGAAAACTCTTCGACAGCCCACGACCGGTTTCACCCTTCTGCTCTGGGCTCATCAGGTAGGCGCAGTCCCTGAGTTCCCGTCAACCTTATGATCTACTTGAACCCAAATTGCACTGCTTTCGAGAAATACAGTCATTTGCAAATCAGTTTGGATTTCAGGGGAGACTCAATTGAATCTCTCGTTTATGGTGTCCTCCAACTGAATGTGTACAGTTTCCTTTATGAAAATATACTGCGATATCTCGATTATCGTGCCAACTGAATCATGAGGCGGCCTGTATGCATTACATTCAGTTGGAGGACATCATAAACGAGAACTTCAATTGAGTCTCCGGTGAAAATCAGATTGATTTGCAAATGAATGTACTTCTCGAAAACAGGGAAGTTTTTCGTTGGCTAGCAGACAGAGTGAGAAAGATCTGCGTTGAGTATTCTGTCCTTCCTCACTGAGGAGTTCATTCAGGACGGCTATTTTCATAGATATACCGCTATAAGTCTTCAGGAGAGAGGCTAGTTGCTAAAGTCATCTACTGGGTTTTGAACTTGTGTCTTCTTTTCAAAGGAGACATCACTACAGAGGTAACTAGTCGCCGCTTAAACACAACCGTAAAAGATACGTGTAACGCCATAAAAACTTATCTCACTCAAGGTCGGTTGTAGTGCAACAGTCACACGACAGGTTGAAGGCACCCAGTGCCTCTCGTTGTGTATACCATTTGGGTTTAACCTGTGGTACAAACTATTTTGAACTGAAGATCCGGCGCCTGTCTGAAAGGGGGTCAGTGATACAACTGACCACCGCTTGAACATCAATCAAGAGACTCGACCGATTCACCGCGTTTTGTGGTCGCTACTCTAAATTATTCGGAACTCGATCACTGAGGTTATTGCCATCCGGCTGCAACGCCTTTTGGTTTACCTTGGACACGTTCCTTTGAAGTACCCGAAAAACCCTACAAACAATCCGATCAATCTGTTCGTCCGTTTTCTGATCGAATACCGTGGCATGTGCCGTTGTGTCATTTTATCCAGTTGTATGCGCCGTACTTAGAGCTGGAAACGAATTGGTTTGTCTTTTCGAAAAATACACGAGAGACTCAACTGACTCTCTCGCTTATGATATTCTACAACTAAATGTGCTGCAAACGGACCGCCTCGCGTTTCAGTTGGCACGATATTCGAGATATCGCAGTACATTTTCATGAAAGAAGCTACTCACAAGGTTGCTGAAAACTCTTCGACAGCCCACGACCGGTTTCGCCCTTCTTGGTGCTCATCAGGTAGGCGCAGTCCCTGAGTGCCCGTCTACCTTATGTCCTACTTGTACCCAAATTAGACTGTTTTCGAGAAATACACTCATTTGCAAATCAATTTGGCTTTCACAAGTGACTCAGCTGAATCTCTCGTCTGTCTTTTGATCTGACTCCTTTTTAAACCACAATGAGTTCTTACTTGGTCCATGTGATGACTTCGTCACTTGTTGCGGTTTGTGAAACTGTCAAAGTTTGGTAACGTACAAAACAATACAATAAATTACAGTACAATACAATTATCAGGGGGAACAGTAGTCATCATCTGGATTCCACTTAACCTTACGCACCTTCCCTCCCCCCAAATGAATTATCGTAACATTCACATACGCACGAAGATCAAGGAAAATCTACCAGTGGCACCCGAGGTGAATCGTCGAGTGAAGCACCCTGAAGATTAGGGAACGAAAAGCTATCGGAACTAATTTGAAACTCCTCTAACCCATCGACTCAAGATTTCGGCACCTACACTAGCCGACAAGAGCCGTTAATTAACACTCAACACTGATCTAGTGTGAAGAGGACTTACTGATTGGTTCCCCGTCTGTCTTATAACCTGGCCAATTCGGTGACCTGTTCACTTGGCCTGATGAAGCTTTTGTGTCAGAAGCGAAACGTTTCCCAAATAAAAACTAGCGAACGTTTACCAAGCTCCTCTGAAACGTACAATACTGTTTCAAAAATGCCCCTCTGTGAAAGCGTCAGATGTTTTTTCCAATGCGTCAAGTGAAGATCGAACCGAACGTGTTGCGCCAAGATGAAACATGCGAAACATCTGTACCAAAACCCCAAATTTGCATATTGAACAACAATTGAGCCTTACCAAATCCTCTATGAAGGCCACAAATCACAACGCAACCAGTAGACCGTTCATGAATAATCGGGGTCACTGATTAATTCATCGAATGGATGGATGTTACACGTATTGGATGTAGTCTTGCCACTTGTCGTGTTATTTTGTGATAAACAGGAGAAAAGTTACACTGGACTGATACTAGCTCAACATTCCCTCTTGCATTTACAAGGCCAGGTACGTAAGACATAGCACAGTAAGCATAGTGAAGTAGAGCACAGCATGGTACTTTATAGTGAAGTATGGTGGAACATAGCATAGCATAGCACAACACAGTATAATATAGTATGATGTAATATAGTATGGCGCTGCTTAGTGTAGTACAGTATAGTATATTACGGTATAGTGTAGTATAGTATAGTATAGTATAGTATAGTATATTACATTATATTATATTATAGTATAGTATAGTATAGTATAGTATAGTATAGTATAGTATAGTATAGTATAGTATAGTATAGTATAGTATAGTATAGTACAGTATAGTATCGTATGGTAATGTATAGAACTCTAATTCGGAACATTGGAACAACCCAGCCAACCTCACCCAAAGATCGGATCTCTAATAGGACCGTAGAGAGGTCTAGAGACCAGCGACAGATTCCCCTGGCTTCAAATTAAACAGAGAGTGTCATCCGACGCCCGGTGAGACCAAGTTCCCGTGGGGACCGAGAAGACTGGTGGACTCGAAAGGCCGAAGAAATGACAGATGCGAGAAAGCTTGGAAAATTCTACAAGCTGTTACACCTGATTCGTTCGGCTAGTGCTCGGAATCCTCTTGTCAGCGAAACTATCAGGGACCGAAGTGACCTTCTGCTATCCAGTACTTTGAAAAGCAATTTGACTGACCATCTGCCACCTCAAATCCGGACTGACCACCTTCAACAGAAAGATGGACTGTGAAAAGGGAGTCCTCTTCAGCCTCAGAAGTTTTAAAGTGGATATCTTTATTCCATAAATATCGTACTCCTGATCCTGATGGTCGTCCACATGCTCTGTTCAACAGTGGGGACATGTTGCCCAGCTAGTTTGCATCTAGCCTACCTTGGTCTATCTGGGAGAAAGAGTCCGTCCCAGGCAACTGGGGTGAGTCGATAGTAGTGCCCATTTTCAAAATGGGTACTTACAGTGAATGCAGTGACCACAGAGGTGCTGGTTTGACGCCTGTTGTGATAAGGCCTCTGGCGTCACTGATTCTTCGTTGTCTCAAGGTGGAACGCGAAGTCTTGACTCGTGAGAATCAAGCGGGATTTCGACCGGGTAGAGGCTGCGTTGACCACATCCTCGCACTCCGTCAGGTGTTAGAGCAGCGCCACATGTACAGAGTACCCACAATCCTGGTATGCCTTGACTTCAAGAGTGCGTTTGATTCTGTTGATCGATCAGTGCTCTTAACAACACTTGCTCAACAGAATATGTCCCAGAAGTTTGTGAACATAATCTGATCCCTTTATTCACACTTCTGGGCGGGTGCGAGTGTATGGTGAGCTCTTCAAAAGCTTCCCTACAAAAAATGGTGTCAGACAAGGATGTTTACTCTCTCCATTCTTGTTCAACTTCGTCATTGATGAAATAATGAGGAGAACACTAGACGGTCTTCAAAACCCCGGTGTTCAAATTGTTGCTGGTGAGAACCTTGTCGATCTGGACTCGCACCTTCAAAGTGCAAAGTCCTGCTTCAGAACGTGCCATCTGTGAACATATCCCTTACAATTCAAGGAGAACCACTGGAGATTGCGGAAAACTTTACGTACCTCGGTAGTTGTATTAGCTCTAACGGAAGTGTGTCTGATGAAGTCAGTGTAAGAATCTCAAAGGCTCGAATCACGTTTGCCAATTTGCATCACTTGTGGCGTCAAAAAGGCATCTCACTAGATCTTCAGGGTCGTGTGTACCATAGTGCAGTAAGAGCCATTTTGTTTTATGGTTGGAGGACAGGTCATGTGAAGCCTCTTCCGGTTTTCGACGAACAATGTCTCAGAGATGTTTTTGGTACCAGACGGTGTCAACTAGACCGTAACGAGGTAAGTATAAAACGGATATTCGGTTACGCAGCAGCTTTTGAGTCGAGGGAACACCAATCAGCGTCGATCGCGGTGGCTCGGTCATGTGCCACGCATGCTGAAACACGGTCCACCGAGACGAGTGTTGTTCTCCGTGCCTCCTTCAGAACGACGCGAACTGCTGGAAGGACAACTTGGCAGAAGGGTTTGAAAGACATTATGAAGAGTTTAGGTGTTGATGATGGGGCGCGCCTTCCAGGACGGGGTCGCCGTAACCTGCTACTTCGCCGTAACTGCCCCTCCACCAATCAACGGGATTGGCCTTCCTCCTGCCAGTTTCTCCTAAGCTTCTCTAAGTTTGCACTTAAAGGTGTAAGCCTCCCTCATCTAAGTATGACTCAATAAACTCTGTGGCTGTAAGGCAGTGAGCCGTCATTGAGGTTGCTGTCTCTGATGATGATGAAATAGTACAGAATAGATGATATTGCAGTATAGTACAGTGTATTATATTATAGCATAGCTTGGTATAGCTTATTATAGTACAAGCATAGTATAGTGTAGTACAGTGTATTGTACCATACCATACACTGTTGTATATTAAGTTGCAATAAAATATAGTGTAGCAAAATGTATTAGAGTATAGGTTGCCATAGTACAGGACAGTATAGGGGAAAGACACGCATGGCAGGGTCGGGTGTAATGGGTAATGGGTAAATTGGGTGCAGTGCGTTTTGTAAACACGCGGCTTTCTTCTTGTCTTTAGCAGTGAATTCAAAGATCTCGGAGGTGGCGTAATCGGCAGTAGTTTTAAATATTTGCAGTTGTTGATGTGATATTTTCCAAGTGTTGGTGGGCCATCGTTGAGATATTCCTCGTAGAAGACATCAGGGTGTTTTTTTAGATTTAAGTAGGCGTAGGTGAGATGGACGATAACAGAAACGCCGAGTGACAGGGAAACTCACGACAATTGGACCGAAACTAACGCTCTGTTGTAGAGTTGGCGGGTAGGTTAAATCCAAGGCCTCTCTGTCTTTCACTTTGTATTAGCCGCAATAAAGTCAAAACAATAATTGCCCCCTGATAAGCGTGAGGAAATTCGGTTGGCGCTTGACGTGTGTTTTGTGCTGTAATGGACTACTCAGGGTGCCTGCTATCTTCAATCGATTTTCCATCCATACTGTGAGATATCTGTAGAACGATATCCTCGTCGGAACCGATTTTGTTGGCATGGTGTTGATGTAAGGTGAAGCTGATCTTTCCAACGGCTATAAGGTATATTGAAGTTCTTCACTGGAGCGTCTAGCTTTCAAAAGATAGTGGAAAGCTCAAGAGTCAATGATTCGGGCTTTTGAAAAGCGGTCTTATCGCGCATTCTGTTGGAATTACCAAGAAAGTGTCGGCATTATGTTGTGTCTTGAATCGCTTCATACGGACCGGAAGATATTACCCAGGAAAGGGCTGAACCGTCTACCTATTTGAATATCTGTTTTCGACAGGATAATGTACACTATGTTACTACTCACAAGGTCGATGAAAAAGTTAGGCAGCCTATCGTCGGTTTCACCCTTCTTGGGGCACGTCAGTTAGGTCCCGTCCTCGTATTTCCATCAGCTTTACTTCACATCTGTGTGTGAGCGTTGCGATAAACACTGATCTTCAGGTAAGGATGGTATTAACGGAAGCGTTTACCGAAACATGCGTAAGCTTTGGGGTTTAAGTAGGAAATAGAATGGACAGAAATTCGGAGACTAGGCTTACGTTATGTGCCCTAATGGGGTAGGTTCTCACCTACCATATGAACTGTACCGGAACACGCTTTGATATCCCAAATAACGTTTCGACTGAACATTGGGGCAGCATTTGTATAGCATATTCAATTTGAAAAAGCTATAAAAGGGCAAATCAGGAGAAGCTCAGCCGGGCCTGTAGTCAACTTCACTCGAGTGCTCTGGAGTCTCCTGAACTCACTGTCCGACCGGTCCACTGAACCGACTTATTCCTATCCAGTGGCTAGTAGGACGTCTTATTGGCAATTGATCATGTGGGTGTTGATCCGATCCCCAAGACTAGCAAGTGACTTGCAGACGTTCCGTCACAATTTGAGGAGATCCCACTAGTGCTCTGTTGGAGAGGTAGTTTCACTCCTCCTGCTTGCGCTTATATCGTTTGCAAAGGGGAGATTCAAGCGAAAGCCTGACTGGCAACTGACGACCAGTTCGACTGGGGTCTAATTGGTCCGCTCTTGTTCCGTGTTGCGTTGTGGCCTGTATTGGTTGCATTCGATCGAAATGCACTACATTGGAAAGACACAGAGGGAACTGTCAACCAAAATCAGTGAACACAAGCTTGCCATCAGGAGAGACGACAATCTATCACTCATCCTCATGATGACCGTAAAGGGCACGGTTCAACTGGAGCCTCGTCAGCGTACTCGGACAGGCAAGAGCAAATAAACGACGTCAATTTGTGAAGGTCTGGTACTTCACTGATGGAGCAATGCACACAAATTGAAGCCGTCCTCTTAGGACGAGGGAAATCCTAAACCGTCAAACCTTGAGCTGAACAAGGAAACAGACAAAAAGCCAACATAACTAAATCGAAAAGGCGTCCGCGTTGAAGTGGCAGATTGATTGGACCAGACTTTGCAGCCCTCGTCAAGTCCAGCAACCAAACAAGCCAAAATAATGGAAGTCCCGCGGAAGCAAGACATGCAGCCAACCAGTCTCACTAAGACAAACCGTAAGGTGTGAATTGACCAGCCAGGGAGAAGGCAGCAAACCACCGTAAATAGAAGGTACACTATCAACCGAGCAAACGACAAGAAGATGGACCATAACACAACACAGATCACGAATGGACCACCAGAACAGGAAGAAGTGGACTAGAATTTCAGCATGTTGTGAAGCAGTCGAACGCAAGAAACACAGACCACAAAGCAACACAGATCAAGATCGGCCCAATAAGACCCCGATTATCAATGACCAATCAGGTTACGGCTTAAAGATGCTCTTTTCAGGCTATATAAGTGCACACACGAACAGAGGAACTACTCACTCAACAGCATTCTGATCATGTCGCCTCCACTGGTGACGAAACTTCTACTAATCAGTGACCAGATAAACAGCCAACAGATCAATTAGTAACGAATGTATCCGAGTTACCATTATTCCAACACGTTACCCAGAATGTCCTACATTTTCACCATGGACTTTTTTCGGCTGATTAAAGATGTTGGATGAATCACTGATGAAATTGGACGAAATGCTAATATATGGTAATCTACAACTTCCTACCCCATTGACCATATGGATTTTCATGACTCAGTGTACGTTACTATCTGCGCTAAGGTTAACAGGTCAAAGTGGTCATTTAGTCATTTAGTCAAAAATCTTCATTGATAAGCTCGGTTTACTTCGGAGTAGACAACTTTTCTCTGGCTCAAGTCGACTACTCATATTCATCATCGAATCGTGCTACCGACTTCTAGTGGGGTCGATACAAACTATCAGTAGATTGAATTCACTTTTAATGGGCTCGTTTCGGCCAGATGAGCGGTGGTCGTGAAAACGTGGTTGACTTGAGCTTGTTGTCAGAACTATCAGGCAACCGGAAAAATGCAGTTGATTGCAGTGGCATGTGATATCTCTTGCTGTGCACAGTTCCGGTTTCGTGCATGAAGAGAAAACGGGCGCACAATAGTTCTGCTTGTGACCGGCGCTTGCGTCATCGCCTATTTGCACTACTTCGACAACACGAGGGTCCAGAACACAAACGCTCGGGAGGCGAGAAGAAGCTCAGGTGAGCGTTGAAATATCAGCCATAGCCGATGGGCAAAACTAGCGTACTAAGGGTACCTAGATTGAGAAATTATTGCACACTGTAGAACACAGAAGTGGTTCAACAAACCACGACTCTCACTCTAGAACAGACGTTTATTCCAGATGAAATGAGGTTGTGATTGCTAGTACAAATGTAGCCCTGATTTTTATAATGGTTGACCATTACTCCAAAAGAAAACACAGAAAGTACGGTGAATATAGATCCAGGCAGACTTGTTACAAATGAAAAGCCGAGGTTATTGAGCGGGGCTCGAACCCAGGACCTCATTTTTACAAAAGTTGTGTTCTGTCAACTGAGATTTGGGCGACGTTATCCTGTGGGCCATTGTAGAACTTAAACAACAGACCCACAAATGGAACCGTGAGATATCAAATGTGGGTCAGTCAGGCAAAGAATTGATGAAACTCAAGAGTAATTGACCTGGGACAGCGACATAGATGGGTGGGTTGACAGACCACTAGCCAGCAAAAGCATCTAGGTTGTATTATCTATGGTGTGAGCAGTGTCATCAACAATGTCTATTGCCCCCTTCCTCGAATATTCATCTATCTATCCTTATCAGTCAACCAGTCAAACAACCAATCAATCAATCAATCAGTCGCTCGATCAATCAATCGATCGGTCTATCTATCTATCTATCTATCTATCTATCTATCTATCTATCTATCTATCTATCTATCTATCTATCTATCTATCTATCTATCTATCTATCTATCTATCTATCTATCTATCTATCTATCTATCTATCTATCTATCTATCTATCTATCTATCTATCTATCTATCTATCTATCTATCTATCTATCTATCTATCTATCTATCTATCTATCTATCTATCTATCTATCTATCTATCTATCTATCTATCTATCTATCTATCTATCTATCTATCTATCTATCTATCTATCTATCCAGTGCGGATGATTTGGAATTGCCAGTCTTGTACGTCAGCGATTGTGCACCAGATGGCCTCCGGGAGGGTGAATATGCATTAATCTCTTTTTTATGCACATTCACGTTGGTTCCCGTCCCGATGACCATCGTGTCAGATGGTCATTAAGTTGCTACCAGTTCAGACGTCCACACGGTACCCTTCCGAACGCTCTTTATTAAACACAAACCGTGTACGTTTCCTATCACCCGACGCTACCTCAGTATACCACCGGGACACTCGACTTGCCAACACACAGGTGCAGTTGTGGATGAGTACGTCGGTCCACAGTCTCATGGAGTGAGTCGAGTGCTTGCATGACGGTGCATGCTTGTACCAGATAGCTTTGGGTGACCTTGAATCATATTCCAACTTGGGCACATGACTGATTCCTCAACTTCACTCATTTGTTTATTATTGTTACTATTTTGTGCTTTGTATCTTGTGTTTATTGTTTATTTATCATTAAGTATCTTTATTTAGTATTTATTATGATTTATTCATTTATTACTTATTTACTAGGTGAACAAGTCGTCCTGTGGAGTGAGCGTCGAAAACCAGTCACCAATACTGTTGATACGTTTGATGCCAGTGGTACTGTGTGTGTTTGACCGGCGAAAGCAATATGTTGCTGTTATGCATGAAACACACACGATACCCAAACTCAAAACGGGTTTGTTGGGAAAGAACATTACGTGATTTCGTGACGAAGGTCTTGGATCGAATCTGCATGGTCACTCTACGAAGTGGACGTTTGAGTTTTTTTCGATCATACCTCGATTTCAAGAAGAAAAACCCAGAACTTTTCCACTCACTGAGAATGCGCTGACCAGAGTTTTAGCAACATTACAAGTAGCGTCGGGTTACGAAAAATACTTCAGTGTCTTGAAAATTAGAATGGTCTTTGTACAGCGAGAGATGAACCGGTCGGGAGCGGGACAGATATTCTAGGCACGGGTAAACGGCCCGTTATTACTAGCCAGTATTCATCTCTGTCTGAAGAACGGTGATCGCAGTTCATTTAATTTTACCTGCGCGCGCCTTGAAGTTGACGGACATCCGAGGACTATGCTGTCCTGGTGAGTCTCATGTACAGCGAAACCGATAGTGGGCTATCGGAGCATTTTCAGCGACCTTTTAAGTAGTGTTGGGTCAAGTGTTAAGACCCAGCTGTCCAAGCGCATGCGGATGGGAGTTCTGTCAACGAGGGTACTTCCCGTCAGTTTAGCAAGTTTAACACATTGTTGCTGTGCTCTATATGTCTTTCTAAGTAAATGGATTCGGCATTTGGAAGGAAGTGACTAACGCCAGCTCTGACGGATGTGCTTTTATCACGATGGGGCGCTTAAAACGATATGTCTAAGTAGTCCAGATGGATGCGGCAAAGTGTAGCTGTTTTTAGAATCACAGATACATGGTTTCGACTTCTTCAGTTGTTCATGAAGCTGCTGAGGCCGACATGACGGAGTAGTTTCAACCGTGGAGGAATAAATTCGGGATGAATTGTTTAGAATCTGGTGATAGTGAGATTCTCAAGGACAAAAACGGTGGAATTCAGCTGCTAAAAGACGTGGTTCTTTGGGGAAGATCTACGCCAGAATAAATTTAAAACATTTCTCTCCTCATCTAAACGGTTCGCTTGCATTTTGATTTCCCGAAGGGAACCGAGTGAAAAACGAGATTATGGGTCGATCAAAAGGCTTCCTTAGAGCATGGAAACAGTAATGTATGGACAGTTTGTTTGCGTCCATCCTAAAGCGGGTTTTCTTAGTTTACCCCAACTATGTGATCTAGCGATTTCCGAATTGGGGACGAGCAATAAAATATCCAATCATTTTACTCTACGTGTGTGTGCGTGTGTTTAACATCCTTCTGTGTACCACTTTTAGGAATTTGAGGATCTTTTCCAGATAAGTCCCGCCAAAAAACTAAACCCCCGCCACCCAAAAAAGATTGGCAAAAAGAGGATATGAAATTGGTACTTTTAGTTTTTATTGAAAGAGGGTGATTTGGGACATGTCATTAATAAGTTGCATGAAAAGGTCAGCTTTCGGTCGTTTGCTTCCAATCGAACTCACACAAGTAGCTGTCTACTTAAGATCGATGTGTGTGGCACTGGAGTTTATTCTGCATCTTGTAAACGTGCCAAAGCGATTCGATGGTTTGTGTGTAAACTCCAGTCGTTGGATCCAGAAATTTCTCGTTAATATTAGCCTTTTTATAAGTATAATTCATGTCAATCATGCCGGGATGGATGCAGGCCTGGATTGTGCCCATCAAAGCGGCCGAAGTTCGATCTGGCACTGCATACATGAACACCTCTTTAGTGTCCCGGCAGATCCCTCCGAAAATCCACTGTTGTGAAAGGACTCGCCCTGTGTGGTTTTTACGGCGAGATATTAGCGCTTCGTCGATCTCGACGTGTAGACCTGGGCTGCCGATAACTGTTGGAGTCTTCAAAACCCGCCAGGTGCAAACTTCTCGAAGAAAGTTCTTCCAGTCAACAGCGGTCATGTGGCTAACAGATAATTCCTCTGAGTACAATTTGATTTTTGCCAAATTTTCGAACCAGCAATAAAGGAATAGAATTACTTTCCTAAACTCCATCGTAGACCGCTCCAGTCAAGTTCCCTTTCGAAGATCGATTTCTTACCGGCACTGTCGGGCATTACAACTCCACCTGTCAGAAACAGTTGAAAGTGACATTTGGTGGCCGTTGTTGCATAAACGTTGCTGATGGATCACTACGTGGCTTTGCAAAAACGTATTGCCGTTTCCTTGTCAGGAACGAGAGTTGAGGGCGTCAGAAAGTTGATTTAAGGTTTTACGTCCGAACAGAGAAAATTTTTGCACGAAATGAGCCTAGACGCAGAAAAGGAATTGTTTTCCTCAAAAATAGGCCAAGATTGTGTGTGTACATTAAATTGGAGCTGGCAAAATGTAGCGGAGATTAACTTTTCGCATATGCACTTTTTGCATTAGTGGCGTGGCTTATCTGGAATAGATCCGAATTCGATATCTTACTTGTTTTGACACTGGCAAAATAGGCAGGGAAACATTTCTTGTTCTGAGAAAGGTGAATTATGCTCATTTGGCCTTCTCGGAATCTTCGAATCACTCATTCTTAAAAGGACCATGACATGCCTGCTGCTCGAAGGCAACACAATTCTGATATCACATAGTCGAATATCGTGTTCCTGGAGAACCAAAACTCTTCCTTCTCTTTGTATGTCAGTACTTTTTTGTGCAGCCGACGGAGGGAAAAGTTCATCTGTCTTGATTGATCAAGTTCGACTTTGGTGATCTAACTACATGGTGTGCCTGAAATAGCGTCGCAGACAATGCTTGCAGCAAAAAAGGGTGGGTAAAGTGCTTGGCAGTCTCAATTGTTTTTCGGTTGGTTTGGTAGGGAAAATTTCAGGCTTTTAGGTCAGATAATTTGTGACGTGCGTGGTAGGGTGATTGATTCAGTTCAAACGGAACGATGGGAGTGTGCATAGTTCAGTACAACCAAGTTTTCGCTTGGTTTCCTTCGATGTAAAAAAAACAATCGAAACTAATAGTTCAATTGAAATTTCGTCCTGTAAGCTAAGTGAAACTGTGTCAAAACGCTGAGAAGCACTGTACGATGCGCTCACCTCACGAAACTCCAGTGTTCCGAATCTACGACCTCCAGGCCGGTAATGGAAGATCAAACCGTTCGGCCACGAGCGTTTGATCAACATGTGGTTAGCTCACACCACTCATCCTTCGGTCACGCGATTCGTATCACGTGGTTACCCGTTGGCTGGCGTCTCGAGTGACGAATTCTCAGCTGACTAAAGCTTGTGCTTTTTGTTGTCACGATCTGTCTTACTACCCAACCCTGAGTTACTACCAACATGACGCAACGTTTGATACATATAGTGTCTAACTGGTGGTGCGCTTTTGGATATTCAGTCCGAAACCAGACACCGTTTTCATATCTATCAGAAAGTAACCTCAGAACGCTTGGAACCTAGTGAGACCCTAAAACTCTACCAAAATCTCAATGGGAGGGAAGGCAAGCATCTAGGCCAGTCAATCATTCAATCAATTCAGCAAAGGCCGATGAGTGTTCATGCATGCCACAGAAGCACGATCGAATGTGATCAGCGTTCAGGCATTTCATGGAGGCACGATCGATGTTGATGGGTGTTCACTAACGCCTATCAGACAGCCTAGATCGATGTCAGAAGGTCCCCTCTAAATTGCGTGGGGCCATCGTAACGCTCACTTACACGCACTCGCTTCTTCAGAATATAGCTGTTGTGTTCCGTTCTGAGTCTTTTTTACGGCACTAGACACTAGGGCGGGTCACCGGGTCAGATATCACAGATTGGCGAATAAGCATCAACATCAGGGACTTCGTATTCGTTCGTTTTGGATTAGTCTTTTCACTTTCGCCATGAATCAGCAGTCTATACGAGTAGTCTCTACTTAACAAGTGGCAAAAAGTTCAAACTTTGGGATGACTGCATGTGTTTTGATACTGACCAATGTCTGGAATAACGTAAACCACATCGAAATCACATGACCGTCCTAAATTAGGGAATATCCAGAACACATCTTAAAATCTACTCCCTTCATATTTGGGTTGGAAGTTGAAAAAAATCCGAAAATTCTGACCCCCCGCAGATAGGTTCGCCCAAATAGGGTACACTCTCTCAGCACGTTGCTATTCGGCTACGACTGTACTGTGCCACTGCAACAGTCACGGAAGCCACGAACAAACTCAGTCTATCTAAGGCGAACAGGCAAAAACGCTAATTGCCCATTTGAGTGAACACTGAGTTAGCGGATTGTTTTGAACACAACCATGCCACTCCTGCTGTTCACATTAAATGCACTAGATTTTGGTTTATTGAGTGGAACTAAACTAAAATAATTGCACGTTCGGGGGGTTGTGTTTTTATCCTGTTTATGCATGTATGTATGCATACATGTATATTTGTTCTGTCAAGAAAATCTACCTGAATATCTCGAATTTCATGCTAAAATCTGAAACATCAGGTGGTGTTTGTGTGGCGAATTCTGTTGAAGAACCATTTGAGTTTCCTGTTGAAACCTACCACGGCAGCGAAAAATCAGTGTTGGACAGTGATGTTATGCTGTCAAAGATAATGAAGATGACGTTGGAGGTGATGATCATAATGATGATGGTGATGATGATGATGATGACGATGATGATGATGGTGATGATGATAAGATCGACTTAATTTGCGAACGGGCGTATTTCACCCGCTATTTATGGGTTGCTTTTAGACCATTTCTTTCGTGGTCTGTGAGCGTTAATAACGGGCGTATTTCACCCGCTATTTATGGGTTGCTTTTAGACCATTTCTTTCGTGGTCTGTGAGCGTCCAAATGTGCTGTTTTTCATGTGCAGTTGGTAGATGATTGCTAAGACACCGTTTTCCATTGCCAAGCGTGGGACCTGCATTCACTCATTGATAAGATCTCTCTCACACACACACGCACACACAAGAACCCTTCAAAGCCGGCTGTCAGCAGCTTCTACTGAAGGCGCGTGAACAAACGTCTACAAGGGAAATGGATGCTGAACCATTTTATTTATGCGGGGAGAAGAGTGTGCAGGATGCTGTAGTACAAGAACATAATTGGGGACGGCGCCAAAAGTGACTTTTAGTTCCGGCACTCCACGGGGACGTGAAACAGTTCACCAACTTTCAGATAGTTTATGGGCCAGGAAGTGGATGACAGCCAGATGAAGCCAGATGAAGTTGTGCACCTGTGTACAGACTGAATACAATTTAATTAGTGTTTTAAGTCCAGGTGGAGAATAGAGATCGTTGATAAAGCAGGCAGAAAGGGGTAGAATTCTGCTCAATATGTGAATGCCACTGACAGGAGATTTATCATGCGAAATTTCTGACAGTGATGTAAGCGTCAGTATAGATTTAGCGAAGGCAAAGACGAAACGAAAGTCACACGTGAAGGTTCGACTGCCAGCGTGCATTTTAACCTTCATGTCGTCTAAACACCACAAAAAAAGAGTAAGTTGGTCAGATTTTAACATCCGGGACACTCCTGTGTTATGGTATTAGGTTTTTTCCACCATCTGCCACTCACTCGTACGGATGGTCCGTAAATTATCGCATACATCATCACCCATCAACACTAGGAGATTGTAAGTTCAGTGGATGAGACCCGGATCACTATTCTGGCACCCCGGTGCGCCAAACACATATTACCGCTTCGGTAATGTCCTCCGGAAAGCCACAAGAAAGTTATATCGTAACGATGTTAGACTTTCAGAATGTCTCGCTTTAAACACATTACTAGTATATGTTGTGCGGACAAGTTAGATAACCAAGCCCTTCTGGGAAAAGCACCCAGGGGACAGGAACGATGGACCATCACCTCCTGTAGACAGTCTTTGTAGACAACTCATCGGCGATGCGAAGACGAGGTGTATGTATCGCCCTTCAGTGGAATCGAGCAGATGTTGGAGCAAGTGCCAACAAGTGAGCATGTTTCGAAGGTGAGATTCAGCTTCATTTTGCATACTGTGTGAAATCGTATTCTACGTAAAGTTTGGGAATAGAAAACGACATAGTTGGTGTTACGCACACTTCGTTCTAATAAGCAACTGAGACTAATCACAAAGACTACTGTGGCCAGGTTTCCCAAAAACACCTACCAGAGTACATCATGTCTAGCTAATGTTGTAGACTGATGTGTACTTCACTGACAGTGAAGGTCAGTGGTTTCATTTAAATTACCAATCAAGGTATTAAAAATGTTACACCTTGAGGGTGTTGGATGGGTTCGAACCCAAATAATTTAGGTTGGTATCGGAATACGAGGCAAGTTGGGTCGAACAAGAAAGGACCTATCATAACGCCCGTCGAATCATGTATTGAAGGGGCTGTCTAGTCCTGGTGTTAAACATTGAGAGCATAAGTTATAGAATGCTCCCTGGATTCCAAAGGCACTGGAACATTCTACGTTAGTTAACCGCGAGGAAGCATGCGTGTTTCTCGCTGGGCTGCTGAATCGTCCGCTTAAGATACACCTGATAGACGAGTCTGAAAAAGAGCGAAACTTTTATTGGGCTATCGAGGCGTTTTCAGTAACCTCGTGAGTAGTTTCTTTCAAGATATCCCTTCGATATCCCGATCAGCGTGCCAGCTGAAACACCAGACTGCATTTGTGCAGCATATTTCGTTGAAGGGCAACATGATAAACAAAGGATGCAGCTAAGGATTCAGTTGAGTCTCACGTGAAGACCGACTTGGTGTGCAAACGAGCACAGTTCGCTGATTTTGCCAAATTTCAGTCAAATTAGAACATAGCACTGACGGAAACTCGTTGACTGGGCTTTCCGATGAACCTGAACAGGGGGGGGGGCAAAGGGCTCGTAGATTTTCGAAGAATATTCAGTAGCTTTGCAAGTAGTGCTGTGTCAAGGAGACCATACTTCTCCTTTATCGATTTCCATGTTGTTTAAATATGCCCGAAAAACTTGCTACTTCTTCAAATACCCGATTGAATACCAGCATTTGGCGAAAAGAGGCGTTGCAAAATTATATGAGCTTCCGCGCGCCCCTTTTGATTGTTCTGTTCTGCTCGTTTCGTGGCACGTTTTTTTTGGATTCAGGAAAATCCCACTTTCGTAAAAGTAACGGGTTTGTGAGTCCCAGGTGAGTTTTATTTGTCAGAGTTCTAATGGTCAAACTCTTTCCATAACACTTCTGTTTGAACATCCCTCCTCCTGTCCTGCTGCACCGTCGAGAAGACCAATCAGAACAACTGTCTCAGCGTCCGTGGCGGGCTGTTCAAACGAAGGCGGTGTGAGTACAGATTCAAAAAGTTTCGCAACCACCAACGGCTTGTCTTTTCAGTTGGTTGATGACTGATGCGTAGCAAGACAATAAATACGTTTTATTCTTAGTGCAAATTATGTAACTTATTCTGTCTAAGCTAAAGTCACAAAGCTAGTCACGAAAAAATGGGCCTCTATCTCCCCGTGGCAGATGGTCACTCCTGAGGACGGATTTCGAACGAAGTCAACCCCCTTGGAGAAAGCCATTTTAGGCTACCTAGCTGAATAGCAGTTTTCCTCGAGATGTTCATTCTGAACAGGTAAGCCTTATATTCCAAATCTCACCAGCAGGAAAGTCTTTCGGTAGCCCCTGGAATCGGTCTTCACCAACTATGTAGTTCCTTCAGGCTCTGGATTGGAAACAAATGTTATAACTGTTTGGACGCAACACACTACTTACAAGAGTGGTGAAAGCTGCTCGACAGCCAACGACCGCTCCATTCCGGATTCATTAACCGAGCAACTGTCCCTGAGTTTCTTTCAGCCAAACTCTCTAATATAAACTGGACGGAATGTGCCTCGTGTAGCACATTCAGTTGGAGTATAAAATGATAAAGGACAGGTTCGCACAGGATTCAGTTGAATAGCCCGTAAAAAACAAATCAGTGTGTAAATGAAAGCATTCGTAGAATTCCATCCACTTTGGACTCAAGTAGCACACAAAGTTAAGAGAAACTTGGGGACTCTGCCTACCTGATGAGCCCGAATTGGAAGGGCGAAAGCGGTCAAGGGCTATCTGGGGTACTCAGTAACCGTATGAGTAGCGCATTACGTCTAGGCAATCTAATGTGATATCTCGAACACTATGTCAACCGAAACATGAGACTGTCTGCGAGAAATACACTCATTTGCGAATCAGTTTGGTTTTCACGATAGATACAACTGAATCTCTCGTTTATGAATCCTCGAAAATAGTCCAATTTGGGTTCAAGTAGATCATGAGTTTGACGGAAACTCAGGGACTGTGCCTACCTGATGAGCCCCAAGAAGGGCGAAACCAGTCGTGGACTGTCGAAGAGTTTTCAGTAACCTTGTGAGTAGGCTCCTTTATGAAGATGAGACTGTCTGGTTCAGTACATTCGATTGAAGGTTGCTTCACCTGGGTTCAGTTGAGTCGCCTGTAACACCCCAGTCTTGCGTTGGGTTCAAGTAGATCATGAGTTTGACGGAAACTCAGGGACTGTGCCTACCTGATGAGCCCCAAGAAGGGCGAAACCAGTCGTGGACTGTCGAAGAGTTTTCAGTAACCTTGTGAGTAGGCTCCTTTATGAAGATGAGACTGTCTGGTTCAGTACATTCGATTGAAGGAGTGCGGTTGCTTCACCTGGGCTCACTTGAGTCGCCTGTAACAACCCAGTCTTGCGTGTAAATGAGAGTGCTTGTTGAAGGGAGGTCATCCTGCATTTTCATATCGGAAGTAGATGTTGTGTCCAGAGGGACGGACATAAATTGTTTTATCCCTTGGAATGAACGCTTATCGCCACTGGCTGTCTCCAGCCAGATTTGTCTATCTCTGAATCATTTAACTTAAGGGGATGCACGACTTAGATTATGTCTATGAGTTAATTTTGTTTGTCTTTGAAATTGTGGCACCGACTTTGAGAAGGTAGGACTGGTTCGCTGAACGATAAACAAGTATCGGACCGGATTTTCAAAACCGTGCACTTTTCCACGCTATTCTTCAGTCACTCCAAGCTGACACCAATGTTCTTGTAACAGCGATCCATTGTTATGGGTCAGGCGATAAACGTATTCTCCTGAAAGTAGGATGCAATTGGGGAAGGGACTTTTAACCCATCCTGGGGATGCTACCTTCCGAAGACATCAAGGATAGTTGTTGTGGCCTCTCTAAAGGAGTAATCGTTGGCGGGTCAATCAAATACCGTAGCAACTGAAACATGAGTCGGTTCAGCGCATTCGGTTGCCTGAGAACATCACAAACGGGAGATTCAGCTGAAATCTAGGTGAGTCTCTCGCAAAACCATATTTGTTCGCATATTAGTGTATTTCGCAACTAAGATTCTTCGATGAATGAAATCTGGAGGGAGTGGTGTAAGCGACGCGGTAGAAAATATCGTGAATTACTTTCAACTTTGTTCTGCTTTACTTTTTATGGTTCAAGTTCCTGGGGTGAACGGTGTAGATGGATTGTGCTATTCAGAGTATTTACGGTGAACGGATCGTGAAGCGGTTGATCTGGCTGCAACCTACTCCATTCTTCTTTCGTTTTGTCCTGGCAACCGAAATTTCACATCAGTAAGGACACCAACGTTATGACATTCGTTGCGGCAAACATGTGGTGATGAGTCATCCGAAATTCATGCTCTTACTGGTGTCTTCGGAGCAAACGCTCTGATGATGGTGAACGCATGAAACTCCGTGTACAACTGCGAGGTAGAAATGTAAATGAATGAATGCAATCAACTGGGTGACCTATGGTTGTCAGGTGTGTGTTAAAGTCGCTTTCCGTAACTCTGCAGCTTACCAACAATTAGTCAGCTGGTCTCGGATGCCGGCCAATCAGATTGCACAATCCGATTGATAGCCCCTGGTCCGTGAGTCAGATTCGCAACACCACAGCTGATTTTTCCTCTGGCCATACGTGAATGAAAAATCCCCTCTTTCCAGAAAGCAGCATCTCTCTAGAGAAGGGGTAAACTCATTCTCCTGCAGTGTTACCCTGTTTTTTCAAGATGGTTAGTTATTCAAACGCTCACATCCAATTCAGGTAATCGCGTCACCGTCAGACCGAAGACACCTCAGGAACTTACTAGCAAGTCACCTCACTCAGGTATATGAATTCTATACCAGTAAGCTAGTGAATTTTTGTAACTCAACCAAGCATGGAAAGTGCCTCTGAGTGAGAAATACCTGACTGATCATGTAACGTGTGACAGTGTATGGGGGACAATCTACCAAGAAATCTACAGGAACTTGAGTTACTCGCTTCTCAAATTTTCATCAACTACGAACTGACACGTAGACAGAAAATTTATACTGCCAATTTACTGGTGGTGGTTAAGGCTGTGATGGCAGTAGGGGCGGTTGTGCTTGTGATGGTGTTGGTTGTGTTCTTGTTGGTGACGTTGATGGTGGTGGTGATGGTGGTGGAGGCAGAGGCGGTTTTGGTTCTGGTGGTGGCGGAGGTTGTGGGTTTGGTGGTGGCAGTTGGGGTTGTGGTGGTGTTGGTTGTGTTGTTCTTGATGGTGGTGGTGGCGGTGGAGGTGGTGGTGCGGCAGTAGTGGAGGTAGTGGGGGGCGGAGGCGGTGGGTGTAGTGGTTGTGGTTGTGGTGATGGTGGTGGTGGCGGCGGCGGTTGTGGTTCTGGTGGTTTTGGTTGGGGTGGTGCTGGAGGTGATGGTCGTTGTGGCGGTGGTCGTGTCTGGTTTTGTGGAGGTTATGGTGGTGGTTGTGTTTGTGCTTTTGTGGGATGATGGTGGTCATTGTGGCTGTGGTTGTGATGGTTTTCGTTGCGGTGGATGTGGTGTTGTTGTTGGCGGTGGTGGTGGTGGTGGTTGTGGCTGTGGCGGTGGTTATAGTTATGGTTGTGGCGGCGGTTGTGGTTGTGGTGGTGTTGGAGGTGATTGTGGTTTTGGTTGTTGTTGTTGTTTGGTGGTGGTGTGGCGGCGGGAAGGGGGGTAATGGGGGCGAAGGCGGTCGTGGTTCTCTTGGTAGTGGCGGTTGTGGTTGTGGTGGTTTTCGTTGCGGTGATTGTGTTGTTGTTGACGGTGGTGGTGGTTGTGGTTATGGCTGTGGTTGTGCCGGTGTTTGTGGTTTTGGTGGTGTTGGAGGTGATGGTTCTTTCGATGGTTGTGTTTGTGGGGCTGGTGGCGGCGGTTATAGGTGTGCTGGTAGTGGTGGTTGTGGGTGTGGAGCCTGTGCCTGTAGTGGCGGTTGTGGCTGTGGTGGTGTTGGAGTTAATGGTGGCTGTAGTTGCGGTCGTGTTTGGTTTTGTTGGGGTTGTGGTGGTGATTGTGTTTGTGTGGTGTGGGTGTGCTGTGCCTGTAGTGGCGGTTGTGGCTGTGGTGGTGTTGGAGTTAATGGTGGCTGTAGTTGCGGTCGTGTTTGGTTTTGTTTGTTGGGTGGGGGTGATTGTGTTTGTGTGGGGGGGTAAATCAAGGTAGATCAAGGTTATAT
>NW_008751710.1:349932-363659 GCF_000715545.1 Opisthorchis viverrini
CCACCCATTCCAGTTCATTGGATCCCAGTTTGTATGGGAAGTGGTAGCTCTTCCCCAGATTTATGAGTAGTGGTCATTGGTAGTGGTCATATGGTAGTGGTCATTGTGGCTGTGGCGTCTGCGGTGGTGGTGGCATTTTTGCTGATGTTGTTGGCTTTAGGGTGGTGTTGGTATTAGTGATGGAACTCATGTTTTGGTAGTCTTGGCGTTGCTGTTGTTGTGTATTTTTGTTATTGTTGTCGCTGTTGTTACCGGGGGTTTTGGTGGAGCTTACTTTCCATAAAATCACGAGCGGCTTTTTGGAGCACAACCATACCCTTGAGATGGTCCGCAATGAAAGGGGAACTTCGGCGTCTGCTGAAGGAGTGGGATGGCGTAGACTCCCTTCGGGAGATAATGTCTTTGATATAACTTCGACACATAGGATGCCTGTAGAACCGGTTTTCCACCGAGGTTGTGACCAAGTTCCTTTTGCTATCTCCGTTAGTCTCTTACATAAGTGACGAATATTCCTTCAAGTGAAACTTCTGAGCACGCTCCCCTAAGCCGGATATTTTCTGGAGGTGCTGCAAAAAGATTTTCAAAGCATTTCCGTTTCAGTGCTTCATCCTTCAATTTGTCTGAGTACATGTGGTGTTGCAATTTAACATAAGCATCGAATTGGAACAGTTACCATCATCTAGGTAATCAAAATAAGCCGGTATTTCGTTCAGTACTGCATTTAGATATTACAAAAACCATATTCCCAGCACCATGCTTTGCAAAACAAGCCTTGCACTCCAGGTGAAGAGGAAAATGACGAACTAAAATCACATCGAAAGTGCTTTTCGGCCTTATTATCTACTTGGCTGAATTCAGTCTTTATCGACCCGATGAAATCCTCAGTAGACTGACGACTAGCAACTAGTCAGACAATTGCCCCTAAATTTTCGCTCTCCTCATGAGGGGTTCATTTGAATTCAGTCTTTATCGACCCGACGAAATCCTCAGTAGACTGACGACTGGCAACTAGTCAGACAATTGCCCTTAAATTTTCGCTCTCCTCATGAGGGGTTCAACTGTAACACCCTTCCGGTGTCTAGCTGCCATTTCACCCAAAGGACGTACGAGGGCTGAGATACTGCCAGATTACCAAGGCCTAGACAGGGGAAATCGAGATGCGGAGGCCGGGTTCGAACCACGGAGCCAGACATTTCGGCTACACAAACAGTCGGTGGCCTTTGATAGTCGTTTGATAGATCACGAATTTCCAAATAACTGGAAATTCTACATCCAGAACTAAGCATTAATAAATGATATTAATAATAGTGATAATAAGAATCCAACTGGAATCTAGTGAGACTCTACGGGTGCAATTGCGTTCACTCAGGGGCGGAGGATCTGAAGTGTTATGTTACCCTATCAAGCTCAGATGGGTAACGTTTTGAGCTTTGGGCTTCCCGGAAACTCGTCAAAGCTAAAAATGTGTCGAGATTCTTTTAGGATTAATAATCTTGCGGAACACAGGCAGCTCAGGTGGTCCGCTTGACTTCTGGTCTGTTCGGCAAGCTTGGCGGTCAGATTATAAAGGTTTCATCACCCCGCACCGACGATATCACATAGATTGGTGATGAAACGTTTTCACTTCGACAGCCAAGCTTGACGAACAGACCAATAACCAAGTGTTTTGCGGCTTTCTGCGTTAGGCACTTAATGCAATTCGTTAAGCACTTAACGTTTTCACTCCGACAGCCAAGCTTGACGAACAGACCAATAACCAAGTGTTTTGCGGCTTTCTGCGTTAGGCACTTAATGCAATTCGTTAAGCACTTTGAGTTGCAATTAGTTACCAAGCTTACAGCACTTGAAAACTGGGGTCGCTTTTTAATTCGTCGTTTTGATGAGGCAGTGTGCCGTCTAACGTTATTCCAATGGCCAACTTGGGGCTAACAGTATAACCGCACGGGGTGAGCACCGTCTCGGGCAGTTACTCATTACGCAAGCACACATTCTTGTGACGTCACCTTGAATATTGAAACTTTTCGGAATGACCTACTGGTTTTCAAGCACTACGGTGTGTGGTATCTGATTTCCACTCATACCACCGTAGATTTCCACTCTTGCCGCTAGAAGCCACCGTACGGACACACGTGCAATACGGTTTAATACAGCCTGATCTTGAGGTGTCTTACGACCCAAAACCGAATTTTGTTGCACTCACAGAGTTGTTACTGACCAGATGTGGTATTTTCTATCTCACAAACAATTAATCGCAGTAAGACCGGAATGAGACGCACCATAAGAAGTAGTTCTAAAGACAATTTTCTTGTTGGAAACTACTTATGCGGTCATTGAAATCTACTCGACTGCATACGACCAGTTTTGCCGTGCCTATTCGGGATCAGCAGGTAGACGCAGTCCTCGAGTTTCCGTCAACTTTATGTTCTGCTTGATTCCAAATTGTACAAAATTGACTAACCACAGCTATTCGCACACCAGTATGGTTTTAACAGCAGCTGAATCTCTTGCCGAGGAGTTTGCAGCAACCCTATAAGTAACTTCGTTCAAGAAAATACCCAACGGTATTTCGAATATCATACCAATTAGAACACCGGATAGCCCTGGTGCAACATACCCAGCTAAAGAACAACTTAATAAATAAACAAATAAATAATAAATAACAAATAGATAAATGATTCGTTAGACGAGTGCGTTTGGTGAACAGGTAAACAGGTAAACAGGTAAAGCGAATATCAAACAAGTTCCAGTGAATCGCCAAAAGCAATAATCCTTCCCGTAGATGCAGTTTGCCCAATCCTGCAATAAGTGACGTAACTATTCGCGGTGGTCCTACGGCGATCCTGCCGCACGGACCTGAACACAACAATGAGGCGAGACTGGGGACTTCAGGAACTTGTCGGACCATCTTACCTGTCATATATTTATACTTGCTCGCTCGGAAAATACGCCAGGTCAGGTAAATTCAGCCAATCGAGGCCAAGGAGTGTGAGGTTGGATCACAACCCAATGCATGCGCCAAAAGTCACAATGTACTGGGATAATACATGGTGGTGTTCTCAATTCGTCAGTGTCACCACAGGCATTGGTCGCTATGTACTCCGTCGGTTCCAGCGGTGGTCGGCTAACTTCACGTCAGCTTTAGTCTGGAACTTATTGACTGTGAATGGTGGGGGGGGGGGGACTTTACAAAACCATTCGGTTTAACGGCGACCATCTTTGCGATCAACTCGACTGCACTGGTAGTAGCCGTTCTGTTTGCAAGTTCTGAACCTAAAGCTAGGCTGTGCAGTTCTAACAGCAGGTCAATAGAGTCGCCGTTTGGGTGGCAACCTAGTTCGGAGGCTAGTCAGAACGTAATGGTCCAGAATAAGGCAGACTGCGATGAATCGGAACCATCTCAATTTCGAAGTTTTCCCTTGATCGTGCAAGTTTCAGGTTCGGCAAGTGGTGACATTCACTGGCGACCACCACTTGGAGAGTCGCAGAGGAAACTTTCTTGATACACAAAGACTGCGTCTGGCTCTGCGTAAGTCGGCCCATTCGCAACACCAGCACAGGCTATGAGATTATCTGTTTTTTTTTTGAAGAAATCTAACATTTCAACCGTCATCTGGTCTAGCGTAATCGACTCCAGATAAGCTTACATGCTGGGAGAGCAATAAATCGGTGGTGAGTAGGTCGTAGAAACATTTGTTGACGCTGTGCGAGATTCCTTCAACCAACCCGCAGAACGTTCAATGCGGACGATGGAGCCAACCAGTGTCCTGTCAAGATTTTAACAAACCTAAACTGTTGTTCAGGCAGAAACCTGAGAGACTCAGCTGGGCTCCAGGCGAGTCTCCCGCAAAGCCAAATTGGTTTGCAAATGAGTGTATTTCGATAAGCCTAACCTGTTCTGATCCTATGCTGTTTATCTACACGCCCTACAGCCAAACCGTTAACGACGTGAATAGGATCGGTACCGTTATAGACAATACGCACACCGGACTGGAACTACCAGCCAGAGGACAAAGAAAAGTGACCATATCGCGCTATATTTGGCGCACAATATCGAATAACAGGAAAGACTTTTGGGGTCTAAATGAAGATATCAGCCTAAGGGGATATTTCGGGAACCCGCGCTCGATTGACCATTTCTATAGAATTTCCACATGAAACGGGCGTGGGAGGGATTTGTGGAGACTTAAGCACCGAGCTATCTCAAACACACTACCGAGAAACTACTGATTCAATTCTCTATGAAGCGTCAGACTTGGCAGGTCCTGACATCCGAAAATTTTCTGGTCTCCTGTGGGATGCCGAATATGAAGGTTCAAAGTTTGCATCTGTTTCAGGGGCAGCTTCAAGTCATCTCACATTTTGTGATTGAGTCCCCGACAATTTGAACTGAAGGCCGTTTTCTAGTGAATACCATATACACTGCTGCTCAGCTATCCACTGGTGCTGATAATTGCTAACAAAGGCAGGCAAATTTCCTGGGTCTAAGTTCCAAGAATATCGGTGACTTCATGGCGCCATCGCCCAGGTGCGCAGGCCTAGTTTCGCATTTCTTTATGGTCAACTGTGATGCATCTTGAATCACAGCTGCCGGAATATTCCCACTGTAGTCATCCTTCGGGGACCCTGGTGCGAGGCTTTTGAGAATTTGTGTTCACGCCACTTTCAATCGCATGAATCGCCTCTTGCTGCGGTGCATGCTCTCCACCTTGCGGGAGCTGGAACTGTTGACATCTGATATGCAAGAAGAGCTTATCACTACCGCTCTACTTGTGTGTGCTGGACGCGTTTAAACAAGTACGTCCGAAGAGGCGCGCACACTTGGGAGGCGTGATTCGTTCCGTCCCCCCCCCCCCCCCAGCCTATAAGAGCCTCCCCCAAGAACCCGTAATTCTCGATTACTTGCCCAGCCTATAAGAGCCTCCCAGCTAGGTAGCTCCACGGATGCTTTAGTCCTGCTGTACGGAACTGATTAGTTGTGATTAGTGATGGGGTTCGTGAAATTTATGCTCACATCGCTGGTTGGAAACCCAGGTGGTGGCGCAGCCGCTTGCTCGGAGAGCAACCAGACGTTCCGAGGGTTCTTGAAGTATTCTCCTGTTCAAAAGTAGCCGCATACGAAATGGATAGCAAGACGCAAAACCTAAATCAAAACTGGCTTCAGGGAAAATGCTTCGACATACTGATTAGCGTTCGGATTCCCTTTTCAAGTGGGCAGTAAGATCGATAGGAATTCGGGGCCTAGATGTACCTGGTCGGCCCAACTAAGGACGAAACCATTAGGGGGATATCCAGGAGTTTTAAGCGACCTTATAAGTAGTATCATAACAAGAATATGGGACAGATATCTCGAATATCGTTCCAACTGGAGCATGGGGTGGCCTTTGTCCAATGCATTCAGTTAGGATTATTACAAGAGCTAGGATTCATCCGAAATGTTTGCTAACAAATGACTGTTTATATGCGTTTCTGAACCATTTTCGTTTATCCAGTTATCCAGGGTTGTTCAGATCTTAGATGGCAAATGCTCCCCCTGAACCAATAGTATTCAAGTTCTCTGCCACTGATTGAGTGAAAATTACCGGCAAACATTCACACAAAAATCTCACGGACGTGCAGTATTCGAAGGCCGGAAAATGTTGTCTCGAATGTGAAGGTCTAACAGGTCCCACCTTGGTAGAGACGACGTCATAGAGTGGATTTTATCTGAATGGAACAGTTGCACAACTGTACCGAACCAGAAAAAAAGCAGCAGATTTGACCCAGTCACTGCTCGCGGAATACCGTTAGGTTACATCTTGGAGCTGGCTAACGCACCATATGTCACAGGAACCAGGTGATATGTCTGGATGCCTGAAAGTGGTAATGAATAGTCAATCCAGCTGACGAAATAATCTGCGAGTTTTAAATAGCACGCACGCGTCACAGACAAACATGTCTAAAAATGGCTAAGTCTTCTGTCAAGTGAGCTGGAGCGGCGAATTCCATCGAATTATAAATAACGAGTGTGACGACGAATCAACCGGTGGCGAATAATTCGGCCGAGGAATTAACCAAAATCTCGCGGGTAAGATGACAGACTACCTGACAAGTACGAAAAGAGTTTGTGACACGTGAAAAAGTTTGGGGACATTGATACATGCATTGGTGCCACAACGAATGTGTTTTTTGTATATTACTCCAGCTAGCGCTATCATTTGAAAATTACGGTTCGAATGTTTTCCACCCGTGAATGCGAGGACGCGAAAGGAACAATCTCCACTTTTTTACATCGTCATTACTCTACGTTTATGTTCAAATCGATTGCTATCGTCACTTTGGTTGAGGCCATTATCTCCCCAATCTAAGCGGCAAATCAAATCTCAAAACCGTTTGAACATCAGATGATCGAATCCGGCGAGTCTCAGTTAGAATTGTTTTGGATCATTTTTCCGCATTCGTCCGAGTCTACGTTGTACTGCCGTTAATTGCTTTGATGCGTCTACTACAAAGAATCAATACGTCACATGACCGGTTACTTCCGTTCGCATGATTAAGAGTATTTTTATCGGCCTTATCACGTGATGCTAATACGATGTTAGTTGTCGGTTATCGATTTAGAGAGAGTGGAATAAGGATCAATATAGCAGCTGCAACGTCGTTGAATACCGGACTATTCTCTATAGAGGTGGCGTAAACTGTCGTTGGCTTGTTCGCTGAGCTGAGAATTTGATTGCAAACGTTTCATCACCAATCGAGGCGCACAGTGGTGCGTAAAGAAGGGTTGGCGGTTGTGCCGACCAATTTTTGCCGGTCCTTTGATGTTTATTTCTACGAGAATGTCCCGCCGAATATAGACTGTTGTTTTGTCCACCTCTTCGAATGTTCTCTCTAGGGCGAATCACGTGTTTGGGAATGTGGAAATGTTAGACTCAGTGGGGAAAGGTGATATTTCCATCGAGATTCGGAAGTCCAGGGCAGCCTTTGTGAACCTGCACCACCTGTGGCGTCGGCGTAACATCATCTTATCCGTCAAGGGTCGAGTTTACAATGCTGCTGTGCGATCCATATTACTATATGGAGCGGAGACCTGACCGTTGCGCACCGAAGACGTCAAAAGACTTTCAAAGTTTAACTGTCGATGTCTTCGGAGCTTTGGCCGAATCTGGTGGGAACACCGGATCAGCAGTGCTGAAGTACGTCGAATGGTATTCGGGATAAACAGCTCACCCTCGATAGATGAACTGACCACACTGCATAGATTCCGCTGGCTTGGCCGCCGACCGACTTCCTGGAAGGGCTCTTTTCGCACAGCCACATGAAGAGTGGAAACGAGCCAGAGGCGGTCAAATAATGACTTGGCAGCGAAGTATAGAGGTCATTACCAGTAAACTCAGCTGCGTTGGTCATTGCGGTCTTCCTGGATGGGGACCTCGAGGTGTGCCACATCAGTGGTTAGAGACATTGTCAGACATGGCTCGATCGCGTTGCTCGTGCATCCAGCCTATTGCCTTTCCAATCCCCCCACTTAACAGTCCACCGGCAGTGCTGTATTTGCGCACCAGTTTATCAGCTACCGTTCTGGTTACTGGAGTTTTCTTTGCTTATGTCCAGGGGCTACCAGTCATGCGGATGGGTCAAATGCGTCAGTGTGAAAATTCCGTGTGCTCTTGGGGGATGGGTGTACTCTTCACTTGTCTGGTCACGGAAGCATTCATAGTAACTATACTCCATATCTGGTTTAGGCGACTGAACTTACTACAGTTAAGCGTATCCCATAAATGGTCAAACTTAAATACTAAAATTCCATGGCTGTTTAGATCATGCCTCATATTTTGTTCAGTATTAAAGTGAATATATCAAGAGAATACTCCTGTCCCGTGCTGTTGGTTCTCATGTTACGTCATTGCCAGCCAGTCGCGCAGTGCCTTCACAAGTTGCTGTTACCTCTCGTCACGACTAACTTGCCGCTCTATTGCGCTCTGCAGCTAAACACCCTCCTGTTCCTTTTTGCTCTCAGCTCTCTTCCTGCCCTCCTTTGATGCTAATTTGGTCTCTCTCCGGTCATCCTCCAGTCAATGAGAAACAGTCATACTGGACTGTTTGGGTGGCCACTTGCAGCTATTCGCTTCCAACTCAGACCCCTGATATCGCCAGCGTGCTCCATTTGGGCATGACCAACTGTCAAGTTTAAAAAGCGTACCAACCCCTCTTCTAGGTCTACATCTCTGCAGATCACGTTTTCACATTTATATACCATTGTCTCGTCTATTCCTCCTCTCTTTTTCGTATCCCTTGGAGGCTCAAAACAAACCGCCTATCAAACTGCGAAATTTCTCCTCGTGCGTCGCTACTTCTGAAATCTCTAGACGAACTGGAATCTGTGATCCTAACCCAAAGTACGTAGATCCGCCTCAGTTGTCTCCTGTTCCAGATGAGCGAACTACTCTGGACCTCCTTGTTCTGGGCGACCATTCCTGTTGCCAAAACATTTTCGTTCTTCTCTGAGCACACTACTCATCACCTAACTGGATCACGTTACATTTGTTCTGCTCAGTGATTCTTCTACCTTATTACTATGGCATAATAGCATCTTAAATTGCGCCTTTCCCCCTGATACCACTATCCCCGTTTCCGCCCTTATCTGTTACCGGGCCATCTTCATTTTCTTTGTATAAACATAAACAGTGCGCATGTGATCACCAAAGGTGACCGCAGTAATAACACTAATAATCAGCAAACCCAGAGCAGGTAACTGATATTCCCCCACTGTGAAAGCCTTCAGACAGGTTCGTGAAAAATCTACTCCATACCGGGTACTTCACAGAGGCCCGGAGAACAATTATCGCCGCTGGTCTGATAAGCTCTGAGGCATCTCAAATCACTTCACAACAAGCGAGTCATTCGGAAGAGGCTTGGCCACCCCCCTCCCCAGTGCAAACTCACAACACGCAGGTGAATTTGCTATGGTGGGGCCGGCATCGTGCGTCACAACGGACGTCCCTCCCAGAAAGGTCCACCTCAGTAAAGACACTAATGGTGACAATATTTCGAGGTGACCTCTCTGGAGAAAACCGGCCTGCCAGGGTGTCCTGGTGGTTTTGGGTAGGCAATCGCGGCAGGTTATTTCTCAAGAATTCTGTCCAACGGTCATGTTAGAGGGGATGCTATTGCAGAATAAGTGGTCAGATACAACAGGCATTGTCTGACACTGACGGGGTGGGGAACAAAGGAATTTTATCCGCAATATCATTCAGATGAATGGGACTCAAGTTCGAAGTGCGCTTGAATTATTTACACAAACTGTGACTTCAGCTTTAAGTTCTCTCACGAGGAACTACATGTCACCATCTTTCTGCACATCCTCGAGATCATCGTCTTCTAGAATTCGGTTTGTCTGACCCGAACTAGAAGAGTTTGTTTTCACCTTTTCCACCGACTACACTCGATTGCTAAACCAGAAGAGTCTGTGTCCACCTTTTCCACCGACTACACTCGATTGCTCAGATAAGGCTTTCGGAACCCTGCTCAGCCTGCCTTCTGTCTTGGTGTAATTATTCTGGCGATTTTGTTCATCTGAAGCCCTGGCTGCATCGCAGTTTCAACTCCGGAAACCTAACATGTGAATCGAGTGTGTTTGCACTACTGCACCAGCGCACGCTGGACGCACCGGAATTGTCACGTCTGAAGAGGCAAACCTGTTCACACTTGAGTGATGTGAGTGGTAGACCCTACGTCTCGAACGATGACCCCATGACCGTGTTACAACTAATCTAAAATTGTCCGACAGGCTTCATGAATCCGTAGCGACCCGATTGAGAAGTTCCGACAGGCATCCATCGAAACATCACTGTTCGAGAGTGAACACGTTCGCCTGTCCGGACATGATAATTTAGACAGGCACCCTCGCCTCACATGTCAGATGCTCGGAAGTCAAACCCCGACATAACCAAGGAGATGAGCCTCCTAATAAGCGTTAAACTCAGGTCCCTGTTCAAACGAGGGGGATTTGAACTTGAAGGTGCGAAATCACGCTTTAGGTCTCGAAGGATCAGTGTATGGGGAGAGTATGAATAGTCGTGATAGGGCGCGTAGCTTCACAAACACTACACCATGCGATCCCTTGGAGAGTTCTTCCCAGAATACAGAACACTAAATGAATCAAGTATTCAGTCAGAGTAAAATTCCATTGTTCTTGGATGTAGGGGGGGGGTATTTCAATTCCCAAGGTCGGCGAACAGATCAATGGCCACCTGATCAATACCCAATGAAATAGAATTTATCCACAGTTGTTTACGTTGGTGTGTATATCTCCTAAACCCTTCTCGAAATTTCCACTTAGTAACTTGACGGTAAATATGGGGCATTCGCTCATATCTGCTCACTTTGGACGGATAAACTCTAATGATTTATTAGTTAGTAAGCTTTTATGCTGGAGAAATTGACCAGAGGTGAATGTTGTTCGCTGAGTTGGGAAATTTGGTTGTACAGAGATGAATGTTAACCATTCAACGGGTTCGTGGCCTCAAGAGGTAGTGAAGAAGCACCGCAAGTCACGTAAGATGGTCGGGCGTACGAAGGCGTGCACGACTGTCCCGAACCAACTAACTACACCCACACCTTCATAACTTTTAGAATGTACTCAGTGATGATACGTTGCCTGAAGTGTTATCCGTGGGTTAGAATTTCCGCGCTGAACTAACTGGGGACAGAGACCCAATTTGAGCATATATTCAATCAGATCACTAAGTTAGTACCTACCAGGTCCTTTTAACACCGAGTGAATTGAAACTTCCCATCAGTGTGGTCACAGCCAGCCATTTCAAAAAATGTCGTATTGTACCAGACCCGCAGGGTAGAACTGACGTGATTTTAAGACAAACGGATGACAGAACAGCTATCGTCCTTCGTATTGAATTCGATTGTGTTGACAAACTGTCTGTGATACTGTTCGATGTTTACGCATTCATGAGAACAACCGAAAAAGATGTGACTCTCCAAGATGCCTAAACATTAAACGCTCAACTACCACATCTATTCCCCAAAAGTAAGGGAGTTCGCAATCGAAACGCGGTTTGTGCAAGCCTACAAATGCCGGTGGGCAACGGCCCAGACAGGACTATATTCGTTTCGGCAGAGTATCGTGGTTCGCCTACCTGATGAGCCCGGTCGTGGGCTGTCGATGGATTTTCAGCAACCTTATGAGTAGTGCATTACAAAACTATATATGTATCGCGGTATCTCGAATATCGCAGCGGCTGAAACAAGAAGCGGCTTGGTGCAGCACATACAGTCGACTGGGAACATCACAAACGAGAGATTCAGCTGGGTTCCAGGTGAATCTTTCGAAAAGCCGAATGAGTGTGCAAATGAGTGTATTTCACTCGGGGACTGCGCCTACCTGATGAGCCCCAAGAAGGGTGAAACCGGTCATGGGCTGTGGAAGAGCTTTCAGCAACCTTGTGAGTAGTTTCCTTTATGAAAATATATTGAGATGCACTCAGCATAGAATCAGGGAATTCTGAAAAAAAGGTTGGTTACCTGTTTTGGTTTATATGGTCTGTATATTAGGAACCCACTGCATCAAGTTTTCAAAAGTCTCCAGCATTCACGTGACTTCCGGTATCACAATTTTTTGCTCTGAGTGGTTCCTGTATGTCGGACATAGCTGTGATTGTTACCATCTGGTAAAACTTCCCAGAATTCAGTAGATTTCCACAGAGGGTGATGAGGTTCCATATTGTCTAAAAGTTGCCGCTGTACACATGCAGTCTACTCATTTCTGTGGTTAACAAATCGTCGACCAGACCACAGTCAGTTTAGAGGCCGATTTTACAAATGGTTAGCAATTATACAAATGTTTTGGGCGCAGATTCATCGCTCGGTTAGGTGTCGGCTACCACGAAGAAGATACATAATCTACTCAGGCTAAAGTCAAGCTGAGAGGCAACAGTTGATTGATCTGATGTGAAAAGGGCAAACAATAATAGTATAGTGTACTTTTCGTTAACCCTTTAGGTGGACGCTGTCACGCATGAGAGGAAGCCGTCTGTCTGGAATCCCACATCAAAGGAAATTAGGTTTGTGAATAATCCTCCAGATATATGGATTATCCCGTTCGCGTAACAACCAAACACGACGATTTATGTCTACAGTCTAACCTGTCAGCTCAGCGTTATCATCTTACCCTTTGGTTGCTAGGCCATCTGTGATGTAGAAATGCTACTTAGTGTAGACATCAGGCCACCCACAGGGTTGTCTTTTGAGAGAAGAGACTAATCTAAGTTTATAGCATGCCTACCATGGGACGAAATTAGGTAGGTTACAGTGACAAAGAAAAAAGCAAGGTGTTTGAAGTAATCCGGTTATTTTTTACGTGTACACTGGTACCACCTACAAAGAGTTTGAGATCCGATCCACGGGACTGTCTCATGAAGTAGTCAGCAAGCAACTTTCTGATATGCTTTTGGTACCTGGACGATACCATTCGTCGACAGGTAGTAATTGTACATTATATTACCCAGATGTCTGTCCATCTACTTGTTCATACTACTAATATCTAGCAGCAGGCCTCTTTGGAGCTCCTACTGCCAAAATTATGAATGAATTCTTTCGATTTTCCAGTGAACTGAGCCACTGCGTCACAAAATCGATAGCCTCACGTGCTTATCCGAATTCGTTTATGTGATCACATTAATGCACACAGCGCAGTAAACAGTGTGGTATGGCGAGTCAGTTTATAGTTGCACCGTGCTAAATTTGCAACAAAAAATTTACGATTTCACTTTATGACGTCAATGCAGGTGAACTGCCTAAGGAAGTTTACGACTGTCCCTATTTAGAGTGAGCCGCATTGAAAAGTTGAAAGATTTAAGCAATACGCGCTTTGTTATACATCGGATGGAATCAAGCATAATTTATTCAGAGAAATAAGGTCGATTTCGCAGATAACGTGTGGTTTCTGTCAGGAATGGAGTAGGTTGGGAGACCCTAAACTGCAGTCAGACGTCCCTCAGGCCCTGTAAGATCAATCTTGTTGGCAGAATCTGAGGCATACATGAAAAAAAAGACTGAAGCGAAGTAGTCTGAATGGGTCGAGTTGGTAACAACTGAGCTTTCCGCTTCGTGATTATCCTCAAGAACAATTCGTGAACACCAGAAGCTGAAATTAGTCCAGGTGACTAGAGCGAGTACGGTTTCTATCCACACACACACACGCACACACCACACAATAAAGTCATACTTATAGTACCGTATCTCGTGGACAGATACGCTCGAAAATCAAAGAAAGCTGATTTGTGGCGGTTTCTGCATAACGATACGATTTATCAACAGAACTGCGGGGTTGGTATAGTCTACTTGGAAAGTGATTCTATCGAGATAGTTAAGCCATTCCCTTTGAGCTTAACACTGACATCTACCTACCCGATCCACAGTATATTAGTCCAGGAGCTGGTTCAACTTTCCAGACATTGAAACAGCCCCCCGCACACACACACACACACACGCACCTCGAATGTGGATGAGGGAAGATCTCAACAGCTGGCCACTTGAAAGTAGATAAGTCGAGCGCTGCTTGAATAACACCGATTCTCAAACTAGTCCCTATATACGAAGCTAGGTCAGTCTTGAATCCCAAGAGTAATCAAGCATCGATAGATGAACTGATCACACTGCATAGGTTGCGCTGGCTTGGCCACGTGTTGCGTATGCCAGTCGACCGAATTCCTCGAAGGGCTCTTTTCGCACAA
>NW_008751710.1:363836-375859 GCF_000715545.1 Opisthorchis viverrini
GCATAGCCCCTTTACCCCCCCCTCCCCCGCCCACTTGACAGACCACTGACGGTGCTGGATTTATGCACCAGTTTATCAGCTCCCACCTGCAATACGCAGCTACCTACCCCTCCGCCCCCTCCCCAAATCATCGATGAACGAAATTGCGGCAGCCACAACCGCTGTACGATGGATACGCGGTTATTACAGCTGACAATGATGATGATGACCTAGGAGTTAGAAGGAATAGCCAACACTCAGACCAGCCGTGGACTTTCAGAATTGTGAACTCTTCAACCGGTTTGGTCAGTCGTTCCAAAATGACCTGTCATGCACCGGTAGAGGTTAATTTCGAGTTTGTTGACAAACCTAGACAAGAAAGTTTTCACAAGAGCGAGATCTTGTTCACCTAGGGTGTATCGTCTCTGTATGCTGAAGGCCGCGAAATTTTGCACCTAGAAACTCACAGCTACATGTCCCAACCGAAATGGTGTCACGAATCGATCTATGCCCATATTGGACTTACCTCATATTCAAAAACACCTTTCACAGACTTGTTCAAAGGCTACCCAGTCGCATCAACCATGACATTAATTTCTGTATCAGTAGTATGGGAAGATTTGCGAATTTCAATGTAAATGAGACTCATTTATGCTGACAGTTCGAGAAGCACTGTACAGTCGTTTCGTTCATCGGCAGTGCGCAGCACATCACGAAATACCAGTGGAAGGAAGGAGGCCTTCGCTGCGCAATAATTATTAGAAAGTGCCAACTGAACAGCTACAGACTATTGGACAGGGAAGCAAAACTCGCATATGCATCTTGTTTACAAAAACTGAACATCCATCTTCTCTTGAACGCTTCTTCTTGAACTTTCCTGGATATTCATTCACTGTTGCTCAAATCCAAGCACATGCTACAAAGCGACTTCACAAATTCCGCAACAGATCTCCCTTTTCAAGAGACGCAAAACGAATTTACGAGAAGAAAACATACTACTCGCATGCTTAACCCATCAGTAGTATCACCGTTACCCTAGTAGCCGGAACACCCAGGAATGACTGGTTTCTTTTATCAATGCAAACGTCAGTTGAGCAAATGCTGCGAAGAGCCTTTCGAGAACCTCGTCTTCTTTCTGACCGCTGTTCCTCACACAGAATACATGATCTACAAACGACGAGTTCAGAACCTGGACCTCACAGCTATTCGTTTGTCGGACATTTGGAAAAAACACACGATGCGTCCGTTCCCACATCTGGCAAGTATTTCGTAGCATCAAGCTTGCAACATCTTTGCAACATTTCCTGAACACTCCTTGTAAAGAAGTAAGAAGTAACTGTTAAGTTGGAAACAGAGCTTAGCTGATAGTAGGTTCTGGTGAAGTTGGTAACGTCATGGATGTGCTGTGGCTATCCGGTATCTTTCATTAGGAAGGCGTTTGACTAATCACATACGAGGCGCAACCTGGAAAACATTACAGACGGCCTGTTGCCCTCAAACTGTTGAGGGAACTGGTTCCTCTCTTTCAGAGTTTCATCATACACTGTTCAAAGTTGGTATCACCACTGGCAGACGCTTGGTACATACACCGTGAAGAACCCATTCACCCAATCGATCAAACTAATGATGAGTAAAAACCTACCACGTTACAGGAGCCGAAAACCCATTCATGCTTTCAAACCGCTCGTAGTTCCAAAAAGCCGGAAGAAACTATGCACAGGGTGTTTTATTTGACCAGGCTCGGCTAACAAGTCGATGTTGGACAGACGCCTTGGCAATTCACACACACACACAAGCTGCTTGCGTCAATCGAGACGACCTTCAATCCACATCCGGTATGTGATCAGGGCTCATAAACATTGGGATTAAAGTGTTTCTTTCCACAATCAAAATCTTAGCGTTCGTCTCTTACACACACACGTCATCTTATGTGCCCACACATGCGAAAATAGTTTCACGGACAAAACTCTGCACTTCAAAAATTGCACAAAGTGCTGCTGCTGCTGCTGCTTATGATGATGATGATGTCATTCGTTTCGATGAACTTTACTGACCGGGTTTCGAAGTGAAGACGTTTCCCAACACAATGTTCCACATCAGTGCTTTTTCTCCGCAAATTAGCACGAGATTTCTGAGCTTAACAAGGTGTGTAACCAGCAGAAACACCATTCTCAAGCGCGACTGGAATTTCCACCAGCGTGATAGACTGCCAAGTGTCGAAATGACAGCAAGTTTGCACTTTTGTTGAGACGAGCGATTTGAAACGCACGTGAAAGCTAATCATCATTAGACAGACGGGATCAATTACTGTCAACAGATAACAAATCTGGACAGATTCACATCCGAAGCTCGGTTGTCCAAACTGTTCAGACATTCCGGTTAGTCGAAAGATTCGGGAGAAACCGGGATTTTAACCGTTACAGAATACAAGTTTGCACGTTGAGAATTGTCCGGAAATGGGAATGAAAACAGCCCACTAGCCTATTCGCCAGCGTAGTGATTTTAAAAGTGGGGCTCTGACCACAGATCAGTAACGGTTTGTATTACCATGCTCGCCTAACGTTGATAGACAGACTATACTGACTTACTGTTCCTTTAGTAGAAGATATCGTATTCGTAGCGGTCCTATTGTGGTCCACGAGCTCAAGATGACTGAGTTGATATGATGCAACTTTACTGACCGGAAGGTCCATAGTTCGAACCCAACCTGCTCCCGCCCGAGCTTGGGCAACCTTCTTTTGGGTGTCATGGCAACTAGGGGTGTTATAGCCTAACAATTACGACTCTTATTATATTATATTATACTATTGGGGTCTAGCATAGGTGAACAAAAGAGGCATAGTTCTGTAATTAACCGGGTAGAACGATTTCTAGCAAGTACAGTTCTATGAAAACACAGAACTGCTGAAAACGCGTGAAATCAGACCATCGTGATTTGTTGACACGCACTCGGGAACTTGGCGGTAAGCGAAGGAAGATTTGTGCAGTGTTTGGCCAAATTCCAAGTCCCAGACATTCCTTACCTACAGCCCTTTTTGGATAGAAGCTGTTGTAGGAATGTAGGGCGGGTGACGTCACTGGAAAGACGAATAAATCAGACGTCAGCAAACTTGAACATTTGCCGCGATCAAAGATTCGATTTTTTCTCGCAGAGCTGAGCACAAGAGCGAAGACTGTCTGTCGTACTATCAGAAAATTTGAGATTGTGAACTGATTTACAATGTTTACGATGGCTCTAACCACTGATATTCACAGTGGCGTGATTCATTCATTTAGGGGAGTTTTGGTGTTTTGAAACTTCAAAACTCTACGTATAATTTTCGTTCCGGTCATTTCAAACGATCATCAGACAGTTTAAAACGAAGTCTGATGAGTTTCACTCGTTGAAATTTAAGCTTTAAAAGGCAATTTCATGACAGTATTTCATTTTGTCGACATAAATACACTTTTTTAGGCTAGAAGTCTCCCAGCAAGCTGTTCCTAAACTTCAAACGAGTGCAGGAAAAACTTGTCAAGTGTCTGAATAAAGTAGAATGCACCTGAAAGTTAAATTTGGCTAAAGGGAACCTTTGATTCTGAGGAAGGTATTGATGTCTAGAGCTACATAGATAGTCGCTGTTTAGTTCCTGGAGTGAGGCAGTTAAGTCCAGACTTGAACATCTAGCCAGGAAATGGTGGGTATCCTGGGGCTTTTTGAAATATACAACGCTGATCAATCTCAATGAGGATGAAACACATGTACAGAGCTTCTCTCGCTCCACTTACAGGAAGAACTCTCCATCAGTCTAATCGAAGGAACGTCAGCCGTGTTGCTTTAATCTACTAAATTGAAGAGACGCGTCTATCTATGGTAGATCGTCCAACAGCTTGAGCAGCGCAGAGTTCAATGCCAACTGAACCATTGGCCATCCGTGAAGGAAACTGCTCACACAGCCACGACCAATTCCACACTTCCTCCTCTACTTGAACCGACGGAATTCGCTAAATACACTCATTTGCGCAGCGACTTGGTTTTAGCGAGCGTCTCATCTGAACCCCAGCTGATACTTTCGTTCATGATATTCTTCGAGGCATTTCTTTGAGGCTTCCACATTCACGTTTTCATCACCCTTACCACCTAGTTTGGCGGTGTGTGCCAGCTTTCGACTAATATAATCTGCATGGTGCTCTCGATATAGGTGCCACTAGCACCCTTCAAACGCGCACGCTCCAAACTGTATTCCTAGGTAGATGGTCACGGCTTAGCCTCGCTTTGATGGAACTAACTCCTTTCCTCTCCCAAGCCTCCTGCAGATTCCTCGAGAGCTAAATCTCCTCTCCCAAGCCTCCTGCAGATTCCTCGGTATGCCCCAAAAAGTGCCCACTTAAATGAGAACTGGTCACTGAAAACATCTAACACCTCAGGCTGGTGCAGTGATGGATATGTCCGGACCCCAAGCATCCGAACCACGAGAAGGCTATCTTCCAACATCAGAAGACACAAGTCCGAGACTCACTCAGATTTCCAGGATCTGTCCGGGTGCGACTGTACTACAATCATTGACCAAAACTGCAAACTAATTTCCGTTAATTATCAGGTACGCTTGACAGGGCAAATGGTCTGACTATTTGCTACCAGCCAGGTTGTTCTCCCTTAGTCGAAATTTCATCCAGTCGGTGAAGCTAAAGAGCTGAGGAACACTGGACGGATCTCTTCCTTTTTGGGAACCAACACAACTGCACATCCCATGAACTTCAGGAGATTCACACCCGCGACCTTCCAGTTTGACACTGAACCATTCAGTCACGAGCGGTTGAACAGCGTTGAGCACGTGACCACGTGATGTGGTTTCTGTGATTGAAGACTGGATGACGCTATGTTCTGTCTAACTGAGAGCTAATCACACCACTGTTCAGTTTTAACCACTTACCGAAGGGTCACGTGTTCGAAACTCTCTAAGTTTCGACTGATGCGCACGGCTGATGGTTTCCAACAAGGATGAAACAGCTGTGCGGTGCTTTTCAGTATCTATCAGCTGACAGGACGAAAGCTGTATTGGATATTGCTAATTCTCCTCACATCACCATCGTTCTCTCCAGGTCATCAATTAGTGGAAAAAGGGTCCATCATTCTCGAAGTTTCCGACATGTCTGACATCTTTCGATAGGGAGTTTTCACCAAAACGTAGTCCGTGGGTCAAAACTTCCCCAACACACAGGAGAACACGATTAAGTTGTCAAAGACGTTTTAATGTACACGTTGTAGCAGTCAGAGGGAACTCAGTCTACAGTTGTAAAGATCTGTTTGACAGCATATTATTCGCCTGAATTGACGCGGAAGTTCCCTACATCAAGATGGTTCCGGTACGCACACAACACTTCTGTTAAGCCACTGTGTTTCCAAATTTTCTCCGATAGGGATAAACAAGAGACCTTGCCATACTGCTGCTCAAAACCTTGCTTTGTTTTTGAACACGAGCGACTAATTTTCTTCTTTCTGAGATTCATTAGAACCGACTGGGTTCACCGTAGACGGTGCAACAAGTTACGCCGTATGAATTGACGACAGACAGTGTCTGGTGTCCGCTTTGCTTTGTCAGTGCACTCAACTCGTGACCGTAGGTCCGACTCAGAAAAGTACACGGAACAATCGATTGGATGAACCAGCAATTAGCTGCCTTTGCTGGTTTTAATAAGCCGCTTCGAGAATTCAAGGTTGCTTACATACCAGACGAATGGATATGGTGGTCACTGTGTGCTTCACAAGCTTTTCTGCAGTTCCAGTTGAAGGTTAGTCTCTCCGTAGTGTCGGAATCTTCAACAAATCAGCCAGAAACGGTCGATTTTGAGAGTTAGTCTTTCCTGAATGTGGCCTATGTAGAACTGCAGGCGTTATCAACTGTAATCACACGCACGGCGCGAAGTAACCAAGAACTGATAATATATTTATTTCCTGCTGATGATCATTTTGCCTCGAAATTCTCAAACTGAGTGCCCACAACGTCTCATAGAAATCGATAGAGTTAGAAGGCGTTACTAGTCAGGTGACTAGTTGGGATTACAAAAAAATCGTTCAGCTGTAACACTCTTCCGGTGCCTAGCTGCCATGCTACCCGAAAGAAGCACGAGGGATGAGATACTGCCAGGTCGCCCAAGCTTAGACAGGGGAAGTCGAGTGGCGGAGGTCGGGTTCGAAAGACGGACCTTCCGGTCAGTAAATTCGCGCTATAACCACTTGAGCCATCTCGCCCGGGTAAGCAAATATAAAAATTGTATAACAGTTGGTTTTGAGACAGTTATGGACCCTACTACTTCGGGACATAAATCCCGGAAGCAATTATCCACAACTCAGACAAGAATTACTGGTGATAGCCAAGGGGACGCTATACCCCGCTCTTCGACAAATCCATAGATACTGATATATATATATATATATATATGAAGTGTATTTAAACAAGAAGACAAGAGCGTTCCAACCAGAATTGTTACTTCTTGAGGCGGTCTACACTCTACTCCGTTCAACAGCTCCCAAGAATGTCAGAATAGCTCAGTTTATCGTCCAATGCAGGTGGATTCCAGGTGGATTTTAGAATCGACCGAAATCTAATAGATGTTTCCATAAATCAATAGAACGTTTAATTTAAGCTTTACTTCTCAGGGACTCCAGATGAGACAAGACAATGACCCCCCGAAAAAAAACCCAAACCTCTAGATAGCACATGCCCAACTTTCCTCTGCGTTTACACTGTTCTCCATGAGCTTCTCACGAAAATTCATGACAGTAAGATAGACTGTTTGAGTCCGAGCAACAGACACTTCCACCTTAGGGTCACACATCACCAAGAAATAATGGGCAGCTCAGAGGAAGAGTAATTTCACTAAATATGTGAAACGCCATTCCGAGAAATCATTACTCAATGAGTCAGTAATTAAGTAAACAATTAATGTGCTTTCCTTCACTGAAGGATGCGTGGCGCCGTCTTGGCAAAGTGAGACCTTGGCACATTACTGATCAGCCATTCATGGCCAGACGGTTAGGTGATCAAACACTGACCGGAAGTTTCGAAGCACTCTGAGTTTAGTTAAATGTACTTGTGCTTCTCGGCTTCTCAGAACCGGGAGAAATCGCCCACAAAATTCAGTCAACCGCACCACCTCACGGAACAGAATCACGACCAGGGGAACTATCGATGAGCAGGACCTCTCGGAAGCGGGTATCTTCCGGTGAGTAGCCACTGCGTAAATCATACACCTGCCAAGCAAGAGTGCCCCACTTGGAACCTCACGTTGGAACCGGAGCGAAGAATATGACCACCATTTGTTGAAAGGTTAGATGCCTTTTCCTCGCAATGCGGGACTTCGCGGAAGTTCACCGAAAATGAAACTTGGAGAGGAAATGAAACTTTTTTGGAGAAGAATGTGGGTCAACTTTTTCTCACGGAAAACAAGGGTAAATACGATTTTTGCAGTATTTTTCTTCACCAGTCTGAATCCCGGTGAATCAAAGGCAACGCAACTCGAAATAGTCACTTGACTTGAAAATGCAAAGCTGACCGTGCAGACTGAAAGCTTTGGTCCGCGACAAGGGGTACCTCTTTTATTTGGCCCAAACCTCATTATCAGCTTAGTCTATATGTAGGACTGCGAACACACGTGGCAACCGGACCCACTCTGTGGCCCGCTTGTTCCCTACTTCTTAGCCTGCATCACTTACTCAGCTTTCAGTTCTGAATACACATGATTCGTCGCAATAAAATCAATTTCACTCTTATCTGATGGATGTGGTCTAGCTTGGTCTAGCGTGAGAACCGGAAAAAAGACGATAAAAGGCAAGACTATCGTGAGAAAACCCAACTTTTCGAGTTGGTAAGACGAAGGCTTGTTACGATCACAAATAAGACTCGGAAATAGGTAGTATAGTGGAGGTGGAGACAGTGGTGCAACCCGTATGCTCATTCAACCAGAGGAATTATCAACCATTTACCATGAAAAGGCAGTTAGATTGAGAGAACATCAGTAGTTGAGTCAGTTCTATCGTGTTCCGACGGCTAATCCTCCGTTCTTCATTCTCGACAAATCATCGCTAGTTAATTTAAACATCTCGGAAAGCATGTTGCAACCATGGTTTCAGGAAGGTTTTAAAGAAATGATCCACGTCTCCAGACGTGTCAGGTAGAAGCGGGACTTGACCGGGTCTGATGGGAACATTGGATTAGCAATACTGAGGTATGCCAGATGGCTTTAGAAAAAAAAAGAAACTTCCCACATTGGTTAGGACATATACTTCCAATGCTCGAGGATCGTCTGTCTCATGATGTTTTTCTCGCTTAGCCTGACAAAGAAGTATGAAAACATAAAGGGAACTACTTACAAGGTTGCTGAAAACTGGTCGACAGCCCACGACCGGTTTCACCCTTCTTAGGGCTCATCAGGTAGGTGCAGTCCCCGAGTTTCCGTCAACCTTATGTTCTACTTGAACCAGTCGTGGGCTGTCGAAGAGTTTTCAGCAACCTTTATGAAAATATACCGCGATATCTCGAATATCGTGCCGACTGAAACATGAGGCGGCCTGTGTGCAGCACATTCAGTTATAGAATATCATAAACGAGAGATTCAGTTGAGTCTCTCATGAAAACCAAACTGATTTGTAAATGAGCGTATTTATGGAAAGTATGAAAACACTTCGTTGGGTTGACGATTGCCGCCTCCCTGGATGAGAACCTCGGAATACAACTCACCAATGGTTAATAACGCGGATAGATTTGGCGTATCATGTAGGTGGTAAGGTTTCGGACATCAAAGATGTTGCCTTCCGAACTAACTGATGACGCCATCGCCTCCAGTGTTTGGATGTATCTCCTAGTTTCCGATGATCGACACCGCTGACCGTCTCGGATAATTACATTCGCATCCCCTGTGTGACCATAACAGAATAACTTCCGGAATTTCAGGAAAGGATCTCTATTACAAGTCGATGCCAGCTATACCGTGTCTATTCAAAATTCTTTTGAACACGGAGGTCGGGAATGCGTGAGCTAGTCTCTATAGCCTCTGCTGCTGATTGCAACTGGAACTCGGATTGATCGCTACGATCAGAAGTGCCTTCTGATGCTTCTCGGTTTTAGTGAAAATCAACACCCGTTTGCTAACTGTTATTCGGCGGATTCTGTGTTATATTATTGGTCAATTCAACACAAATGTTCGAACTAACCGAGGTTGAATACAGAAAATAAAAAGTCGCTTGCTCTTTCCGAGCTATCCGATGCCAACTTCCCCAAGATTCGATACTGCCTTTTGATAGAATCCATCGCAGGATTTCCTACCTGAAAAACGTCATCCGGACTTTCTCAACTGCCAAATTTCGTATGTGTTAACGTTCGGGATTACTGAACAAACATAGCATTATTTAATGGTTCGTTTATCGTCAGATGGGTTTCGTTCGTTTACACACACATCCAAAAGATTTTATCCCTCTAATTCGTGCCCCAGTCAGGTAATAACTTCCACAATCGCATGACCGAACACGACCCTCCGAGATTCGTTTAATTCCGCATTGAAGCGAAAGTGAATTTTGCTTTCTCAAGGTCATGATACAGCAGAAGTAACGTAGCGGTTTGACCGTTTAAAACTGAGGTCACAAGCGTTCGACAGCCTGTACGATAGTTGAACGGCAAAGGTGAAGTTCTGTCCTCAAACATACCTGAAGTTCCTCCGGTCCAGATGGTATCCTTAACGTTCAACTCGCATCTGAAGTACAGTAGAGGAGCATCCCCGGATACTACCATCGTATCTATCGGTAACCATCTTCCTTACCTAGCAGGAACAGAAATATACGGCGTAAATTTTGAAGCACTGGTTGCTTCCACGAATGAAATCACCCTAAAAGGACCGCGAAGTTTGGTGTGACCTTTGCGGTATTATTGTCTCGTTAGTCTAGTCCACAATTCGTTTTACAGTTCTGTCCTTTATATAGTTTCGTCCATGGCGCATCGAGCACAGTGGACGCTGCATGTTCCCGACTCTGATGATATAAGGCATGGATGGCAGTTTAGTTGACTGGGAGAATTCCTATTTGTTAGTCGGCACACTGTATGATAATGTCCTGGGAATCCAGAAGTAACAAGACGTGCTCCGTTTTCACAATACCAGACTGCAACTCACTGGCGAATGCCAGAAGGTCAGAATGAGATTTCAAAAGTGACAGTACGCCATCCACGGTTTGTTTGAATCAGATCAACAGCTGTTTGATCGATGGTTTGGTCGGGGCCACCAGATGACGATTCGTCAAGTTGCCGCTTACGAGCACGCAACGTGGTTCTGATATCAGTAACCCGCCAGCCAGAAAAATGTTGCTTCGATCTCACGAACAGCGCAGTCTGTCAGTGACTAGACGGATGACTTCTTGTCCAGCTGAGAGACTGGGACCAGCGGGCAGTGAAAGTCCCCACTCGGCCAAACTTTTCTGTATTATGCTGAGCGAGCTGCACTTGTTCTTGGTGCTGACTCTGATAAATCTTCGTCGGAAATAGGTGAGAACAATCGGCGCAGACTAACTAGGTGACCATGGTGGTGCCAGCACTCCCAAGGCGTGAATTCGACGATGAACTACCAAGTTATCTTTCCATTTGCAGCGCCCGGCTCAGTCCTCTCACGCGAGACCCACAAGTCTCTTCTGTTTAATGGCTGGGACTAGTGTGGAGTGGCTCGGTGAATCTTGTTGTTTATTGTAGAAAGTAACCGGCAAAATGAAACCAGATAGGGCAGTTAGCTCCATCTGGAGTTGTTGAAATCTTGGCCTTCCCAGACGGACGTCCGGACTGCCCAGATGGCACCACGAGGTGATGGTTCAGCGCACCGACTAGCGTGTACGATTTCAACGTCATGTTGTTCTAGAATACTCTGCAGCTGTTTTGCACAATATCACATATTACTGGCCTATAGACTGTTCATTCCAGCCGCAATCAAAATGTAGTCGTTATTGTGGCTGACCACATCGTGGATCACGTGAATCTCCTATTGAATGTCTCCAATAATTGAGGTCCATTGCAAGACTATTCACTTACCATGCGTTTCCGGTCTCCTCACCAGTTTCATCGGTCATACTGAATGACTTTAAAACTTGATTGATCCCCTTTTTACAATTCGTCAAAGTGGAGAGAGGATATGCGGACATTAATTTTACTCTCAGCAGTCGCGGAAGTAAAACAAATGCTTATTCATATAGGAAAACGAAAAAGGAGACACTTATTGATGTGGAGAACTAGTCACCTGATCAGTTCCGCCATCTAAGTCAGCATGTTTTGCTCAAAGTGCTGATCGATGAGTCTTACTTAATTGCCAGCAACTTGGGCTTCAAATTTCGTAACATGAACTGCAGGCTTTTCCTACGGTCGACGAATGTGTCTGTCTGGCGATCAATGACAGTTTGAGCGTGGTTCCGTGCAATTTGGTTGATACACTAGCCGTTTTAGTCCCTCTGGCGTGCGTTCAGATACTTTTGGTGGTCTTGGCAATTTGCCTTAAGAGAATGAATAATTTCACCGGAAATTTCGTCCTGCAATTGGAGCAAATCTATGCTAAAAAGCACTGTAACTCTGTATATATTTGTAATGCACTACTCACAAGGTTGCTGAAATTCCTCGACAGCCCTTATTGGGGCTCATCAGGTAGGCGTAGTCCCCGAGTTTCCGTCAGCCTTATGTTCTACTTGAGACCAAATTGCACGAAATTAGCGAACATACACTCATTTGCAAACAAATATGGTCTTGCGAGAGACTGATCTAGAATCCAGCTGAATCTCTCGGTTTTGATGTTTCCAGGCAACTGAATGTGCTGCACCAGGCTGCCTCATGTTTCAGTCGCCACGATATTCGACATATCGCGATACATATATATTTGTAATCCATTACACATAGGGTGGCCGATATCGCAAGTTTGTTTGCAAATGAATGTATTTCGCTAATTTCGTACAATTCGGTTTCAAGTAGAACATAAGGTTGACGGAAACCCGGGGACTGCGCCTACCTGATGAGCCCCAAGAAGGGCGAAACCGGTCGTGGGCTGTG
>NW_008751710.1:376465-379352 GCF_000715545.1 Opisthorchis viverrini
TATATATATATATATCGCGATATGTCGAAAATCGTAGTGACTGAAACATGAGGCGGCCTGGTGCAGCAAATTCAGCTGCATTCAGCTGGATTCCAGACGAGTCTCTCGCAAAACCAAATTAGTTTGCAAACGAGTGTATTTCACTGTACACCGGCTTCATCCTTTCAGCGACTCATCAGGAGTTCACATCTCACAAAACCCCAAGGGGGTCTGAACCGACCTCCGCAACCTCCCGGCTAGAAGTCTGAACACCTGACCGTTCGAAGCGAGCGGTTGATTAGCAGTGCGAGTTAATTAGACTACTGATCAGCCGCTCCTGACCGAACGGCTAAACACTTACAGTGACATTCGGGAGGTGGCGGGAAGGATAAAACAGCTGTACAATGCTTTTTGACTCTTCAGCCTAGATTTGATCACCATTAAAATTCCAAAATCCCTCCCGCACACTAAGAGTGGATAATAAATACAGCTGCGCACGAGTATGCTGAACAGATGACAAAATAAACCAGTGAGTGTCATCATATAAACCGTCTGCCTGCTTTGTGATTCTTACTAAATCGGATTCCCAGAAGGCTTGAAGTATGATGGATATCCCATCGTCAAGTGGACAACACACTGAGATAACGGGAGAACACATTAGAGGTGTGTGAAGTGAGGTCAACAAATTTTGTTTTCAGCATTCCAGATGTATGAATGAGGTGAAGGACATGTTATGATTGATCAAATTCGCGAGGAAAAAACTGCCCCTGATTATACGTATGTTGACTGCAATTGGTCGAAGCATCACCCGCACTGACCAAGAGCATTAGTCCCAAGGAAGATGGTGGCGAGGCTGTTGAGGAGAGGAGCTGTGGAATTTGTTGTCGTCATCCAGTCGTAGATGCAGCCTCAATGGTACTGAAAAGGCTGTTCACTGCCGACCTCATCCGGAAACAACGGCAACACCGTGTACAAAGGTCTTTCTTTTCGATTTCCTAGAATCCCGCTTCATTGTGAGCCAGTGAAGCTGTGCCTGTTCAGTCTACAGGATAGGTTGACGACACCCGCCGACCTAAATGGGTTTTATCTCTGACTTTCAATTACTTCGTTGGACCTGCTTTCATCTGAGTAACTTTTTAGTATCCCGAGTGTGTATATAGGATCTCAGCAATATACCGACAAGATAGTTACAGCAGATCTGTGTACGAAAGTCAACGAATCCCACACCCCTACCTCACGTCCGGTTAATCATTCTCTCTCCTGCGGATTGTGAGTAACGAATAGACGGTCAGTACTCTGGAAGTCAGAAGCAGCGATTATAAAAGCTCGAAAGACCTGGAAGTAAACAGTCTGCAGGTCGGTAGCTGTTCGAAACTACGACCGTCATGAATCACTAGCTTCATAGATTGTTTTAGCACCATCGTTGCTTATGCCGGTGACCTCAGTGAACATGGCTCTGATCAAGCTTAGCAACATTCGCCTAGCAACGCAGCACTAACAGAAGGCCGACAGGCTTGCCAGTTAAAAACTTCCAAAAACACCGGCGCTTTTGTTCCCGGACTACACTAGATGGCACAGACAAGGCGTTCTGTCGAGAAATGTAGCCCAAGGTAACTAAATGGTTGTCTACCACCTGTCTAATGTCTATTAGTTTGAGTGCCATTAAGTACCTGAAAGTTATGATAAACGCTCCCATGTGCACACTAATCTGGTTTTGACAAGAGACTGAACTGAATCCAGCTGAATCCCCCGCTTATGAGTAGTATGTTGCGTCTAGATAGCAACGTATTGCGATATCTCGAATATCTTACAAGCTGAAACATGAGACTGTCTGGTACAGCACATTCAGCTGAAGTCACGAACGAGTGTTTCAACTGGTTTCCATTGAGTCTGCTGTCAAAACCAGGTCCATGTGTAAATTAGAGTATTTGCCCGAGTCTTTCCAATTTGGGTTCAAGCAGAACGTAAGGTTGACGGAGACTGCACCTACCCGATGAACTCGAATGGGAACGGTGAAAGCGAGACTGGGCCGTCGTATGGCTCTCAGAATCCTTGAGGATGTTGTGTTAAACCTAGACAATACCTGCAACTTACTTATGAAGCTAACATCACTTGAATAGGTAGTTCCTCCCCTAGGCTATCTGATCGAGTTACGAACCACCTCTCTATCACTGCTGAAAATGGGTTCTGACGAAAGCCTCCTCGAGATAGAACCTACAGAGAGGGAAGACATTTGATGTCTTTTTTCCGAGAAAACCATAGAAACGTTTGTAAACGACGAAGAAGGTAGTCTCGAGCTCTCCACGGAGGCCTCCTCCTCGGAAAGGTTCTTTCTGGGGGGAGGGAATGATTACTGCATATGGATTCATGTTCTTGATTGCCACCTTCTCGAAAGAGTTCGAAGAATGACCGAAAGGGGATCTCAAATAGGCACACAGGTACCAGCCCGTTGGGTGATTAGGTTTTTTTGTCACACAGTTTTCCACAGGGATGTTGACAACTGGCCTTGAACTGGCGACGGGCACTGCATCTGATCAACTTAGCGCCACTCATCCCTCAATCAAGGAAACTATATCACGTGTTGACTAGATTTTTTAGTGATGACTGGAGGAAAAAAGGACAGTAGGCAGACCGTGTCTCATGAGGTATCCGTGAGCAAGCGACAATACGGGTTTTTCGCCGGGTGTTCCACTCACTAGCATTTGTCGTAGGGAAGCACCGAAGAATGAAGCATTCTTCCTGGACCGTTCACTGAGCCGATCAGTTCCCCATCCTTATCATTACCACTAACGTCAACATCCTCATCATCAGAAAGGACAACTCAGGTTTAAAGTGCAAAAAAGTGGATGGAAGATGGATCAGGCTCCAGCCTGCCGTAAGCACGCCTGGAAAGAAACTCGCAGCGCGA
>NW_008751710.1:379749-458305 GCF_000715545.1 Opisthorchis viverrini
GAACGCCATTGACATCGGTTGGCAGCCATATCTTGTAGTGTCTCCAACCAGGCACAGTGAGGATCACGCGGTCCCCATCCTGGAAGGCGAGTAGCACCGACAGCACCCAAGCGTTTCGTGATCTCCTTCATACTCCTCTGCCAGGTCATGGGTTGGCCACCTCTCTGTTGGCGCCACTCTGGGTTGGGCATGGAAAACATCTAACGATGGTTCGGCATACGCAACACATGTCCCAAATGACGCAACTTCTGGTGCTGGACACATTCTTCAATGGAAGTACCATCCTGTCAACGCTCCGAAAACAATGAAAGGATTATTTTTTCGAAATGTTACAGTTTAGTCCGGTGTGAGCGGGTCGCTTGTGAATCTTGTGGTTCTCTATAGATGGCAAGGACAGATAGGCTAGTAGATCTGATGGACATTTCGGACTTCAGTTAATCGATTACAATGAGGATTGGTTTTCTTCCCAAGCAACTTTCTCCCCAAGCAACAGGTATCTCTCACTGTCCCACGATTCAGTTATGGTCGTCTTTAGCAAGCTCTTTGTCATCTTCTGTGACCGGTCTCAGCTATCGGCCTGACAAATAAACGTCGACCTCTGTTTGGTGGTCCTGTCACCATCATGGTCTCCGAAACTTTGAATTTTGATTTCTCACTTCTTACCGTCTGCCCAAATTGACTGTTTTTTTGAACAGGAGGCGCGACGGAACAAGCATTGGTGCGGTTAACGCATCAACTCGGATCTGCCAATGATACTGCCCTGAACTTCCGTTTAATAGAGCAGATATCCCTCCTAAAGGAAACTACTCACAAGGTTGCTGAAAATTAGTCGACAGCCCACGACTGGTTTCGCCCTCCTTGGGGCTCATCAGGTAGGCGCAGTCTCCGAGTTTCCGTCAACCTTATGATCTGCTTGAACCCAACTTGGACTGCTTTCGGAATGTCATAAACGAGAGATTCAGCTGAGTCTCTCGTGAAAACCAAATTGATTTGCAAATGAGTGTATTTCTCAAAAAGATATCCCTCCTCTTCATCGACGAACGAAACTGTGATAGCTTTGGGCACTGTACAACATGAACACAGTTTATACAGCTGACGACGGCCATGATAGACGCTTTTTTGACGAATTGCGTGTAAAGTGAATTAGGCAGCACAGTCCGAACATCACCCCTTCTTTTTCTATGCAGTTAGTGAATGTGGCCCAACTCTGCACGAGTGGGTCAGAGAGAACCATCGAAAACTGTGCAGCGGGTTTCAACGGCCCGTGGTTTTATCTGATCGAGAAGTTCTGACAGCCGTGTCAGTCGATCGTCGAAACCGGGAGAATCACTGAATCGTCAGTGGGTGCGTTAAGCAAAACTAATCACATCGCCTATTCGGCCGTGGTAATTTGGTTGCGCTCGCTTCGACAGATGGACGTCCGGGATTCAAACCTCAGAAAGACCGCTAGCGAGCCCAAGTGTCTATCCCCTTTTTGTGAACTAACAGGAGTTATATCCGAGGAAAGGTTGTTCTGCAATTCCCACAATCAGTTCTCTAAATGATCCCCATGAAAGTGTCCGTTTCGGTGTAATCGGACAAGGGGTAGCCGTTCTAGAATACTTGTATGGAACCAGTACACACCCACAGATTGTACGTTGGAGTGTAACCCGTTGAGCCAAACATCATTTGTCAAGTTGGTCGAATACGTATTCATTGTATTGCTGTGCTTGAATGAATTGCCATCCCGACAGTGGTGGAATGCTGTTCAGAAAATGTGGCCAAACACTCGACAAAGAGCAACAAACTGGAGAGCTATCGAATCAAGTAGTGTGTGAAACAGTGCGAGATATGAGTTAGGAAGCTCTCGTGCACATTCCGAACGGAAGTCTGAGGGGAAAAGCGAACCGAATAAATGCCAGCTGTCAAACCGAACTGTCAACAAGGCACCGAGTAATGTATGTGATGCACGGATCGAGCTATGGAAGGACATCCGATCGATAAACAAATAGCTTACCTCGTGTGAATTAAGCCAGATTAACAGCTGTTGAGGCTTGTCAATGTGGAGAAATACGAAACGAAAGCAGGACACCAAACGCGCAGCGATAAAACCGTGTGACCGGCAAACGGAAGTTCTCGCTCGACCAGTCAGTGTGCCGGAGTAGTTCTGTCCCGTAGCAAACGTTATTATCTCCTGCTTAATTTGCATGGCCTATTCTTTCGGTATCTGTCGCTGATGTCACTCTGACGTAGGCGGAGAGCAGTGTACCTGAAGATGCAACCTGACCTGGAACATCTTCGTTATTGGCAGAGCAACATCAACGCTGATGATTCGCCCACTTAGGTGGCATGACAGTTTGCTTATTTGTAGGTGTCGTGGAGGTACGCGGACCGATATACTGCCAGGGAGTCCTGTACAAAATCTTTTGGGTCAGAAAGCCTGACCGCAAGGCGGTGGTGAAAAACGCCAGTGCATCAATGAACAGTTCACAACCCCCAGCCTGATAGATCAGGAAACTGCGTTAGTCAGACCTCAGACTATCGACCAACCTGATGGGTAAGTGCTTGACGAGCACTCCTAGTATGGCTCATTCGGTTACAGAGGGAGGGGTTATCCCTTTCCTGAGAGGGTCCAGTCTATTCACGAAAAGAATAGTTTAATCTCTTTGGCGAACATTTATTCGGAGTGACGTATTCTTCTTACTGGATAAGGCTCTCCTACAGTGAAGTTAATCAGGATGGCATGCTTAAGTAACTGAATAAATGAGTTAGGACGGGCCTCAGAAAACACGACGAGCTTCCAGGTGGATAGCTCAACAGGTAACTCGTGCACTGACTAACGGGAAGGCCCGTGTCTAGGCTCCTGTCTAGGCTATTTAAGTGAGCCCAGCTCTCTGACACAGCTTACCAAGAAAGATCCTTGGTAGTGTTTAGCATCATTCACATTTTGGGAACTTATCCCACATGTGTATTCCTAATGCACTACTCATAAGGTCGCTGAAACTTGGTCGACAGCCCACGACCGGAAACATCACAAACGAGGGATTCCAGGTGAGCCTCTCGAAAAACCAAATTGGTTTGCGAAAGAGTTTATATTCGCTAATTTCGCGCAATTTGATTTCAAGAAGAACATAAGGTTGGCGGAAACTCAGGCACTGCGCCTACCTGATGAGCCTCAAGAAGGGCGAAACAGGTCGTGGGCTGTCGACGAATTTTCAGCAACCTTATGAGTAGTGCAGTACGAACACACAAGTATCTCGATTTCTCGCATATCTTAGCGACTGAAACATGAGGCGGCCTAGTGCAACATATTCAGTTGCCTGAGAACGTCACAAGCCAGAGATTCAGCTGGGTTCCAGGTGAGTCTCTGGCAGAAAAACCAAATTTGTTTGCAAATGAGTGTATTTCGCTAATTATCCCACACTATTTTTCACTAATGATAACTGTTATCTGCAGTCTTGCTTTACTCCAAGATCGTTTTTTGCCCCATGGTTGTTTTTAAGAATTCCACCGAGTCCAGATATCATGATGACGTAGTTTGACCAGGGTAGTCCGGCCGCCTGTCCCACACAGTGCTCTAATTTAATTCATTTCTGTCCTATTTCTGAGCTTAGCCGAAGAAAACCAATTTATTTTTGTGCTTTTTTCACGTTTCGGATAATCTAATCGGGCCGATGTGGCTTCGAGTCAAGGATTAGCAACTGGAAATGAAGTTCGTTCGAATTAGAAAAATCCAACTCAACGAAAAATACTGAGATTTGAAATGAAATTTGGGAAACTACAGCTGATTTTAGCGTTCCACCGTCAGGGTTTTTCACGGACTGTGTTCTGAATGCAAAGACGATCATTTGGCGATTCACTTGCCTTGGGTTAACAAAATAGTCTCGATTCAAGGAAGTCGTTAAACAGGGCGAAATCGGGTTTGGTAGATAGAGGCAATCTAGTTAAGCGACCTTGACGGCGGTCGTTGTTAGTAAGTAGTGTGAGGAGATTTGGCGATTTTTGACGGACATTTCGTCACCAATCTATGCCTTGAAGTGCTGTTTCATTCTTGTTGGGAACTACCGGCAGTGCGCACCTCAGGAAACTTCTGTAGACCATCTCGAACCCAAGTCCCTCTGGCTGATAGTTAAATTTTATCGTTCGGTCTAGCGCAGTCGATCAGTAGTGCGATTAACTAGCGCCGCTCATCTTTGGAAGAACGCTGTCACCCAATAGTTGCTCGTGTCCTTCGTTATCCATTCATGATCGCTTTCAACCGGTCATCTCATTGTAAAGGATGCTTTTTGGAAACGATGTTTCCGTTGGGCTGGGACGATTCAGTAGATGTCCTCGACCGGGGACAGCAGCGAAAAGTTCACCGTGGGATTCGCTGTCCGGGAAAATGTCGGCAGTCACCGGAGACAACAATTTCCCCCATTTTTGATGGGTTCTTCTCCTAATTTGATTATCCTGTTCAGTCAAATCCGGTTCGGTAAGGCGGAACTTTGTTTCTGAGAGCCTGATGATGCTATGGTGTCTTTGTATTCAAATCTTCAATTGACCATCTACAAGCAAAGCATGATTACTGGTGTAACGGTGATGCTACTGATGAGGGGGGCATGCGAGTAGTATGTTTTCTTCTTGTGATTTCGCTTTGTATCTCTTGAAAAGGGAGATCTGTTGCAGAATTTGTGGAGTCGCTTTGTAGCATGTGCTTGGATTTGAGCAACAGTCAATGAATATCCAGGAAAGTTCAGAAAGACGCGTTCAAGAGAAGATGGATATTCAGTTTCTGTAAACAAGATGCATGTGAGAGTTTTGCTTCCCTGTCCAGTAGTCTATAACTGGTCAGTTGGAGTATGTACGCCGTGAAATTCTCTTAGGGCAGTGTTTCTCCGAAGGTAGAGAACTCTTGTGGATCGAAAGCAGACGGAATCCTCATGAGCTGAGGCCCGGTAAGCAAGTTGTAAATTACCAATACTAATCTAGAAGCCAACTGAAATGGCATACGCTATGGGCTGTACAAACAACCATGGTTTCTCCAACTGGTACACCACTGTACTGTGAGCTTTGGTATTTGTAGCGTAGGACATCAGGAAGTCAGTGGTATTCGACGTTCGAGAGGGTGTAGCGACGGCGCATGTCGGTTCCGAAATGTGCAGATACAGAGATTGGTATTACTGAGTCCACACGGCACACATTCGAACTGGTCGGGTGACACAGGAGAGAAGACCGGAGTAAGGCAACAACACACATGTACTCAACCGAAACCGAGAGCGGAATTCAGGGGTACAAAGTTAGGTCAAGGTCAACCAGGAGGGTATACAAGCAGGCTGCTTTGTCCTGTGCGGGGCTCGTAGTGGCTCGTCCGTGGTACCTGCAATGGGGAGAGAGGGGGGGGAGATGCACACATCAGGTCTTAAATAAACATGCAAGCAGATACAGTCGAGTTTCAACTGTTTTACGTATTCACAGATTCCCCGCGCGGTAACATGAGGACGTTTTTAATAATCCTAATTTGTTGCTTGCAAGCACTCAATTCTTTAATCATTGTGTGTCGTCATGGAATCATGTGATTCCAGTTACCCACCGAAGCAAAGTGCTCTGGCAAGTGAACACAGAACGGTGCGTCAGGCAAAACTGGAGGTGTGATAAAACGCATGACTTAGCTATACCTGACACAGGAATGCAGCCCCATGTATTTGGCGTTCTATTTCAAGGCTTCGAAGCAAGGATTCGTTTGATGTGAAATGCGTGACCGGAGAACCAACTGTATAGCTCGTTTATAAGAATATTCAACTGAATGTATGACCCTTTTCATATCTCATCGTCAAACTAGGGCCTACTTATATGGATTATAATAACTCTATATAGCTAAAACAAGTGGTCCAAAAGCGCATGGAGTGGTCAAGGGACCATAGAGTAGCGATGGGCTAATCGATGTGTTCAGATCACGTGTTCGTTGCGAATCACTCAGACTGTTCACTTGCACAGGTTTTCTCTGTTGGCCCGTAGGTGCGGAACGGCCGACTTACGCACAATTTGGTGTACAGTCTGCTTACACAGGTTGATGGGAGCCGGGCGACCAAGCCTGCCTGATGATACCTCAGAAAGGACGAAAACAGCATTGGGTGTCCGGAAATTTCTATCATCTTTATAGGTAAAGTCATAATCAGAATATTACGTCGATATCCTGGATGTGTACGGCGATGCCAAACTTTTGATGAAAGACATGGCTGCAGTAAACATGTTGAGAAGCGCCATTTTTTGGCAAGAATAATGAACCTGCTTTAATGCATTTGAAGGGCAGCGTATTCTCTCACCAACCCACTCTCACAATCCATTATGATCATCTAGTTTGCTCCTCATAGTTTCCGTGTTGAGCAAATTAGATCCATCTTATTGGACTGCAGCTGCCACTGGTGAGGATGAAGCTGCCTAGTCATCAACCTTTGAACTTTAGAAAACCCAAGTAAGCCCCCTGTTGATGGATGGAGTTTGGAGTGGGTGGACGTAACAGGGGTGCTGAAATGCTGCGCAAATTTTCCCAGATGGTCGTGAGATGATATCTATCTGTAGAAATCGGTGATGGTCTTATCCTAGCCAAAACTGGACGATTTAAAGTGGACCACCCGAAGAGTTAGTTGCGATTCACGCTCAGGAGAAAGAAACTGTCACCCAAGTGTGGCGACTGAAACCAGGAGCTAAAAACAGTCAATTCGAAACTTATCCAAGAGGCTGTATTGCAGTCGCAGATCAGTGAGGAGTAGAGGTGTTGGTCACGTGATAATTTGCTTGACAGTTTCAGGTTGCCAAATTGGTAGCTCGTTCCACCCCTCTGACTACAGCTGATGAGTCCCAATGAGGACAAAACGATTGTGCGACTAGGATTTTGGGACAGATTACAACAAATATTCTGATTTGCATACGAATTCGGCTGAATCTGTCAGGGACTGCGCCTACCTGATGAGCACAAATGGAATGAGAAAATCGGCCTTGAGCTGTCGAAGAGTTTTCAATCACCTAATGAGTAGTGTGTTAAGTCTAGACAGCAACATATTGCGATATCCGAGATATCATACCAATGGAATCATGAGGCGGCCTCATCCTGCCCGTTATAAACGATAGATTGGGCTGGATTCAGCTGAATCTCCTGTCGAAATCAAATACACGTGCACATAAGGGTATCTGTCGAAATTTCACCACAACTAAAAGTGTTAGACAACTTAGTGATGGAGGGACGTGCGCATACGTAGCCTCTATGAGTTCATCTGCTACCTTACTGCATAGACATACCAACGAATTAGGTACTCAAGGTAAAGTAGCATGGTTGGTCAGAAAAACGGGTGCGTTTGGTATAAAGATTATCGACAGCTGAGCCGTTTCCTATTACCCTATGAGCCCAAACGAGTGCGGTAAAGTAGGATATTCCCAGCACCTTGCGTGATTGGTATTCAGAAAATGGCAATGATCGTCAAAGGTTAAGCATCAACATTAGGTGAACGTTGTCAGGCTCCGTCAGGTCTTGTTGGTGACAAGAGCAGACCTATCGACGCCAGTTTTTGCATTTCCCTTTTGGGAAACCAAAGGTGAAATAGAAACCTCCGACTAAAGGCGTCACATATGTATCAACGAATCAGCTTGGTCGGTCATTCAAGGGTAACTGAACTTTGAATTTGAAATAAATTTTCGAATATCCTCGCCTTATTCTGTGCGAGTAAAACTGAGTATGTTATGCAATGTGTATGATTTCGGTTGCTACAGTAGTCAGCATGAACTCGTTGGAATGCTTCACAACTAACTTGTCACCGGAGACACATTGACCAGGTTGAGTTCAGTACCAGATGTCAGCCTGTTAACGGCACTCCTGCTGTTTCAAATACTAATGAGTCCTTTGAAGATGATCTTATGGTATCCGAACAAAACGTATCTAAAGAACACACAACCTGTGAAGTGTCCGAAGTTTCCATTCCAAGAAGATTCGAAAGATTGCGATCAAGACCACCACTGGACTATAAACATGCACACGCTCATTCAAGGTGTGGCGGATGCGATGAACATGACTGATACTCTATTCATTTATATATTCATTATTCCCTTGTTTGAATATTCCATATGCGGTATATATATGCCAATTCGAATACATACGTGCTACTGGTTACGCTGCGCTGAATTCTGGATTTCTAGTTTGTCTGGTTAGTCCGATATACGTGCGAAACTTAATTCTCACATTTACCGAATAGTCTGAAATTTCTTATCCGGACAGATCATCAGCTTCTGCTGTAATTCGGGCAGTTGAATGCCATCAGTGAGCCTACCACGCAGTTGGTCTTCCAATTGGGCATCGTTGTCCCATTTGGCTGCCTATGTCTGCAGCTGCAATACGAAATCACGAACCGACTGCGAATGGGAGCGGGTCAATATTATTGAACCTAGCTCTTTCGGCTGCTACAAAGTTAATCGACTTGAAGAGTTGAAGGACTTTTTTCTTCAATGCAGTGTAAGGAATATCGATTGGAGATTCAGGATATACTAAATACTTGATCAACGTATACGCCTCCTTGCCAACGAAATGTAGGAAATATGTCGTGGATTTCTTATCATCCATATCGGATTTTGTAAGACACCATATGTCAAACCGTTCCAAATAATCCTCTACGGCTCGCGCAGTTGAATCAACAAAATATTAAAACAGGAGAATAATGAATAGAGTATCAATCCTTTCCATCACAGTATGTATGTACCAATATTCCAACACGCTACTATCTGGTTCAGCCAATCGCAGTAGGAGACTTACAAGAGTTACTGATTACTTCAAGGGATATTTTGTCCTGCTTGGTCGCCGGCCGCTGCTCTTCAAACAACCAGCTTGGGGGTCGCGATTTCAAGACTCTTCACTACATTCTCCTGATATGTACACTGCTGATGATTTCCAGTAGGGATGTAACAGATTCATAGTGCTCCTTGGCTTTTTGGCTTCACACACACACACACAGTTTGAAATGTTCATTAAAATTCTCCAATCTGCTCACGCTACTAGTCAGTTCCGGGGCAGTGAAAACCTAGGAACAGATTTTTTCACCCCAAAAATGTGCGCATCACAAGCTGACCGTGACTTAGCTTCAGTGTTGCCACCAGTCGACCTAACTTTAAATAAGGCAAAGCAAGATGGCGTTGTCAGTTTTTCAATTGTAAAGTACAACCGACAAACTAGCATTTATAATTTCGCAATCAAAATGTGTGAAGGTCGTTCGACAACAGACTGGTTTCATGTGCTACTTTGTTGGAAAACACAGCGTACGTGTCGACATGATTGCGAAACCGAGATGGCGGGAAAATGGTTGGTTTTTTTCTGCATGACGCAGTCGCGAGCCTCCTCTCGAAGATTCAGCTGAATTCCATCTATGGTTACGCCTGGTGTTACGTTAATATGACCTTAATTGTGTCTGATCAGTGAGAAAACCGGTCGCTTGCAAATAGTAGACCGATCGTGACTGTACGTGTCAACAAGTGTCATTTGTATGGACAACAACGGTTCAATTGTTGAACACGTATTCAGACTTAATTGAAATGGTGGTTATTGATCTGTTAGCCAAGCTTGAAAATCGAATCACCATTCGAAGAGAATTCCCATCCAACAGCGCCCTGACGATGTCTCCTCGAGTGGCGAGGAAACGTCTGAAAGTCAGTTGCCAAGTTTGGTGAACAGATCAACAGTCATTGAGAAATACACTCAAATGCAAATCAATTTGATTTTCACGAGAAACTCAACTGAGCCTCTCGTTTGTGATATTCTACAACTGAATGTGCTGCATACAGACCGCCTCACAATCATTTCAGCTGGACAGCAATATCGGATCACTTGTACCAGAATAAGTGATCTATGGTTGCGACAAATACACTTATCTGCAAATCAGTTTGGCTTTCCCGAGAGGCTCAAGTGAATATCTCGTTTTTCATTTACAAATAAGTTTGTTTGTCGAAATCAATCCAATTTAGGTTCAAGTAGAACATAAGGTTGACGGAAACTCGGAAACCGCGCTTATCTGATGAGCCCCAAGAAGGGCGAAGCCGGTCGTGGGCTGTCGAAGAGTTTTCAGCAACCTGGTGAGTAGTTTCCTTTATGAAGAAGATAAACAGTAATCTGATCTATCACAACGAACACTCCTCATGCTTTTCAACAAATGAACTGATTTTGAGATTGATTATGGATGAATAACTCACAATGTTAATCAGTACTCGAATTCAGGAAATGATCGTTGCCTAGTCCTCACCAAACAAAGCCTAAATCCGTGGAAGGACTTCCACATGCTCTGGTACCGCTTCATAGGAATTTAATCTGTTTTCTTGTCAAATGTTGCTGAAACTTCGAGGTTTTTCCCATAGACCCACGGGTTTTCTGTTCCAGCTGGATCGTGTATACAAATTTTTCCATAAAAGGATTCCTTCAAGTTAGTCCTTTTTGGGAGTGAGCTACGTTCTTGCGTCCTTTTGAAATAGTTTCAGGAACCTTGTCAAATTTCACCACGGACCCTCAATAAGTGGACAGGAACCCTTCAGTTTCTGTATGATTCTAAACGTGACCTCATGCTAGATGTAACAGACGATTTTATAAGGTTACTGAAAACTCTTCGACAGTCCACGAGGGGTTTCGCCCCTCTGATTACTTGCCATCCGCCTGCTCGTCCTTGGGTTTGTCATTTCTCAAGGAGCATTACGTGCGGTAGGCGGGAGAAATCATCGTCATCATCATCTGAGTTATCATCAGGAAGGGTAACACCAGTGTTGATGATGATCCATCACGGCTGTACAGACACAAAGTTTATTTAATTATGTTCAAAGCCTCAAAGTGAATGGAAGAGGGTACAGCGGGTGAGGGAGGAACCTGGTGCCAACCCATCGCAAGCATTTTGAGGTACCTGCAACTTCAAACGCCCAATGCAATCGTTTGGAGGGAAACTGACGGCACGGATGGCACTGCCATACATTATCCGCCATTTCTTGCAATGTCTGCAGCCAAGAGCATTGGTTTCACGGAAACCCCATCCCGGATGCTGGACCGCGCCACCAACAACAAAACTCTTCGTAATCACTTTCACATCGTTTCGCCCATCTCGCGGTTCCCGCCATTCTGAACGAGGGACAGAGAATGACAGCCATCTCGGTAGACGATGTGCCCTGGCATTGTAGCTCATGGCCAAGTCACCGCAGTTGATTTAGTTAGGTGTTTCCGCGCACAAATGAATACCCATTTTCTAATTACCATCATCCGACACCAGCAACACTTCTGAGACATTCGGTCAAAAGACAAGTAGATCATCTTCTACCAATGAAATCCACAGCCATTCTCTGGAATTCCATAGACCATAGTCGCCATCTTACTATTCTCGCACACTGATACCAACAGAATCGGCTCGAACCCATCTTTGCCCACACGAGAACCAGTTTTAGCGTAGAGTTTTTATTCTATGACGGAGTATGGTTAATGATACAAGAATGCCAAAAATAGTTCAGCTGTAACACCTTTTCGGTTCATAATTGTCATGATATAAGAAAGATGCACGAGAGGTGGGATAGCGCTAGCTGGCCCAAGCAGGAGCAGCCGGGATGCGGAAGTTAGGTGTGAACCGCTGGCCTTCCGGCCACTAAATTCAAGCCCGAGTTATCTCAGGCTAACTCTGAGGAGCATGACGAAGCTGGGTTAACGTTTATAGAAAGACAAACGTTGGAGTGTCGTTTGTTGTAGCACAATATGCGAAGGAAGCTATTCAGTGAGGTTTCATTCGGTTCTGAGTAGCTGTCCACTACTACTTATTTCAGGAGCCCTCGCTATGTTTACGATATCGATTTAGTGATGCGTAAGATGAGACGCACATGATTTGCCCAAATACCATCGGGAAAGAGCAAGTGAAAGAAGTGAAAGTCACGCGACCTCATTTGTTTTCGATGATACCGCAAAACGTCTTGAATTAGCATATCTTTTTCAGATAAGCCAAAAAATTGACCCCCGCTACCCAAAAAAGATTAGACCTGAGCTGCCGATAACTGTTGGAGCCTGCAAAAGCCGCCAGATGCAAACTTCGCGAAGAAAGATCTTCCAGTCAACAGCAGTCGTGTGGCTAATAGATAATTCCTCTGAGCAGAATTTGATTTTTGTGAGATTTTTGGACCAACAATGAATGAATAGAATTACTGTCCTAAACTCCATCCTAGACCGCTCCAGCCAAGTTCCCTTTCGAAGGCCGATTTCTTGCCAACACTGTCGGGCAGTACAACTCCACCTATCAGAAACAGTCGAAAGTGTCATCTGGTAGCTATTGTTGCACAAAGGTTGCTGGTGGATCACTCCGTAGCTTTGCAAAAGACGTATTGTCGTTTCCTTGTCATGAACGAGAGCTGAAAGCGTCAGAAAGTTCATTTAACGTTTCACGTCCGAAGAGAGAAACTTCATGCCCAAAACGAGCCCAGATACGGATAAGGAAGTGTATTTCTCAAAAATAGGTCAAGGTTGTGTGCGTACATTAATTTGGAGCTGGCAACAAGTGGCGGGGCTCAACCTTTCGCACATGCACTGTTTGCATTAGTGGCCGAGCTTATGTGGAAAAGATCCAGATTAACTTGCTGTGTTCACGGGACGGGTGAATGATGTTTCTCGTGGAATATTTATGGGAATTACTAGCCGTTAAATGAACATTAAATGAACACTGAGTCATTAAATGAACAAGGTGAGAATAGTGCTGAGTCTTCGTAGCCATGAACGAACAAATAAGACCAACCAGGATCGGTTTCGCCTTCTTGAAGCTCATCAGGTAGGCGCAGTCCCTGTTTCTCCGTCAACCTTATGTTCTATTTGAACTCAAATAGGCCATATCTCGACAATTACACTAATTTGGTTAGCAATTTGGCTTTGGCGGGAGACTCACCTGGAACCTACTTGCATCTCCCGTTTATGACGTGTCTAAGCAACCGAATGTGCTATACTAGGCCGTCTAATGTTTCAGCTGGTAAGATTTTCAAGATATCGCGTTACATGTATAGACGTAGTATACTACTTATAAGGTTGCTGAAGACTCTTTGACATCCCTTCTTGGGGCTCATCGGGTAGGCGCCGTCCGCGAATTCCCATCAGTCTTATGTTAATCATTAACGAGAGGTTCAGTTGGGTTCCAAGTTAGTCGCTTGTCAAAACCAAATTGATACGCGAATGAGTGTATTTGTCAAAAACTAACCAGATTTAAGGTCACACTCTAAGAGAAATTCCACGATTTATTGCGTTGAATACAATTCACGAATCTGTGCGGGAAGTTCAGTCATCAAACTCCCTGGAAAATATCGGGAATGCGCGCTGGAGGTAGCAACGACTCAGTAGAAACTGTGTTCGAATTCCCGGATTTCTGAAAAATGTGGTTCGTACTAACGAGCGTGATTGTCGAAGTTTTCCGAGCCTTCTTGGAAGGTGGCTTTTGGCATGTCGATCATCCACTCAGTGTTAAATTTCACGGGAGCACGATGAAGCGAGCCTTTTAGGGTAGGAGAATCTATGTCCTGGGGGTCAAATGGGAGTAAAATTTTATTCTCCAGATAGTAGTGAGAACTACCCTGCTCCATAGACTTATAAGCTTCTACTACTAATTCGGAAGAACGTTTCTCGTTGATGCATCTTTCATCAGTTGATATTTGCGTCATTGCCGTCGAAGTCTCCCTTCTCACAACTCACCCCAACATATTTGAACTACCTGTCAGCCTTTTGACAGCCCCATTGAGGACGAAACGGGTCGCAGGTTATCGGAGAGCTCTCAGTAATTTTTGGGCAGTTTGTCTCAGGAAAATGTACTGCGATTTCTGGGATATCGTGCCAATGGAAACATGAGTTAGTCTTTCCGCATAACAATCATTTCAAGAATGCCACAGAGGAAAGACTCATCTGGGAGTTAGTTGAGTCTCCTGGTACAATAAAATTTGTATGCAAGTGGGCATCTCACACAAATTTGGCACAATATGTGTTCAAGCGGAACATGAAGTTGATTGAAAGAAAACTCGGGAATCGCACTTACCTGAAGGGCCTTATTAGGAAGATTGTGGTGAGTGGCGAAACATACTCATTTGCAGACAAATTTGATTTTTCGAGCGGTTCACCTGGAACCCAGCTAAANATCCCCCGTTTGTTCCTTCTGGCAACCTTATAAGTAGCGTATTACGTCCATACACTTATGGGTTGTTTTTTGGTTCTGGCGAGATACTCAAGTGAATCACTTTTTTATGGTGTTTTAAAGCAAAGGAGTGTGTCGCACCAGGCCACCTCAAGTTTTGGTTGGTACGGTGTTCCAGACATCGCGATGCATGTATAGACGTGACACACTACTCATAAGGTTGCTGAAAATTCCTGGACAGCCCACCACATCATAAACGAGAGATTCAGCTGAATTCCATGTGAGTCTCCTCCAAAACCAAATTTGTTTGCAATTGAGTGTAGTTTGCTAATTTCGTGCAATGCGGTTGAAAGTGGTACACAAGGTTGAGGGAAACTCGGGGACTGCGCCTACTTGATGAGCCTTAAGAAAGGCAAAACTGGTCGTGGGCAACCTTATGGTGGTGACTAGTTTTTTTCAAGTGCAAAGTTGCCTGATCGACGGAAGCATTCTAATGGCATGTAGCAGAAGTTGGGTGTTTTATAAAACACACAGGCAGGCGGATCATTTTGTCTTGTTTTTATAACCAGGTTAAAATTGAAGCCTTACAGATCCCACAGTTGCTATCTTGAAGTTGAGGTCAAATATTTCGAAATCGCAGGCCACCAGTGGTCCCTGTTCACCGAAACTTTCTAAGCAAAGAAGTTGAAGAGTTGACCAAGGCGAAGTCTCAGACAAACTGCAGTTTCGTTCATCAAGCTCAGTCACGCATCGATCACGCAAATCAAAGTGTGGCTGCACTCAGCGGTGTGAAATTAACTCAGTCGTGTGACGGGGAAAACGGAGACTTCCAGGAATGGAAACAAACTTGTGACACCAAAAAGGGCGAAACCGGTCGTGGGTTGTCGACGGAATTTCAGCAACCTTATGAGTAGTACATTACAAAGATATACATGCATCGCGATATCTCGAATATTGTAGCGACTGAAACATGGGGCGGCCTGGTGCAGCACATTCAGTTGCCTGAGAACATCACAAACGAGAGATTCAGCTGGGTTCCAAGTGAGTCTTTCGAAAAACCAAATTAGCAAACGAGTGTATATTCGTTAGTTTCGTGCAGTTTGGTTTCAAGTAAAACGTAAGGTTGACGGAAACCTGGGAATTGCACCTAACTGGTGAGCCCCAAGAAGGGCGAAACCGGTCGTGGGCTGTCGACGGAATTTCAGCAACCTTATGAGTAGTACATTACAAAGATAACACTCGTGACACCTTACTTGTCAGGTGAGAACAAAACATTCCAAGTGTAACACCATGGACGAAACGGAAAACTCGCGTGCTCATATTTCTAAACAGAACCACTTTACTACTAGCAGTATGACAAGAATGGTTACTTGAATATTTCAGTAGTCGGTCAAACCACCTAAAATAAATGAGATGGAACTCTAATGATCATTGGTTCACAAGTGTTTTGGTGTCCGCTAACTAAATTCCCAATCAGCTCTTGAGGAAGAACACAGGAAACCATGTGACGCAGTACCTTGTGACCTTGAAGTGAATGAGTGCTGAATGTAGCCGGAATGAAGATATCTCACTGACATGTCCCTAGCAATCCATTTCGATGGGGTTTCCTATTGGAGGACATCGAGAAAAGCTCTAGTTTCGTCTGATAAGTAAGTGAATCCTGAGTAAAATGTTTTCTCAGGGTCTACTAAGCCATCTTACATTTTATACTGCTCTCTTCATTTGATCTCATCTGATGTGCCCAACGTGTAATTCACCAAACTCCTCAGAAACTCTGCGACCGCTCTGCCGTTATTTTTCACTTACAAAGCTGTTTGTCTGATCCCTCTCAGGTTTGTTCTCAGTCACGTGGAGAAAATTATCTACTTTAGGAATAAGTAAACACAGACTAGTATACTGCCACACCCCTGAGATTCAACGTGATCCAACAGCGAAATTAATTAGCTGATGTAGTGCACAAGGGGCGCTCGAAACTCAGTGAAACCAGACTGGACAGTTTACACATTGGTGTTATTTACGCTTCGACAATCGGAACGATCGATCTGCATTTACCATAAAGACAGAGCACACTTGGTGCGTCGTCTGAAAGTGGAGTGTGTAAGGGACAGGGCCGGTCTGTAAGCAGATTTGGGGTAAGAAGTCTACTGAAAACTTATCAGTACTATTTATGGCTGCAAGGAATATGACACAATGCATTCGAAGGAACCCATACTAAACAACCTGAGAAAGCTGTTGCAGTTACATTGGTTTGGCTGAGCCCTGACTTAGAGTGTCTTTTTGCCTAGAATAAACGACTCCGTAGCACCTTTCGGGGGCCGTGTCATCCGTGTTATTCCTTCTAAGATAGTCATATAAGGAACTAGGATTATCAGGTGGGTTTCTGCTAGGCTTTCTCCAAGTGCATGAGATCAAACTCTGTGGTATATTCCCTAAATCACCCTACTATTTATGGAAAGTTTTGTCATCACTTCCACCGCGTAAAATTTGCGATCCGCAGTTGAACTACAGTAAACGATAGAGCTGACTATCGATTTTTGACAACTTGGCTGGACACAGCGGTAGAGGTCATTATAACCTGCCATCCTCCTTTCAGGAGTCAAACACTAAACATGGTCGCCTTATAGGAGGAATTCCACTATATAGAAACAAGCTTGGCGAGGTGAAAAGTTAATGCCAAGCCACATAAATTCATAGAGAGTTCACGGTTAAAAAGTTTGGTTCCTTTGGTTCCTGGGAGGAAATCTACAAACATCAGCATTCCCTCATTTTGACCGAGTATAGTTCTTCATATCTGGGTGCATTACAGTTATGCCGTTCACCCATAGAGTATGGATCTGGGATCTGATAAATTCCATTGAAACAACGCGAACTGACAGGGGTGGTTTTCGGCGAAGGAAGTCCCTCGCTTTACCTGTCAGTTTGAAAGGGACGAGTGCTCTTTTCCTTCTAGTTGTGTTGTTTTCGTCATGGCAACCAATCACAGTATTTCCTCTGAGAATGGTCCCCATGAAGTACAAAATAAGAGTCCGTTGATAGCAATGTTGTGGAATGTAGGTAGCTCGGGTGCGCTGTTTGGTTGTTGGTCTGTTCGCCGAGCTTGGCAGTTGGATTGCAAGCGTTTCATCATCAGTCCGTTGACTATGATGGCCTTCAGAGAAGGGAGGACTCTCACATCGACTGTTCCGGCCGGATGCCTTTCTCCTGGCGATTCGACTAAAGCTCGCGTTGCTGTGGTTCAAACAATCCACTCTTTAGTGTCATTTTGCGACAAATCCACGCCACAAAAAATGGAAGTAAACCGAAATTTCTTAATAGAGCTTGGGCCAGTTCAAACTGAGTTAAGTTCCTCCGCACGAAGCTACGGCTGAAGTTCAGCCTAATACCGCACTTTGCCCACTATTACGCCAGCCAAATCAATCAAAAGATTTTTTCCTCAACCAACCATAATTCCCTTGTAGGCAGCGTGTGTCACGCACACCTGTTGGTGAAGAGAGCAATATACCACAAATCACCACAGACGAAATCGATTCACGCAACTGAGAGGAGAAACCAACTTTGCTGGTTGAAGTTCATTCACCTTCCAGGATACAAATGCGTTATTAATTGATTCTTGGTAGATCCGGAATGTTCTTGTGATAACTACTCCTGGTTTGGGTGGCTATCTGCTTTAAGACACTGGCTGAACAGGTTACAGGCTTGGTAATGTGTTCAAGTATTGGTAGCTCTGGTAAGTTTAGTGGTTTTTTATCAGGTGGCTGTTGATCTGTTCGCCGAGCTTGGCAAGTAACTTGCAAACCCTTCGCCACCGTACGAGGAGAAATCATCAGTGCGCTGTTGGGTAGGTGCATCTTTTTTTGCTTGTGTGCGTTAACTTAGCGTTTAAAGATTATCTGTTGCCTCTCAACGTGATTAGTTAACTGAAAGAGAGCATTTTTGTCCACTTATCGATCCATTTGTGATTCTTGTTGCACTGTGAGATGCGTTCCTTCCTGTGTGTGATCTGATTGATCCGTCTTCAATTTGCATTGCGTTGTGGTCTGATCTGACCGCGAGTGATTGCTTGGCTGCACCGCCCCATCTTCTTCATTCTAACGAATAGTGTCCCTGAGCCCGGAGGTTAATTTTGTACTTGGCTAGTTGCCTCCCCCACTCAAATTGATGTCTGTTTGACTCGGGCTTTCCTGCTTCATATGTGAGTTTTTCATCCGATTCTCTGAGGAGTTTAGAGCTCTGAAGTTCTGGCGTTCCGTCGCCCTTAGTGGTTTCTAAATGGGGTCAGTACCACACTTCCATAAATTCGCGTTCTTCTTGCTTGAGCCGTTTCCTTCGAACTCGTTTCCTTCCTGAGCTTTGTGCACGCAGATGAGAGAAGGCAGAAGCGAGTTTATGTTCTTGTATTCTGGTCAACAGCTTCCCTTCTTCATTACTGGATACAATTTTCCTTTTGGTTTCGACAGTATCCTCCGCAATGTATACCTAGGTTTGTAGGCGACCGCAGTATTGTGCTGTTGTAAACGCCTTGTCATCATTTCAGCAACCTTCTTGCTTCCAGGTTGTGCTGTCCAATTAGCCATATTTGGCTGTCTGGGTGTTTACTTATCGTGTGCATGTTTTTAAGTATACGTAAAGATTCATTCCACGTGCCCTGAGAATGATCTTGTGTCAGGCTGGGTGTCCTCGCTTGTACAGCATCGATCAACATCAATGTTATGGTGAGATCCGGAAGTTGTTAGAACAGATGCAAATAGTTCCGAATCACATGCACCGGTAGGTTTGGATGTATTCATTAGTTGGAAGCCAACAACCGATCCCACAGATTGATCAGCACGACATCGAATGTTACTCAGCCTGTCTTTCCATCACAACCATGTCTTCAAACTCTTCTCACTCGCCCAATTCTTTTGGTTGTTCACCTATTTTGATCATCAACTACCTACGGTGAGTGTATCAAGTATTTTGATTTAATGTAGAAATGAAGGCAAGGAAGTTCAAAAGCCAACACTGAGCGAAATCCAAAAACATTGTATCATCACTTGTGGAAAGTGGCTGAATCCAGATTCCTCGTAATCAAGTTCAGGTGTCCTGTGACTGATGCATGATGGGACTATTGTCCAACCTGTAACAAGGGTTTAGACCACTTTAACAAGCTAACCAAGCCAGGAGACGTCGTGCAGGTGACTCTTTAACATCTGTCATTGAGCAGTGCTCTTCAAACACCATGGGCTTCCACGTGCATTGGTCATCTCAAAACCTCTCTCAACCTCTCAGGGAGGGTTGTCTTCTCACACAGGGATCCTCGACTAAATTACAGGGGGATGCCAAGTGAGTGGCCTCTCTTTTAGGTGGCCTCTTTTTGGAGGCCAAAATGGCAACAGAACTAGGTTATCGAAGCCCTCATTGGTTTTCAGTGAAAGAGTTCTTTACCTATACAAATATTTTGAAAAAATACCCGGCAGCAAAAAGATGCGACAAGGCTGCTCGATCTGTCTCTCCGCAACCAGGGACTCGGAGAAAGAAGGCAGAAACATCGGAAGGGCTTTGAAAGCGTCGGGAAGTCACAGGCGTAAAGTCCAAGCGGTCGAGAGAACAGAAGAAGCAGTGTGAATCAGATGTTCTCCACGTACCGTACGGGTACAAACGGAACCATATGTTGAGGTTGATTGGAGCTGGACGCGTGGACAAGGAAGAGATCCGGTTGATCGACTGAAGGAAACGGACCACAATAAGGAAACGGTTCTTGGAGACGGACCGATAGCCCAGTGATTCAATCCTCTTCAGAGGAAAACTCATCCAACTGATTGTGCTCATCCTACATTGTACAGAATTATGTTTAAAAGGGATTTTTTCCATGGATAAGCCACCAGTAGTTCATGTTACATTGTTAGGCCATCTCTGAGTTTTCAGCAACCTTGTGAGCAGATTACTTTGTGAAAATATACTGCGATATCTCGAATATCGTAAAATCTGAAACATCACGTGGCCTTTGTACAACATCTTCAGTTGAATAATATCATAAACGAGAGAACTAGTTGAGTTAGTTGATTTACAGATGAGTGAGTATTTATCGAAACTCTAAATTATCTTCCGAGCAGTGCTTAGCATCACATGTTGCGCCAGTGCGTCAGATGCTTGTGCCCTCATTAGAATGAAACAAGTATGAAATCGCGGTACCGGTGTACACTGACACGCTAAGCAGGTCCACACGACGCATGAATCCTAACTTGGAACTGATCACTCGAGAAGCCAATCAACAACTTGTGGCCAGATGGCATGACCTTCAATTACCAGCTGTGAGTTCACCGTTTAATATCTCCTTGGAGATACAGGTGCCGATTCCCAACTGGGATGAATCAACTGTACAGTGCTCTGTTGATCAGTAGACAGTTGAGCTGTTCGCCAAGCTTGACAGTCAGTCTCCGATCAGTGTTGGAGATTTCCCCCAGATTCACTTAAGTTTTTATAGCTTCTGAAGCGTATTTGATTGCTCTAACCTGATTGGTTCTTAGAAGTTTTGCTCGCCTGTGACTGGATTGTCCAAATTCGATATCCAAATCAGACTGACAAATCAAACTGGCACGACTCCGTTTCTGTCCCAAAGGCGGATTGAAAAAATGCTCAGTTTCCGGGAAATACACGTATTTGCAAATCAATTTGGTTTTCACGAATGACTCAACTGAATCTCTCGTTTATGATATTCTACAACTGAATGTGCTACACACAGGCCGCCTCATGATTCAGTTGACACGATATTCGAGATATCGCAGTATATTTTCATAAAGGAAACTACTCACAAGGTTGCTCAAAACTCTGCGACAGCCCACGACATAAGGTTGACGGAAACTCGGGGACTGCGCCTACCTGATGAGCCCCAAGTTGGGGCCGAAACCGGTCGTGGGCTGTCGTTTTCAGCAACCTTGCAAGTAGTTTTCTTCATAAAAATGCTCAATTTCATTCAAATTTCGTACTGTGACTTTTGAAACTGGGGATGGCCTGGACACATCTTGTAAAACACATGGAGATGATCATACCCAGCCACCCACAGCTCAGCCATTATTTGTTGCCATTGTCAGGTGACTCAATCGAGGTTCCGTAAATGGTCATGCGTAATGAGAAATCAACATACTGTGAGAGCTGAAAAACAAGATTAAGGCGTGGTCACACAACAAACCGGAAAGTCCTGTGACTACGAATTAGTAACTACAAATCCTATCTACTTCAGACACTGGTTGTCTATCGTGGACCCACGAGCCTTGCTAGTCAGACCGTCAAGTGACCTCTAAGAACAACAGCTATCTGGTGGCTCAGTGATCAGTCGATCCCTCTTCGTCGTCACTGGCTGTTGGCCTAGATACCAAATTACTGGAAAGATGTTCTCATAGGTCGTCATGGGGCTGTCCACTGTTTCTTCAACAGAACTGAGCCAGAATAAGTCCAGTTTTATGAGTATGAATGTAAACCATAGAACAGACTCGTTTTCGACAGTTTCTTAAATCAGACTAATTGTTCTAATTTGTTCTGATAATAAGCAGGTGATAATCGATCACACCTTTCGGTGTCTAGTTGCCACGCTACCCCAAAGAAGCCCGAGGGCCCGATCTACTGTCTTGTTGGCCAAGCCTATACAAAAATAGTCAAAATGCAAAGGTTGGGTTCGAACCACGAACCATCTGGTCAGTAGCTGAGCTACCTCAAGCTGATTCTGTGGTCGGGCCCTGTTATTTTTTTGTCATTTTCGCACAAAACTTTGGAAATTTTGTTGAATTCACTCAATATATCCCCAATATGTATTCACATCACAATCATTTGAGTAGTATTCCTCATGTTAGGGAAAAGTTTTTTCTTCTGAGTCCACACCAACTCAGAAAAACACCGAACTCGAGTTTCCCGATAATTCAGATGAGTCCAACTGCTGGAATATCGGCAACCCGCTAACCTCAGATATCAGGCATATCGGGTTCAACTCCCGGCACGACCAGAAACATTCGCTGCTGACGAGCTTCAATATGACCAAAACTCGAGTCCCTATTTGATGTATACTTGGCCGAATAATCGCACCAGGAGAGAAGCAGTATTTTTTTCTCAAAATCAGGAAGCTGACGAGCTTCAACTTGACAAAACTCACAACCCAATCAACCCGGTGTTTGTTGTATTTTGGTCTCCATTACCGATGTCGACACGATAAAATCCTCAGAAGAACTGACAGTAGTGTCTCACAAGTCAATATTTCTGAAGGTCATTTCACCTCATCACATGAATACGGGGTATTAGTAAAAAAACTGATTAGACGATGCTAACTAGTCAGTGCAATTTATTTTGGAGTTCAAGCGTCGATTTCCAAAGAGACGATTTCAAATAGCTCGTCTAATCTAATTTGCTGTTGGTTTTCGAGTTGACCTCAACTAAACAACGCGCATTATGTCGCTCCATCCATCTGTTTATCGCAACTCACTAATGACCCCGAGCGATGATACACATAACTCGGTCGGTGGTTTATGGAAACGACCCAGTTTAAACAAGAGATTATGTTCATTTGACCCGCACACCCGGAAGCTGCGACATGTGTGCCAGAACATAAATTCCACAAACTTCGGAGTCTAGCTAAACGTTTTGACATTCAGACGTTCGGAGGCCATACGGTGATCCGGTCATCTGGTAACCGCTGTCCATGTCTAGCTAGCTCATGGGTTCTTGGCAAATTCAATTCAAAGATTCTAACTCCTTACGGTCGAAGCCAGTTCGGACATCTTTGAAAATGGAACGTCTACCAAAAGCCTCTTGTACCGCTGAAAGACAGACATCTTCGGTTTTTCACACGAAAATACACGAGCCAAAGAAGGATAAAACAGTTGATCGGCTAGAATGAATCAGAGCCGTTTGTCTGTCACATGATATGCTTCCTCGGAGGCAAAAACTATTGATCCGTACAGTGCCAGAGTGACAAGTTACGACATTGGTCGTCCAGTATTGCAGGATTTTGAATCTTCCACGTCATTCGGCTTTGAGGAGTTCCCAGAAATCTCTCCGTAGGTAGCTTCTCTGTAAAATGACACTGGTCTGTTCTGATCGAGTACACATCTTTGGATGGTACCCTATTTTTGGACGAATCTAACAGCCAGCACGTCGGTGGACTATCATCCCAATGCTTATGCTAGAGTTTTCGAAACTGAGCGTTCTGATGAAGAGCCACTCTCTCTTATCACTGATCGATTCCCCCATGACTGCCTTAAAACCCGATCAACCTGGTAAATTATTCATTTGGCCTGAAGACAGCGAAACAGCAATAAATCCACCGAGTATTCATCAACCCCCCCTGAAACCCCTCCTTTAGTTTTCGTGAATACTGATAACGTCTAAATGCAGACGAGATCCAGTGTCAAGTTTCACCAGGTTAATAAGATAGCAAACAAGTATTCCTAATGCGAAGTCAACAGAAAGCAAACGTGAAAAGGTCAGTATATTCACTTTGATAGCTTCGTTCCGTTACAACAGCTTAACCTAATTAGTTGCTTGACTCAGAGAGCAATGAATATATGCTTCCCCGACTGCTTAGAAGAGGAACTAAAATTCTTGGGACGCACAGTCCTGCAGAACGAATATCCTAAAAGTTTCGTACTCAATACTATGGAAGCCGTTAAGCCCAAACCTACACAATGTTCTGTTAGGAAGAGGCCCGTCTACGGGAGGCTTCCAGTCAATGGTGACTCGGTTGCTGAATAATTGCCAGAAGGCTTAGAAACTCTGCTGAGATGACACACTTGGCTGCTAATCTGTGTGTGAGCTTCAACTCCAGCCCCACTATTACATTCCGCTTGAATGACAATTGGCCACGTTCTACCACAAGCTTTCGTGTTTACTCATTTGTATGCTAGTGCCGAGCATCATAAGTTGGTCGTACGACAAGGCATTTGTCGGACAGAATGTGAGTACACAATCCTGTATCTCTGAGTGATAGTTGGAGGAAACCAGGCGCGATTGCATCACATTTGGCTGAAACCAGTCATGTCATAGACAAGGAGCAAGTCTTCATTATCGCATACCGGGTACCTCTGAACCGATCACGACTGGTACGATCCAGACTACTATCGATCGCAGAGGCGATTGGAATCCGACTGCAGGATCCACAACTTTGCGTTCAAAAGAAACTTGTACGACCTCTGAACTTGAACTGGCCTACGAAACATCCGGTCCCACAAGTCTGTCTGACATTGATGTCACTTACCTGATTCCGTGACCCATTGACCTATCAAACCCCCTTCCTTTGATCAGTGGTCAGACCTGCGCAGTTCGATGAATATTGTCCGGCAACAGCGAACGAACGAAACTGAGATGTCCACATGGAAGTATCCGCTAGGAACGGCAGTATGACTGGAATCTCTTTAATGTGTGGTACGTTAACTGGAGCCCATCCTCTCGCTTTGACGACGTCGTAACCAAACTGCCCACAAAAATGGTTCTGGACCGCGATAAATAGTCCTTTGGTCGCAAAACCAAAAAGGATTTCGATGGAGGAATCATTCACAAATATGCAGCCGAGTCAAATAAATCGGCGTCTCCTGCGAGGTAATTTCAGCTATCCGGCAAACAGATTTAGGCGTATTTCTTTTTGACCGACGGTCTGGGCATTACCATCCGTAAGTTTTTCTGTGGAAACCACAAGGGGCTCCAAGTGAAGATCTTATCTAGTTTTATAGTGTACTCATGGCGCGTTTTGTCTTGGTCGTACAAATCAATAATCAAACAAAATGGATGTGTTGTTGCAATTTTGAGAATCTCCCGGCATGTCATGTGAGACAATGTTCTGTGTGTATGGTCAACCCCCCCCCCACCGCCAGCTGGAGTCTAATCGCCTAGAAAGTCAATTCAGTTCTGACTTTCCAAATGTAGTTTGAATCCGCTATTTCGGGTGGACTTGGTTCAGCTAGGTAAAGGGTGAGGTGAGTGCATTTACGTTAGCAACATAGGAGCCATAGATGGCCAATTTTCTAAGGCTAGATATCATTTGGGTCATCTTTTGGGGTGCCGTCAATCTGGTCTGTCAGTTCCGATACAATAAAGCATGTGGTCCGTCGAACGTGAGTTGGTATACACGGGCAAAAATAGATGGAGTACCAAGTAAAGATAACTGCTATCAGATTGCGCCTTGGTTCCTTTTACTGTGTTAGCCATCCCGAAAGCGAGAATATGCCTGTACTTCAAAGTAGTGGATTCTTAGATAAGTTTGAGGGTGGCGGGTTCGACGAGAAAGTTTTCCGGAGTTGTCTAGCTCTTATCCTCCAATACTCTTCTCCCGGTGTCGGATGATATGCACAGAGAACTCAATAAATTTTTCAAAAGATGTACTGTTCCTTTCCTCCCGGATTTCAGGTTTGTTTTACTTGAGTGTGTTTACACGTCAGCCATCTGACTGCTGGAGGTAAGCTTGCATAAACCGCTTCCCTAAGGAGATTCCGTATACCTCTCCCCTGATTCATTCTTTCCGAAGAATACTGTTGAAAAGTATAAAGATAATACTGGGTTTTAGATGGAGAATTCCAGTTTGTCTATTGACACTGTACGACTTGCGCTTGTCAACAAAAGTTGTGCATTTGGTCTCTTCAGCGCTGAACAGAAGCAATGGAGTGGTTGGACTCTTCGGGAGCCTTGATTGAGGTTAGGTATTGGAATGCCTTCGCTATACCCCAGACGATGACAGTGTCGGCAATCTGCGCAACGGCTTCACTTGTCGGACCTAATATACCTGGTACACGACTTCTTCCGCTTTCCATCCTCTCCAATGTTCCATTAGCAGCTACTTTGTTTATCCTCTTGATCTCCATTTATACAAAAGTTCTTCCGCCAATCCTTTCCTCATGAATATGCCAGTAACTCGTTTACCCATATCCTGGTCTTCAGCTGTCTGCTCAGCTCCGGAAACCCATCGATACCCTGAAGAATAGCTTTTATTCAAGTCTTCTTAACCCGAATTTGTGGGAAGTCTTCAAACATCCAGTTTAGTCTCGGTTTTGATTACATCATCAGCCCCGCCGTCAGGATTTCCACAGCTCTACTGTTAGCGATCGGTCTGTCTCCCAAATCCAAATCTTGATCCAAACCAGTAGAATCAGTCCACCGGGCGTCCTTTTCAGACTTCAAGCTCGCACAATCTGTCTGTTTCTGTGGAAGCTTGTAGTCACATGTATTCCTTCACAGCGGTGTCAATTTGCTAACCTTTGTGTAACCATACTTTACGCTGATTAACCTGTCTCCCGTAACTTGTTATTGTAGTGTCTGTAATCCGTTGTCACATATTTACCATTTTTCCTGAACTTAAACTATACTTTGTAACTGTCGCACATATTTTATCATGCCGTTTGTTTTAATGTTACGAATACACAATTTTCCGGTGCGACCTGCTGACTTCTTGCTGAACGAGTGTATTTACGCTCCTTTGGACTGTTTGCTGACTGCTGAATCAGTGGGACTAGATCTCTGTGTTTGCGTCAACTGTGGAACGTCACAATAAATCCCCGTGATATGTTTTAGCCGTGAATAACTTTCCTATCGCGGAATATCACCCACACGTGAATCATACGTGGAAACTTTCTACGAGTGAATATTTCTTTCACAGCCGGTTGCTGCACTTGGGTCGGTGTAGTGACTATTGGATGTACACATTCGTGAGTCCTCATTTGACTACTCATTCTTCTCTTCTTGTGATTTTGTGATTTTGTATTGGTTACTTTGCTTGTTAATTTGTTCAAACACGCTGATAAGGTCCTAGTCCGCTACAATATCATCAACGCTTTCCCATACGGAGAAACATCTGTGTTCGAAAACTTCGCTACATCCGTCACATGGTGATCTGGTCGCATATGTTTCAAAATCAAACTTAAGCAAATAGTTTTACGAGAACCCAATTCAATAGGTAACTTGGTTGTTTCTGTAAATCACTGTAGCTTCGCTTTTTTTTGTTTGTTACTCCCACTTTTCCTTGATTGTCCTGGAATGACCTTCAAGCTTACCAAAAGGATTGCTATTTTAGGATAGTGCAGACTTGGGGGATTCTTACAAGAAAGGATCAGTACACTGCAGGTCATTAATTCGTTTGTACATGAACTGCAATGAGTGGATCCTAATGTTGAGGGCTAGGTCTACCGTCATCTCACGGTTCCCGTGCGATACACAAGAAGGACGGAACTACTGCACCAGCGACGTGCGAGTGATATTCGTGTGTTGCACAACTAGGCATGGCCCTATTTTTTGGCTTACGTCTTGAACTTGGATCGAGTCACTGCGTGCGAAACTTGCACTGGAAAACCTCACCCAGCAGACTGTCAGTTGTAATACTTTATTCATGAGATTGCTGAAAACTCTTCGACAGCCCACGATAGGTTTTGGTATTTCCTATTCGCATTCACCAGGTAGGTGCAATCCCCGAGCTTCCTTATATTCTACTTGAAACCCATTTACACGAAATTAGCGAAGTACACTCATTTTCAAGCACAAGTGATTTTGCGAGAGACTCATCTGAAACTCAGTCGAATCCCTCGTTTATGCTTTTCTTGAGCAACTGAATGTGCTGCACCAGGCAGCCTCATACTGCAGCTGGTACGATATTCGAGATGTCGCGATCCATGTGTAGAGGTAATGTGCTACTTATAAGCACATTCAGTCGCTTAAAAACACCATAAACGAGAGATTCAGCCGGGTTCCAGGTGACTCTCCCATCAAAACCAAATTGGTTTGTAAATGAGTGTATTTTGATAGACTGTCAGTCATTTGCAAGACAGTGGGCGAAATACCACAGCAATGGCACTTCGAAGACCAAAGTCCTCTGAGTTTTGAAGGGTTTATAAAATAACCTTTATTAAGGCACCGAAATTATTTTGATGGTCCACTCATCTCGACAGGTTTGTCACAAAGGTTTCCTCCCTAATTGGGGGGGGACACCATCAGTACGTATGTGATAGGCGGCACCTCGTTTTGTGGCGCGACCTACGAGTTGGAGTGGTCAAGTTCAAATGTCATCTGGTCATTGACCAATCAGAACTCTGACCAACACGCCGATCAATAGAATCGACTTTTCAAATCGTATCCGTATACATATAGCGCAACAGTGGTAAAAGGTTAGTTAACAGTAAATCACTGAATCACGTAACTGAATGCTGATAACGGCTGGCGACGAAGTGGTCACGATAAGTGCCAAACTTTTCCATCAAAGGCATTCGAATATACAGTTCATACCTCCTCGTTAAGTTGATCAGTAACACAGAATATGCAGTTGCGACAAACATTATACCCTCCATCGTGCCCCACACATACTCTTAATAGGGGTCACTTCTAGGCTGCAAATTTCGTAAGTAAAAAGGAATAAATCACAGTCATGTTCTATGGGGTGGAGTTCGTGTGTATGAATGCCTGCTAAGCTCAGGTGCTGATACCGAAAGAATTAGGAAGCTCTTGAACTTTCCGACCTACCTGGTAGCAATTTGTTTTCCAGCTTTTCGTCAGAAAACATGGTCCGCGAAGTAATCACCGAGGTTTGTTTTGTTTTTCCAACTTATGCCAGTTGCCAGTCAGTAATTCCGCTCATCAAATTCTCATTCGTGATGCCAAGTGGTATGCCATTCCATTCTTCCGTTTTTCTAATGGATCTGGTGTGATTCAGTTAAGTATAAATACCTCGCCCTCCTTATTCTAACAATGAGAAAGAGTGAAACTAATTTCGCACCCCACTTTTGAACCCCTTTGAATGGGGCAGTGTCTCACAGATGAATCAAAGAGGCCACCCGTAATTCTTTGTTCAAAGCGTACTCACGTGATGAACAATGCTCACATGGTGGTCCAAATCTCAAGGTCATTCGCAGACGGTTTACTGACCATTGTTGATGATGCAGTTTACTCAGTCTGAGATGATAATTAGGGACCCTTGATTATGCCTAGAAAACTAGGACTGATACATTATGCGGTGAGCAGTACTTTCAAAATCTGAGTGGCTGAGGGCAGCCCCAATAATTTTATCTGGATAGAAGGGTCAACGATTTGGATTTTGGATGACACACCACGCACACACAGTGCCAACATTCATGATGTAAAAATTTGGATTGTTTTTGGATCTTTTCCAGGTAAATCCCGCCAAAAAATTAACCCCCACCACCCAAAAAAGATTAGAAAAAAGAGGACAAGAAATTTATACTTTTAGTTTTTATTGAAGAGGGTGAAACTGTCAATGCATGCATGAACACTCTAGTTTCCCGGCAGATCCCTCCAAAAATCCACTGCCTAGGAAGGACTCGGTCTGTGTGGTTTTCACCGAGAGATATCATGCATGAAACTCTAGTTTCCCGGCAGATCCCTCCAAAAATCCACTGCCTAGGAAGGACTCGGCCTGTGTGGTTTTCACCGAGAGATATTAGCGTTTCATCGATATGGACCTGTGGACCTGGGCCGCCGATGACTGTTGGAGTCTGCAAAAGCCACTAGGCGAAAACTTCGCGAAGAAAGTTCTTCCAGTCAACAGCGGTCATGTGGCTAATAGACAATTTTTCTGAGCAGAGTTTGATTTTTGCCAAATTTTTAGATTACCAATAAATGAATAGAATTACTGTCCTAAGCTCCACCCTACACCGCTCCAGCCAAGTTTCCTTTCGAAGACCGATCTCTTGCCGACACTGTCGGGCATTACATATCCACGTATCAGAAACAGTTGAAAGTGTCATTTGGTGGCCATCGTTGCATAACCGTTGCTGATGGATCACTCCGTGGCTTTGCAAACAACGTATTACCGTCTCCTTGTCATGAACAAGAGTTGAAAGCGTCAGAATGTTCATTTAAGGTTTTACGTCCGAACGGAGAAAACTTTTGCACAAAATGAGCCTAGATGCTGATAAGGGAGTGTTTTAATCAAAAATAGGTCAAGGTTGTGTGCGTACATTAAATAGGAGCTGGCAGCAAGTGGTTTAACTTTTCGCACATGCACTTTTTGCATTTGTGGTGGGGCTTATCTGGAAAAGACCCCTTTTCTGTTGTTGTTTTGGGGTCCACTTTCGACGTGTTTCCCTTGATGGCATTCCGCGGATAGCCATTGTTTCAAAGTACCCGGTTCAGCTGAATGGCTTTCCTTGTTCTCAGTTCCGCTGTAGTGCAGTGAGTTCAACCCTCATGGACAGAGCTTGGACGCGACTGTTCTTACGAGGGTGCTTGCTGCGCTCAGCTCGATTGGTGGAGAAAAGTTTGCAACGTAACTAACTGCTCAGCTCAGCGTAGCGAAAAGAGTAGCGTCCATCTACACCAGCTGAATTATCTATGCCCTTGATGGTAAACCCACACGCACGAACCACGGACTGACTTCAGACCATCTAGGTGCCTAGGCATTCCGTCGCAAAGGAATAAAAGTACATCGGCAATCTAATAAGGAGAACAGGATGCATTCAGAAACCTAAAGAAAGTTCATTCAACTCTCACACTGCCGTACTACGCTGAGAAAGTAACACAACTACTGATTGGTAGATTAGTACGCTACTTCAAAGCTGGTCACTCAGAGAGAGAACTACAAGCAACACCATTCTGGGACGATGGAAAATGAACGTGGATGGCAGTAAAACCACCCCACTTTGCGGACCACCACAGGTGCACAAGGGAGAAACTCCACCCTGACCAGCGGCTTCAGTACCTGCTTGATACTCTAACTCACAAATTAGACTTGTGGGGAAGAGTAGAGCATCTAACTGCAGAGTACATGATAGGTGGTACTGGACGGTTTCCCAAGAAACTGCTCCACATCAAAATGGTGGATGCCGAAATTACTTTACTGCCCCTTTCATGTCAATCAACTTTCTAAAACAATCACAGCGGAATTACTTCAAAACGATCCAAACACAAGTGCGCAATGAAACCGGAAATCATACTGCTGGACCCTTGTATGGGCACATACTTCAAGTTTGATGGACAAGTCTGCCAACAACAGGGAGCATCTTCAATAAAACTATCGTCTGGGTTGATCGTTGAGGAATTTCAGAAACACCACCGCATGCCAGACGACTGAAGAACCAAAGAACCAGGTTGTCACCCAAGATAGAAGAATTCATTACGGTTCCGATCAATTCCAGGTGGTGCAACTCACGGTTAACCTTTTTTTGTTCTCGTAAACATGTCCACAGTTCTTGAGAAATACACTGATTTGCAAATCAATGTGGTTTACACAAGAGACTCAATTGAATCTCTCGTTTATGATATTCTATAACTGAAAGTGCTGCACACAGGCCGCCTCATGTTTCAGTTGGAACGATATTCGAGATAACGCAGTATATTTTCATAAAGGAAACTACTCACAAGATTGCTGAAACCTCTTCGACAGCCCATGACCAGTTCAAGTAGAACATAAGGTTGACGGAAACTCGAGGACTGCGCCTACCTGATGAGCCCAAAGAAGGGCGAAACCGGTCGTGGGCTGTCTACCGGTTTTCAGCAACCTTGCGAGTAGTTTCTTTATGTCCAAAGAGAGTCGTTTTCATATTTTTGGGTATGATGATTGCGTCTCCCACTAACATCTACACTTCAGGAGTACTGTGTCTTCGAAGCCAACTCAACTTTGCGTTTTCGGCATTCATTTATCCAGTGGAGACGCCATTTAAGAACCACACACGGAACACGGTTGACTACAATGTCGATTAGACGTCACTCGACACAAGGATTATGGGCCGAATAAATTTTCGGCACTTATAGGAAGTAACAATTACTATGTTTGCTGATCCTACGGTTGTGTTTATCACCTGTTCTGGATATTTTTGATATCATTTCCCACTTCCTGATTACATGTTCTTAGCTTTTTAGAGTGGATGATAAATAGGCGTAATACGCTACTCATAAGGTTGCTGAGAATTCTCCGACAGCCCACGACAGGTATCGTCCTCCTTGGAGCTCATCAGTTAGGCATGGTCCCCCAGCTTCTATGATCCTTACGTTCTAATTGAACCCAAATTGTACGAAATTAGCGAACTGCACTAATTTGCAAACAAATTTGGTTTCGCGAGAAACTCACCTGTAGTCAATTTCAATATCTAGTTTATGATGTCTTTAGGTGAGTCTCTAGCAAAGCCAAATTTGGATGGTAAATACTTAAAACATAGTGTACGCATAACAGTAGTATACACTGGCCTTGTCAAAAATTCCAAATTCAACAAATTTGGCGAGAAACTCACCTGTAGTCAATTTCAATATCTAGTTTATGATGTCTTTAGGTGAGTCTCTAGCAAAGCCAAATTTGGATGGTAAATACTTAAAACATAGTGTACGCATAACAGTAGTATACACTGGCCTTGTCAAAAATTCCAAATTCTTGGCATCTGTTCAGCCCCACCCAGTGTTTTTTTCTCGCACACGACTGATGTTGATGACCTTTTCGTGTGTACGCATCACGAGGGGATAGCCGATCGAACCACTGTTGTTTTTCTCCTGTTTTTACGTTTGTAGAGTGCTGATTTTTTACCCTGAACTGTTAATGAATTTGGGTTTCGAAACCGCTTCAATCCACCACTGCGTTCGATTGTCCGAAGGGAGAGCTTTGCCTTGAAGGCAAGGTTTTGGCACCGTCTCTAGTACGGCGGATGCGTTCGCACGCAAGATATTGGAAAGTTAAAAAAACTCAGCGGTTTTCAGTGAGATATGCGAACGTACGATGTCATCCGGAGTGAACACGATAAGATGACCGTGGTGCATGAACTGAAAGACGAGAAATCACACCGTAAGCTAAAACGCTTGAAGACTACAGTGTAAAGGAACTGTTAACTGGTATCAACCCGGGTAAACTAACACTACCCTTAGGGTTAGTCCGTAATAAGCTGAGGGTTCTTCGACTGACAATTCTGACACCAGGCCTACCATCTAGTTTGAATAATAACTGAAAGTGTGTTGTTCTGCTCTGGGTATTCCGCTGCCAACCTGTAAGTTTTATCCCCATGAAATTCGCGAATCAGTCGGACAGACGGAGAACACACGACTCTTAGAAACTTGCTCACTTGGGGGATGAGCTTTTATTCGTACGGCTGGAATTGTTTGAGCTAACGTGGTCTTACCGCGTTGTGATATCATGAAGTTTGAGAACGATAAACGGACCGACCCAGACATGATTTGAGGCGATCCCATATTTGCCCGCAGATCCTCTCCAACTATCGCTTCTAACCCAATAAAACGTGTCATTTGCGGAGTCAACGCTTTTCTGCTATAGCGAGTAGACCATCCGCTTCTCGAGACTACAGCCCTTTGGGAGCACCCCGCCCCTCAGACTCTGAATAATCCTAGGACTGCACAATCTCTCCAGAAATTCCATCTTCCAGGGCACGCTTATCGGAAGGGGGTAGAGCAATAGCTTCATCTGTATTGTTCGTAAACGGTAGGCTACCTCTCAACAAAACCTAGGAACTCGTCGCCATTGAGCGAGTGACACACAATCATATCTTCGGCTAAAACATATAAGGGTTCATCATTAAATGCACACGGTTTCCTTAGTGAATCTATTCGGTCGCACATGTATCCATGAGCTTTCCGAACGGTATTTCGCTTTTCAAATGTGGTAGAGACAAGACACGAATGCTAAACAGCCCACAGTGGTTCACAGACTCCGACTAACACGGCAACAAACACCAACAGAGCATACAGAAGATAATGGAACTGTCAAGAAATTGTCACACCAGAGAACCTCCTCATAACCAAGTAGGGTTTGTGCGCAAAATGTGTATCTCTCACACAGAAGCGATAATGATGAATTTACGGGTGGTTTAGAAATTTTTCCGAGTCAAACCAGAGTTCCAACCTTCAAATGAGGGCATTTTCTAAATTTGTGCACAACTTACAATATATATATATATCTCAGGAATAGCTTGCAAGAGAAAACATTTACAAAGTCACGTATTTTTCCACTCAGAAGACTTTGTTTACTGAGCAGATCATGTGACATGAATTGGGTCGTACCGTATCATCGTTGATTAAGTCAAGGTGTTGCAAGTCATCTGAAGATGAGGGCCCAAACTCTCACACGCATCATCTCATCGCATGCAATTCTCCCCCGGTTGACGGGGCATCATCGGCCCTCAGATGAGTTGTGACTGCCTCCTTACCTGCTTGCATGCACATAGTTTTCGAAGAGCATCTGATATCCCGTCACGTGATTGGCTAACTGGTGTGTAATCTCATTGGCGATCTTGTGGCTGATTTATTGGTGACCGATCAAATAAGCCATGGCACAGACAGACGGTTTCAGGTTTGCACGCTCAAAACAGCCCATCGACCGGAGGCTTTCGCTTGCCGTCAAGCTTCCGCACGCCAATAGCTACAAACCCTTCACGAATGTTTGCGAAAATGCATTCTTTCTTGCAGCGCAACCTGTCAGCCACCACTGAATCATCCAAAAGCTTGCCAATCGCAATTAGCCAATCACATGAGAGGATATCAGTTACACTTTGAAAGCCATATAAAAGCAAGTAGGTGACGAAGACTTGTGGGCTCAACTGTGCACTGTTGACATCTGCACGACCGCAAACGTTAATATATGAAACCTTGCATACATGTGAAAATGTACAGTGCATCGTGGTGTTGGCTGTGTAAGACGGAATTTTACTACAGCATTTTCCTCACGATACACAAAAACAGTGTTTGCGCATATCCTGGGGAGCCCTAATCAAGTAGCGAAAATTCCATAGTGGGACGTTGCACTTGTAGTGTGTGTAATCCGTTGTCACATTTACCATTCTTCCTGAACTTGAACCACACTTTGTAACTGTCGTTCACATTGTATCATGACGTTTGCTTTAATGTTACGAATACATAATTTTCCGGTGCGACCTGCTGACTTCTTGTGCAACGAGCGTATTTACGCTCCGTTGAACTGTCTGTTGACGGCAGAATCAGTGCGACCAAATTTCTGTGCTTGTGCCAACTGTTGAACGTCACAATAAATCCCCCTGACATTTTTTAGCCGTGAATAATTTTCCCACCATGGAATATATCACGCACGCGGAACCATCTGTGGGAAATTCCGAAAAGGGAATATTTCATTTCACAGCAAGTTACTGTATTTGGATCGGTGTAGTGGACTATTGGATGTACACATTCGTGAGTCCTCATTTGACTACTCATTCTTCTCTTGTTGTGATTTTGTGATTTTGTATTGGTTACTTTGCTTGTCAATTTATCCGAACACGCTGATAAGCTCCTAGTCCGCTACAGTGGTGAAACGGACTGTTTCCATGCGATTTGAAGTAAACAAAAGACATCGTGATCGCGCACTGGGAATGAAACATTATTCGTGGGCCTCATTTCTTCAGGCTGCATCGCAGTGTGCTTGCTACTCCAGCACCATATTGAAGGGAAAAGGATCACCTCTCTATCCATCCCGACTGGCATGGTGGAAAATTAGCTTACCAAAATGAAAAATGTGCCTTTTTAGAGATCATCCCCCCGTGAGCTCCCAGCCAATAGTTTGAACAATGTTTGAACACAGTCTGAACACCACTTGCGGCAGAACGGTTAGGTTCTCAATTTAGTGAAACATTTTGAGGAGAATTATAAATCAAATAACTCTGAAGGTCAGCCAAACAAGAGGAGCGTACCTTGGAAAATGTTTGACTCTTCGGGATAGGGGACTTTGTTGGGAATATTCAACCTCAAGTTTTGTTATCGCATACTTTACTAACAATTATACCGGTGCTCATAGAAGATAAAACTCCTCGGTTTTTGTCGGTATTTTATGACTTTTATGGCTCTTCCAGCAAGTCCAGGATTTTGTGGCGTCAGCATAGAGCCCATGCTTTTTTCGCGGTCCCCAGTTGAGGTGATATAATCAACTGAAGCACAGCAACATCTACCAGGTGTCGCGCACTTGCTCAAGGTGAACTCGCAGCATCCATGATTTTTCGCGATAGCTACATTCCGCAATTCATTCAGCTGCCCCATTGGCAAGCTCTCTGATGCATTATTGGAGAGATTACCGGACACTTCAATTCATTGCTAACTTTTCTCTCCATTGGGTAGTGAGTGTCGTTGGTCGGTTATGTGAGACGCGAGGGCAGCTGAGATAAATCAGTCAGAATCAAAGAGTTTTTATAGAAGAATCCCTGTTTATGCCTGCACAGAAATCTGGGTACGAATGGAAGAACGGGCCCATCACATGGGCGTATTCCCCGAATTCCGAGGAAACCAGTCACCGCAATTTGTTCAGAAATTCCCTTTTGAGCTCACATGCATGATGAAAGCGTTGGACCCAGAGACTCGATAGAGTCTTTCATAGTCCATGATATATTCTTCCTCACAATGTGCAGCACACTGGCGGCCTCGAAATGGCTATCCATGGCTTCTGAGGAAACGTCCCACCCTACTTATGTTCAACAAAGTAAACTTTGTTGCTTAGCTCTGCAGGCTTAGCTCTTCAGACCTCATACCTGCTGTGCACTATGCGAAAGGATGGCACCGACTGCACGGAATTCCATCACTACTGTTTTCGAGCGGAAACCTACCGACCAGATGTCGAAGAACGACCAAGGAACCAAAAGACCTCAGGCTGTTGCATAAATACGGGACCCAATCACCAGTTACTTCAGTTTCACGCAAACGTCCAAAGCGTTTAAAAGTGAGCCGTGAAACGAGGACTTAGAATTGAGGCTGAAAAACCGGCAGAGTTCGGACATTTATAATCAGTTCCTGAATATATGGAGTGAAAATTCGTGAGTACAGTTTGACTTATGCTCACAATACATCATATGTATTGAAGGGGAGGTGCAAAAATGTTGGAATTCTGGCGGAAACCTGCATCGGCTAACCACTGAACCGATTTTGCAGTATATCCAGTGAGATCCTAGCAAACTTCTGGAGCGATTACGAGTTGTTGATGAGAGGTAGGTGTACTACTGTTATTTCAACTCAGTTCAATAGTTACACTCAGCTCCTCCAAGACCAAAGAAATGCAGAACCTAAAAATCAGCTGAAAGAATGATGAACAGAATGAATGAACAGAAAAACAAATGACTATCATTCACCACAACTTTCGCTACGATTAAAGAGGAAGCTGAATAAAAGAACACAGAGGGTAGTCGCGAGATCAAAGCGCGTCCACTCACAAAGGTCACAAAACCTGGTGGGCTTTTTGATGAAACTAGAGGTTCATGGCATATACCAGCCACGCCACCAACGCTATAGCATTTGAAGATTATCTGTTAATTTTTAACGCGATTTGCTATCTGGGAGACAATGTCTTTATAAATTTATCGATGCCTTTGTGACCATTCTGCATTCTATTCTATGTCCCTTCCAATCACTTGTTTAACCCAGTGCCTTCCATTTTCAGTAGTTTATTCCTCTGCTTTGATTGGCCCGTTCTGTATTTGCACTGTGTTGTGGTCTGATCATGTCAAGATCGATTGGTTGGTTGCACCAGCTGGTCCTGCAACATCTGGCCTACTGTTTTCAGGCTTTAAAAAAACGCGAAATTGCACGATTTTTTACCGATGCGGAGCTGAGCACAATGGAAGCGGTATTTAAGTGGCGTGACATCACAATTTGTCTCAGCAACAGAGCAACTACGGTCAACATTGTTGAATGTCGAATCGGGAGCTAAGTATTTTGAGTAACTCATTAGCTTCACTATTCCACAGCATTTTCTAGATCAGGCCGAGTTACCTCGAGATACCTCAGTGGTTAGGGCTCAAAATTACTGACTTTAAGTGGTTCCAATATCACCACAGAATCACGAGTGCACCTGCGTGGGATTCGGCAATCTGTGGTGTCTTCCTTCTGGTGGTGCTTCCCTCTCGTGACACGTTAGCTAAGAACCGAAAGGGTGTTTCAGTCAAACGAGTATTTCCACACCACTCCTATTTCGGAATCAAACAATGATGCATCAGTAAACGAAAATTGATTACCGACACAGGATTCTTAGTTCTTGATCAGGTGGATGTTGATATGTTCGCTAAGTTTGGAATTTGACGTGAAAACGTTTATTCATCACACAAGAACACAACATCAATGCGCAGTTGGGTGATATCTTATCTGACAATTTACAGGAGCTTCCACTGGCATCGACACAGTCACGTGACTATCGTTTATCGGCTCAAGGGCAAGCCGAAATGAAGATGAAAGAGCAAAGTTAACAAGCAACATTCATGTTGAATCGGCCGTGTGCACACACACACACACATAAGAGAATAAATGAGAAAGGGAAGCAATAAATTTCATGCTGAATAGATCAGTTCAGTTATTCTCAACATCGCCTCAATGTTGCATTGTAGTTGCATTCAGTCCCGTTTCGGTTAAATCCTCAGTCTAAGAGTGGAACGATGACATTTTTAGCGCACATTCATATGATGAATTGCATGCGACTGTTAAAAACCAAAGGGTTTGACTCACCATAAGCACTGCAAACAGTAAAATTTCATTCGCGGATTCAGCACACTACTCATAAGGTTGCTGAAAACTCTCCGACAGCCACGGTTTCACCTCTCTTAGTCGGAGTAGGCACAGTGTCCGAGTTTCCAACAGTCTTATGTTCTCCTTGATCCCATATTGAGTGAACTTCGACAGTTGTATACAAACTTGGGTTTCGCCGGTTCAAATAGAACATCACTTTGACGGAAAATCAGGGCCAAAATCGGACTAAACCTGCAGTGAGCTATGGAATACTTTTCAGCAACCTTATGAGTAGTGTGTTATGTTTATAAAATGTATTGTGATATCTTGAATATCATAGCAACTGAAACATCGGACGATCGGGTGCAGCAAGGTTAGTCAAAGTAGAATATCATAAACGAGGGCTCGGTTCCGTATGAGTCTCCCGTGGTAAGCAAGTGAGTGTATTTGTGAAACATCCGCTCAGTTTTTAATGATCCCAAAAGTGCCGTTTGGCAGGTGTATCCTCTTCGACCACGGGCGTTTATATGGCGTTTCAAGGTTATGTGTTAGGTCTTAACGTGATTAGTTAATTGGTAGACAGCGTTTTCGCAAATTTATTGGCTCGTTTGTGATCCTTTTTACGTTGCTGTGAATCGACTGCTTAAACCAGTGCCTTCATTTTTAGTAGTCTCTTCTCTTTCTGTGTGCCTTGATTTGCCCCTCTGAATTTGCATTCTTCTGTGTTCCGACCCCCCATGAAGACTGATTTTTTGGCTGCAACGACTGGTGTTTCCTGTTTCGGTCAACTTGGCACTCTGATTTAGGGGGCCGGTACCGCTTCCGATCTTATTGAGCTAGTGTACGAACTCCACTTCCGTCGAACTCGTGTCGTTCCTGATATCGGTGGACGGAGATGACAGGACATCGATCCTGTTGGTCCTGATAGTCCTGTGGATTGGGTTCTAATCAGGTCGGATTATTGAAAATAATCTCCGAATGCCCGAAACCTACCAAACTCCACCAAAATCGCAATAGGGAAGACTTCAAACATCTCTGAGAGAAAGGCCCACTGCCGATTGGACTCTCGAGCAGACAGTCAGTTCGGCGGAGGCAGACGATGAGTGGTCAAGAATGCCACAGAAGTCTGGACGCTAAGTGTCCAGACATTTCATAGAATCGACGACTGAAGATGATGAGTGTTCACTCAATACCGATCGGACAGCCTGAATTCAAAATCGAAAGTACGCTTTAAATACCGCCATAACCTTTGTAATAAAACTCTTGTGTTCTTTGTTGGCCACTCTTTTTCAGACACTACAGCGCTGGAGCGGGGACAGCAGTTAATCACAACAGTTCCCCGGAAACCCAAACAAGCCTGAAAACGCGATATCCACAGCTGTTTCCAACAGTCTTGTTCGAAGGTCCCAGCGATGCGATTCAACCCGGAAGGTTTAATTTGTCTCCTCAGAAAGATTTGCGCTTACTAAGGGTACAACCACTCCACTCCCTATATTAATTTACTTTTCCTTGTATGGAAAGTGTTCATAGGATGCCACGGACGGATATTTTGAGGTTTAGCCAACTTACCCAACAGTATGAGAACACTGGAGTGAGTATGCATGTACATTTGTGACCTTCTGGGAGAACAAATCACAAGGTGTTGATAAGCTATGGTTTGACTGTCAAGGTGAATCTGAGCAGATTACCCCAGTGGCACCGGTGTTTCTATTGTCAGTCATAGCACAGTATTTTTTGTCCTGAAACTGGCAACTCGTGTTTCGGTATATAAATCTGTGCGATGGTACTACATCACTTGAAGTACAGAATCTGATCCTTACCCGGCGCAATGCAAGATCGTGGTCACTAGAAACACTACTAACTGGAACCGTTTTCATGAACCTTTCCAGGCCTAATTATCAACAAATGTAAAACAGGCAGATGTGTCTTGCTGGAAGGTTGGAAAATTCGATGCGAAAGAAACATTTCTAACACTGCATTACCAGAAAACGAAGTAACAGTAACGAAAGCAGAACAGTTCTTCTCTAGCAACAGTTCGAAAATCTGGCCTAAAAGCCCGTCTTTCGAACGAGTTGCTTGCCTTTTCAAATGCACTGAGTTGTGTTCACAAAGAGAGGAGCTAAACATCTAGACGTTATTTCAGTCAGCTTCTATCCATCGACTACATGGAGTTAAGCGCGAGTTATGGTTTCCCGTCACTTAGTAGGAAACGTTGAAAAATTTAACTTCAGTGTACGTAGGCTGTTATGTCCTTCTAAACTATGCTGTTCTGACAGTCCGAAGTTTTATGCTTTCTAACGCTTTGCCGATTATTCAGCACTGTCCGCCCACAGTTTTCACCAGACTGTCATCATACGAGGAATTCGGCTTCCGGTGTTCCGGCACTTACCTTCTTATCGGTCACCTCAGTTGAATAAGGTACAAACGTTAGAACAAATCTTTTTAGGACATTCACCAGCACCGTTTCCCATCTGTTGCGTTTACCTATCATCAGCATCCCCAGAGGCGTTTTTTTCTTAGCACTACCGTGTATGTATATATAGGTGAGGATATGTGCACATCTGTTGACCACAGAGACCTCCTTTATAGCAGAGCGTCCAGAACAAACATAGGCATTAGTCGTTCCTTATCTTATCTTCCAGTTTTTCCCTCCTACTAATTCTGTATGTTCTACCCTCAGGTCGCTCATTTGTTTCTCAATTTTGGTGCTGTGAGCTGGCCTGTCAAATCGGAACTTACCGATGGAGACCCGCGTGAAATACGATTTCCATTCAGCAAATATATGCAACCATCTAGATACCCTGTAACCGATGTAAACCCAGCGGTAAGACAGTACCGGGAACAGGAGGGGCAGTCTTAAACTGACCAACTGCTGGCCCAAAACCGTCAAATCAAGAGGGGACAGCTGAATAGTCGATTTCCACAGTGAACGCAAAGAGGCGCCATCTGATGTTCCGCACACAACTACGACCATCAAGCGCCAAATTTCGTTTCTTTATTTCTCAGAAGGAGTCACCTCTGATATATATATATATATATATATATATATGTATGTATATATATGCACCATTGTCACCCAGAAAAATTAGATTTGTTTGAAAATTCAACTGCAGTGACCAATGAAGAACCTCAACCGTATTGTCCAGCTGAGCAACAAAAAAACGTTCGACCGGCGGCTCTTGAAGGTCGCCTTGTCAGAACCTTTTTTAAGGGAAAATCGGATAAACAGATCTTACTTTTCGCGGTTGTTATCTGGAACCTATCTTCTGGCAAGGAATGGCTGTTTTCCTGAACTGTAGCGGTCACAAACACTTAAAAACCACATGATAATTCCTGTTCCACTTGCGACCTCAGCCGACAACATGTACACATCTAGTTTTGTTTACGCGGCTGTCACCTGAGTCACGCGCCAGGCTTACGAACTTCAACCACGTCACGTCAAGGTGTATTCATGTTCGTGCAAGCATCAACACGGAGGGACACCCCTCTCTTCACACTACATACAATAAATAAGCGTACAACTTGGCCCAGTACACACACACAGGACGGGAGTTCAACCAAACTCCACAAGTCTCCACGACAGCTATACAGCAGAGAAGACACGTCCTGCGTCCGGAACTTCACTCATGAACACTCTCTCAACAGTTGTCCTCAGACGATAAGTCATTTTTTGGCTTATTCCACTTTTCACATTGTATCCATTTTCACCAAGTGCACATTACCATTGTATTCATCAGCATCCTCGTAAAACAAACATTTGGTAGCGTTTTTCACCTGATAATCAACCTGATTACGTTACTACCAGAGCGCTAACAGAACTTATGAAAACCTCGTTCATAAGTAGTATCTCAGCTGTTATGCTGTCCACTGAGCATACTCATATAACCAGTGCTCCAAACACATGGCTGACGACTCTCCAGCAGGTTTCAAGCGTCTGTAGCGCCACCTGACTCAGGAGTCCTGGCAGGCGGGCCAAGAAAGGAATGTTACTGGGCCGCCACGTCGGGCCGACTGACTGAATCAGTCAAGCATAAACATGCTCATCTGTTCAAAAGTAATAATTCAGACGCCTTCTGTTTGTGCTGGTGGAGCAGTGGTGACAAACTCGCATCGCACGTCACATATGCGGAGTTCAAGCCCCGGAACACCAAAGAATATGTACTACTGAGGAGCTCTAATAAGGGCGAAACTCGAGTCCACTGCTCTCCCTCTTTGATGTGGATCCCGGTTTTGCTGTACAGGAACACTGCCAAAGAATCTGATATATTGAATGACACCGATCGGCTCACGATATGTGTACATCGGGATGAGCATCCGTCAGTTGAGTTAGTTAGAAACACATTTACTGACGATCCGCAGCCTTTGTCTTCTGCCTCACATATTTTGCTTATTACAGCTACAAATTCTGGCTGTGTAATAAGTATGGGAACAATATGAACGCAGTAAACTTCACAACAGTCGGTGGGGTTGCTAAGCTCCAGTACATTCTAATTTGATCGGTACTGCCTCAGTTGGCAGTGAATCGACAAACTGGCCTTTCGCCCCACCCCCGCACGTATATCCGAGTAGAAACGTCTCTAATTTACAAGTAGAGGTTGCGATTTCTCTGTTGCTTACCAACTCCAGTCACATCATGCTGGCCACCAGTTAGCTCAATGTGGACCAATCATTCTGATACATTTACTACGGGTTGACACGTGAAATCGATAAAATTTCAGGCCAATATTTTCTTGTTTTCCCAGTCTACTCCATATGTAAGGATCTGAGACTGTCTTTTGACTGTCTTTTATCAACGACTGTTTTAGCTATTTGGTTTGACATTTATGGCGCGTTGATGCACGCTTACACAGCTGCACTGAGCACAGTAGCATCTGCGATGTTGCGAGGAAACGTCGTGGAGGACAACTCGCCTGGAACTAGTCTTTATCATACACAATGTCGAAGTAAAGTGGTGAAGAACGTTAGTGGAGAAAATACCTCTTAGTCCAATAACGGAATATGATAATCGACGATAGACACAGATCAGTAAAGTCAAAACCGATCAGATGGCTGATTGACGCGCACGCACGCACACACGCACGCGCACACACACGCACACACACATCTAACGGACCGAGTTCAGCTGAGGATAAGTAGGACTAGCTGTCACAACGAACCAATCGTCCACATGTGCTAGGCTTTCGGCCCACCCGCTTACGCTAAGGCGCTAGCCAAATGTACGGCCGCACCACAGTACTTCCCAGGTCACGTGCTTAAATGCCAGAACGAGACACTCACATGTCACGTCGACATCAATGTTGTGATATGGATTAATGTCACATGTATTGAGGAAATGTCAGACGAACCGGTGACTGATTTTTTTTCAGAATTTCAAGTCATAGGAAATCCATAGAATGACGACTCACTCTAGCGGTCAATTGGTCGAAAACAACTGTGTATAAAAAGAAACACATACTTATAAGGGTTGCTTGCATTAATACGCTCTCGGAAGAGAGATCATCCAATCTGTTTGGCTCACTACTCACAATTTTCGAAAACCGCCACTCGCTAGACTTCATCACTCCGTGTATTCGGGTGCATAACAAATTAGACAAAACAGGGTGGCGTTAGCATTTCGGCATTTATTGCGCAAAGTTTGTCTACAGATGGAGCATTTTCTTGTTTTATATCTGGGCAAAAGTCCTCGTGGATCATTCAAATGTTCGTGGGACTTATTCCCCAGTCGAATCCAATTGCACCTGTCCATGAAAGACTGATTGGTGGGGCCGGACATTCGTTTGCAATGGAAAACAAAAGATTGATGTGTTTGCATTATTTATGGAAATTTTCCGTCTGACTCTGTCCTACTGTCGCGAATTTTATGGATGCTGTCAAGAGATGGTCAAGAGATGATAAAAGCCGCTAGAAACGGACACATGACTGACTTTAGATATAGCCACCAGCCTGACAACTGAGAATCAATGACACTGGCTGTTTTGAGTTGGAGAGACCGTACGATGTAACTGATTTTGAAGAGGAGGTTAAAAATGGATGATGAACGAACCATCCGGTAGACGAACCGACTTATCAACCTGCGAAGCCGAATGTCCTAGAAACCAGGGTTATTTTTCAGTCTTCCTTGACCGGTAAGAATACCCTGCAGTTGTGGTACAATCGAACTAAATCTGACTTGCTACGATAAGTACAGTCATCATACGTGGAATTTCAATAAACACCAGGAAGTGTCCGTTATCACCGTTTTCGCGCTTCAAAGCAGTTGGAAGATTCTGCTTCTTACATTCTCTTTCACGGTGAAGAGTGCGAAAAGGTTGCAAAATGATCGAATCTAAAAGAAATTCACCAGTAAGTAGAATAAAGCTCCGATCTTTCTGAACATAGTCAGCCTGGCCTGAAAGAATTTCAGTTTGTTTGACCGTCTGCCTAATACTGCAGTCTAGAACAATGAGTAGAGTTCGACTATATGTATCACGTCAGCTGGAGCCAGGTGGACGAACTGATCCCGCCTTCGAGTTGAGCTCAATGGGACAGTGCACGACGACTTTAGAAACAGGTTCTTTCAGTCACCTTACAAGCCTCCTATCGTTATCATTAGTGTACAGACCCCTGTAAACTATGAGCGTAAACAAACGATTCTTAGATAAAACTGGGATTTCAGTCGATATAGTAACGGTATTTTTCTCAGCTTAGTTCTCGGTCTGAGCCTCTCAAGCTAGCGTTCACGTGAACTTTACAAGCTAGCGTTCCCAAAGGTGCATAACGCCCAAAACCAGGCAAAAACAGATGTACAGCGCCTCATATACAAACTATGTGCGGCGACATTTTGGAAATTCTGACGCCTTCAGGATGCACCATTGGCAACCGGCATTCCGCCACTACTGAGTCATGATTGGCTGTTGGGTCCAGACTTCCGACCAACCAGATCTCGGCTTGATGCCGGACCGGCAAGCGTCCCGAAATTTTGACCAATCTTGCGTGGGATGGGCTTCTTGACCGTGGCAGCGCCTGACTACGAGCGGTAAAAAGGAATCCGTGAGGAATTCCGCCTAACAGCCGATGACGGACATTATGTGTAAACGTAGTTGCGTTGCACTAGAGATGGGCTGAAAGCGTCAAAATTCTGCCGGCGTTTGACTCGGAGGGCTTCCTACGGAACAGACATCAAATGGCCTACAGAAAGGCGACTTGGAAATGTGAAAAGAAGTTCCATCACTACGCAAACGTAGTGGAGCTGTTTACGGAGATATCTAAAATTCTTGGCAAGTGAGGACTGTCCCGTCCATGGGAGTTTCATAGTCAGGTGCCCCCATACTTCTGCGGAGACTGACAACAAAGAGTGCAACAATGTATTAAACAAGTCTGTTTCTTCGTAAATTATCCTACGAACAGTACGAAAATCACTGCTCAGTGGTTACGGAGAATGAACAACAGGGTACTTCAGAAGCGACTTCGCTTAGTCTGGCAAGTGGGTGGAAGAATTTTAGGAGTCTGACAACCGGTGAGTAGTGGAAATCATTCCTGACATTTCGTGGTCCTCAAAGGGGACCGAATAACAGATCTGAGAAGCCTGAAGAGTTGGGAGTAATTATCTGACTATTTGATAGCAGTCGATCGATACTAGTCACGTGTTTTATCAGCGAAACAATTTGAATTAGGAGGTCGGATACCTAAGAACTTTGAATCTGATCATGATGTTCTTGTGTGCCCTTAGACATAACATCTCCCTAATAAACGCCTAACTATGAGGTTGCTGAAGACACTTCAGAACTCCATGACCAGTTCGTCCTTGCACTATGTGCTGATCAGGAAGATACAGCCACCAAGTTTCGGAGTTCAACCTGAACTTTAAATACACAAATTTGCAGGCAAATTCGGTTTTCGCGGGAGCCTCACCTAAGTTCCGACTGGATCTGTCGTTTATGATGCTCACCTTCAATTGCACCAAGGCTGAATCACTTTTCAGTCGGTACGATATTCGAGATATCAAAGTATATTTCCTTGAATGAAACTACTCAAAATTTTCTGAGAACTCTTCGATAGTCGACTGTCTTTTTCGTTCTTCCCAAGGCTCTTTTGTTCCCCAGTTTCCGTCAACCTTGGGCAAAAAATTCGGTTGATGATGAGATGAACGGGAGATTCAGCTGAGATTCAGCTGAGTCTCCGATTGAAACAAAAATGGGCGAGCAAAAAGAGTGTATTTTCCCTAGCGAGTGTCAATGTTAAGACCAACCACCACTTACCAGATTTGCTGAGTAACCTCAAAGATAGACTTGTGCTCGTCCGCGGATGAATTTTTGATAAGTGTAATGCGTGGCTTTTCGGATTTTAAGTTTTTAAGAAGAGTATTCGAACGGTTCATGCTTTTCTGACAGGCAGGAAAGCTACACATTCCACTAAACATCTAAAGAGCGTATGCAAAATTCATTTGCCACACACAGAGGATTTCTTCACAGTGCCACTGGCATGTTTCCCCGTAGTGCGGCCTAATCACTGATGTTCGTTGTCAATGCGGTCACTGGAAAATGTATTCGCATGGCAAAGATAGTTACCGAGTTGGGTACGCCGAAAGCGGAGCAGCAATGACCCGAAGGCGAATGTCATACCTTCATATGACATGCTGAAAACGCTCTGACAACCCACTAGGGCTTTCTTCCTCACTGGAATTCACCAGACGGACGTGGTTCCCAAACTTCCATCAACCTCTTGTTCCACTTGAACAGCAAATTGCACGCAGTCGACGAGGCATGCCCGTTTGCAGATTTCAGTAGTACTAACCGGAGACTCAAATGAATCGCTCGTTTAGGATACTGTCATTCGCATACACTTTGGTGCTCAAATAGAACGGAAGGTTCATAGAATCCGAGGACTTAGGCCCACATAATGAATTCGAAGAAGGAGATTGGTTGCGATCCTATGAATTTTACGCCAATCGTATAAGTAGCGTATTAGATCAAGGCATTGACTCGAATACTGTGCCAGTCAACACACAAGACGACTTGTCTCTCTTTTGATAACATTAGGCAAACTGTCACCAGGACCTTTAACCACGACAAGTCAATAGGTTTTGAAGCCAGCCATCAGTGGAGTGGTACAGAGGAGACGGCATTGAGCAAGCGAGTTGCCGTGTCTGACCTTTTTGGACTCTGGGTGCAAAACCAACGCATAAATTCAAAATAACGAGCATTTTGCGAATGATTTTGGTTTTTTAAGTGTGCCTGTCCCATGAATCCAGTTCTGGACGTACTATAAGTGATCATTTGTGTGCGCTGAATAATACTCACGGTCAGTATTTTACGCGGAATTCGGACTAATTCCCGGTGAAAGCATGCCTTGAAGGCATGTGTAGGTGGCCCTCTTTTGGTGTGGTTGCGTTGGTCTATATAAGTGATTCTACTGAGGAACGCTTAGACAAATTCAAGTCCTTTCCATCTTCTTTGCGAGCACATTCGTACAGAGTGTGAGATCTCTAAGACCATGATGGAACCAAGTTTGTATGTAACTGCGTGTAGTTCGCCAACGGCATACAACTTGGGTTCAGATTGAACCTAAGGTTGATCACAAGGAAACTCGGGGATCGCGCCTACCTGGTGAGCCTGGAAAGGAACGACGAAACCGGTCGTTGGCTATCAAAGAGATTTTAGAAACTTCATGCTGAAAAATTAACCTTCCAGGCAAACTTTCATCTACATTTATGCTCATCTGAGAACATTCAGCTACCGTGGAAATCCGCAAGGTGAAGCGGACGCGGGAATCCGTTGGAATTAATTCAAGGCCATGCACTATTATTCCTAATAGGAAGGTTCTGTCAGCAAGTCAAGGCAAGCAGCAAGCAGTAAGCCGTTCTCAGATTTATGTCAACTGACCCACGACTGACCGGGTGTAGTTAGTTATCCAGGCAGAATTGATAAAAAACATCCTCGCCTTTCCACTCAACAGAAAACTCGTGATGTCTAGGTGAAACGCAGCAGACGTGCACGAAACTCCAGGCATCAGTTATAGAGTGTTACTAGTTAGCCAGACCAACTTAACGTTGTACAGGCTTTTCTCGTACAGTCTGATGCGTCGGGATTCGACATGATGTGGTGGGCATTCATGGGCATTCACAACTTCGTTTGACATTTAACTCGCTGCTGTCATGAACACCAGTCTGCCACAACGCTCTCATTTCGCACACAGAATACGTGCACGGTATCCAGCCGCAGAAACGGTTCATGCTCTTGGTCAGCTAGAGGGCACGTGTCACAATCTATTTAAAGAACAGAAGTCTGGTGTGCTCTTAACTTACACGTGTTTTTCGTGTGATATTACCGGGTAGTGTTTGTTTTCAGGTGTAAGAGGAACGCAATTTCATCAGATGCATAGTTTATTAATAGATTCTTCAATCACTGATGGATTGCAGTAATAAACTAAATACTGAAAGTTACAGGTGCTCGTATCTTCCTTACCAGTTTCCTATATTGATGAAGCTGTGCTCCGGTTTTTGCCCCATATCTTCCGTTTAGTGCGCAGCTGGTCACGGAGATACTGAGCACCTGTTCGTGTTTGTCACAAAACAATACGCTTTCCACAAATCTTCGGTTCACCGTGAGTAGAATAGCTATATATTTTCAAGGTGGTCACGTTTTTAAGGTTCATATAAGTTCGTATACGTTCCTTCAAATATCGTAGCGACTGAAACATGAGGGGCCTGGTGCAGCACATTCAGTTGCCTGAGAACATCGCAAACCAGGGATTCAATCGGGTTCCAGATGAGTCTCTCGAAAGAACCAAATTAGTTTGCAGATGAGTGTATATTCGCTAATTTCGTGCAATTTGCTTTCAAGTAGAACATAAGGTTGACGGAAACCCGGGGACTGCGCCTACCTGGTGAGCCCCAAGAAGGGCGAAACCAGTCGTGGGCTGTCGATGGATTTTCAGCAACCTTATGAGTAGTACATTACAAATATACATGTATCGCGATATCTCGAATATCGTAGCGACTGAAACATGAGGGGCCTGGTGCAGCACATTCAGTTGCCTGAGAACATCGCAAACCAGGGATTCAATCGGGTTCCAGATGAGTCTCTCGAAAGAAACCAAATTATTTGCAGCTGAGTGTATATTCGCTATTCCACCAGACGTTTTTCGCCAGCGGTCCGATTGCTTCAGTGCAGAATGAAATTTTGTGAGCTACGAAAATATGAACGTAGATTTGGATGGTTTTTGGTGTGAGCATATACGCAACAAAATGCAACATTTTCAGACTGTACCATTCCTAATAACTCATCGAAAGTCTTCAAACTATGCTCCACATTCACTGTCGATTCTAACCTCATAAATCCAGGGGAGAGATTCAAGTCAGTAACAGCTTGTATGTGATGCAAGGTCGTTTTGTATTTCGAAAGGACGGAGCGATCGATTCCTCCCCTCCCCAAGCGAAGAGGATAAATGTAATCTAGAAAAAAAAGAAGTTAGAGTTTTGGGAAAGTGGTACAACTTCAGACAAAAGTACATTAGTTTGTACCAGCAACCTACAGGTTCACTCAATGTCTCGCAAAGTCCTAGACAATTCCTCGTCTTGACAAGTCTTGTAATGACTGGGGCGAGGATCAATCACAGATCGGTGAGAAATTGTCTGGACTTATAAACCGGGTCAGACGCACTTGAATTGACAGCGTTAGACCGAAATTTTCTATAAAAAAGAGCACCAGTAGTTGACCTGGTTTGCGGAAATGAAGGGATTGGAAATTCATAGTTTGAAGTAAATCCAGTGGGAGAATCAATCAGGAGCAAAGCGGTATTTCAACGCCTCTTACGGTTCACCATAAAATGAACTGACTTGCTTTGCGTCCAAGGATCAAGTTATATATACCTGACGCCTGGCACACTTTCCGTTTGGTTCCACCAAACGACCATGGAGTCTGTCTAGTAACCCATTTACCTGGTTACCAGGTTGACCTGTGATCGTGCTGTGGCTCTAAGTACAAGCATTTGTTGACAATCAGCTGAAGAGTGCGCGAAGTCCATTTACCTGAAACAAGCGTCTGTGGCACTACCTGACTTGTGCGCCAATCGATCGACACAAACTAGGTATATTACTGAGTATATAACTGGCGTTCCGCTCACAGCACTCACGCGTGAACATCTTCACTTGTTCAGAGGTAAAAATTAGGATGACTTCAGCGTACGCTGGTAGAGTAGTGATAACATGGTCGCCTCGCATGTTAGATGTGTGGAGGTCGAACCCCGACACGATCAATAGATATACACTGCTGATGAGCTTTATTAAGAGGGGAACTGGAGTCCAATGCTCCGCCCCATTCAGTGTGGACTCACCAGAATGCTTGCTCCAGGACAAAAAAAGATAATAAACCGTTCAGTTGCAAGACCCTTTCGGAGCCTAGCTGCCATGACACCCGGAGGAATCACGAATGCTGGGATACTGCCAGGTTTCTCAAGCCTAGACAGAGGAAATCTATAAGGAAAGGCCGTCACGAAGAGACTGGACACGGCAGTGAAGCATCGGTGTTGAACACTGATGTCATGCTGTCGATGATGATGATGATGATGATGATGATGATGAGGAAAGGTCGGATTCCGGTGGGTAAATTCGCGCTCTAACCACTGAGCCATCTCGCCCCTGCGCCAGGACAGGAGGACGATTATTTAAACAAGAGCTATGTACTCTACATAATCCGGCAACCCCCAACACCTGAAAATGTCACATACCGCTTCAACCATTCTAACAGTCGCGCCTCTCTTTTAATTTGAATTCAGTTATGTGTCCAAAATCCGGGTTAAAACATCCACAATAACGGATGTGGTTTATTCGCTCAGACGTACGTCACGAGCGAATAGATCACGTGAGGCTGGAATTTAAAAAAACCACATCAGTCTTCACGTCCAGCTGCACATGACGCATGCCTTTGTGACGCATTTGCCAGCGGACGGGAATCTATTTGTTTCGAGGACTAGTTTGCACCAGGGTGGAACAAGATAATAGGAAAATTTGATTGAGACAAGGACAGCGGAAAAAACAAATAACGGTTCATGAATCCCTGTAAGCGGTTCACAGTAAGTAGTATGCAACTTAAAATTAGCAAATGCACGTCAGTTTATCCATGGAGTCATTGAATTGGACAGATACTGGATTGTCGTTTCAATCCCTGACTGCAGGTGTTGTTGCATTTCACAGGCACCTCAATAAATCCTTTTTGGAGTTGGATCTTACCAATCAGTCAAAAATTTGAATGTCTCTTCGGACAGTACATAACAACTGTCCGTAATGCTAGACTGAATGAGTTTACAAATGGAAATCGAGTTTCACACATGTGTCCGTATCGTCGAAAGGGGGCGAACTACTCTAAATAACCTAAATAATTTTGCTGCCATCCTTCAAGACTGCGTGGGATCAAATCCAGATCTTGTTCTTGCAAGTGGAAAGGTTTGTCTATCTGGACAGCTGCGTTAGTCTCAGTGGACTGGCGAAAGACGAAATCACTTCCTGAATTTGGAAGGCCAGACCACCGTTTACCAACCTCCGACATTTGTGGTGCCGATGTACTATTAACTTGACTGTCAGTGGTAGAGTGTTTGACGATCAGTGATACCGAAGCATTACACGCGTCTGCTGGGAACACCGGGTCAGTAATGTTGAGTTTCCCTTCTAGTGATTTCCAAGAAATTTCACTTTCCCTTGACAGATCAGCTGGCCACAATTCACAGGTTGTGCTGGCTAGGCCATGTGGTTCGTTTGCCCGTAGAACCCCTCGTCCAGCGTTGTGTTGGATGGAGACAACCGAGAGGTTGTTATTCCATGACCTGCAGAACAGCATGAAAGCCCTCACCGGTCGGCTCAGTTGCGCTGGTAGATGCAGTATTCCTAGATGTTCACCGCGAGAGAGACGAGACCAACCGGTGGTCAGTGATATGGGTAGACTCACCCACCTGTCTGAAACACGGACCAGCGCCTCCTGGACTCCGGTGCGCATAAAGAGATTTGGTTCACATTCGATTATTCGCGGGAATTAGTAAAAGCTTCTTCAAGTTCACCTCAAAAGTGAACGGTAACCCTCTGTGTTTTTGGCACCCTATCAAGAGATCCCTTCAAAAAGTTCGCTCAGGTCAAGTTTATCACAACAAGTTTGTTGCTCCTACCGATATTCATCCGATAGCGAACAACTTACACAATCGTAAGTGATAACAGGCTTTCACACATCATCCTTCAACTGACGCACATGAAGTGCCTTGTTACTCAGGCTGGGTGCTAGTCGCGACCAAAAGCACACTGGTCTAGGATCATTACCAAACGAACCCATGACTGTCATATCATGCATTCGGGGTACACTACAGTGGCGTTTATCCATGGAATCAATTAATTGGCCTCGGTAGTTTTCAGATTCGCTCACAGGCCATCCAAACTGGTAGAACACAGTGGGCGAACTGAGTGCACTGAGTGATCTGCTGGAGGAGAGAGAACCAATCCACGAAACAGCGATGACTCAGCAAGCTCCCTGTCTTTGGGTGGGCTCTAACGCGTGTCGTAGCTACTCGCCTACGAATTCCAACCGCAAATAGCTGCACGGGACCATGGTCGATTACTTCAATCAGATGACAACAGTTTGATTCATGCGGGTCAATACCACTTCGGGACTACTTTTCATGCGGCGTGTACATGCAGTAATATCCTGGGAGTGCCTGTCGGAAAGTGACTGTTCAGTGAAGCGAACAGGGTCACTTATAAATGTGATTCGAGGTACTAATCTCAACTGCAGATATTTTAGAATTAGGACAACTGGATGGTGCCGACTCCGCGAACCGGGACACGTTTGGACATGAGGCGTTGGTTCTCTGCAAGGACTTTGGTCGTTTCATGCTAGTTTGTGTGCGCCATCCAGCTGACGTTTGCACAGATAACTGATGAACAAATTTCAGTTCATTAATTCAGCATTGTTGTGTATGCCTATGCAACTTGGTTTGCAGAACTGCTAAGGACTCTCTCACAAACTATCGCCTCGAAAATAACCACGTGACGGCCGGTACGCACTCCAGGGTAGTAGATAACCTAAGGTGTGACGGCATATGTTGTGGATCTTCAGGGCCTGAGAAGTGGCGGACGAAGGTACCTTGGCGTTCTGCACTTCGTGCACAGGCTTTTCTTTGGGGTGTGCTGTTCAATGGACCAACGCGCGGCTAGAAGCTTCGCCGGTATTCATTCACACGGCCGCTGATGCGGTAGCAAGTACTGCTTATCTAAGACTGCTGAAGTGATATCTGTGAAAGAAAGAAGGCCTTCGCTGCAGAGTTATTTATTCGGAAATGCCAACTGACCGGTTACAGACCATTGAACAAGGAAGCAAAGCTCTAATCTGCATCTTAGTTACAAAACCTGGACACAGATCTTCTCCCGAACGAGTCTTCCTGGAGATTCATTGCCTCCAATGCTTCGTCGGTCAAATAAAGGCAAATGTTACAAAGTGGCCCCGCTAATTCGGCAACAGAATTCCATTTTTCAATCGACACAAAGCGAAATTCTATGAACAACACATACTACTCACGTGCCTCCCGATCAGTAGTATCACCGTTACATCTATAGGCCTACCTAGTGGAACACATATTGTCTGGAAGGTGTTGACAGTGACTGGTCTACTACCTTGACAAGGTACTTAGAAGTACGCAAGGTACAAATGAGCAAGGCCGAATACTGACCATTCATAATGCTCTTTCTTCAGTTCATCGAACTGTCATCAACACGTTTCTTGGAAAGGTAGAATGTTCCTTGAACTGGAAATGGGAGTTCCGGAGCTGCATTCGACAGTATTATAACAGCGACTGCGTGCTCCAAATTACTATCTCATGTACGATGATCGCTTTAGGTACGGAGAAAACCTGTGATTACAGATGCTTGGCTGTCTTTAGGACGGTCGTGTATGGAAATGATCTTGCCCAAAAAAACGCTAAGACTCAGTACTTCACCTCGATGTTATCACAAATCTACCGACTAAAACATCACAGACGAGAGTTTCAGCTGGGTTCCAGGTGGGTGTCTCGCAAAACCAAGTTTGTTTGCAAATGAGTGCAATTCGCTAATCCGGGTCAGACATTTAGATGAATATTTACGGTGTCTTATTTCCGACCAACTTCCGGACAATCACTCGACACCTTCAGGTTGACTTACAAAGGATTCCACACACCTACGTCGTCTGAAGATTCATAGCGCCGAAGCTTTGAAGACACGTTTTTCTTGCTATCATGGTTTATCATCATGCCTGCAAGCCATGGTTTCGTCAAGATTACTGACGAAACCAGTTGACTTGACTCGATCTTCACCCTGGAGGGCGAAGCTTAGAGTTGCCGAAATCTTTTTGGCAGTGTCAGAAGGTAGGGTGTACCTGGTTCCTCTTGACTCAACCAAATGGATGACCGTCAGTGATAACGCACTCAAATTCGTGTTACTGGAGCTTGCCAAAGCTAAAACTTCAGTTTTACCCTGTCTGGCATGGTCATGCGCTGTTCACTCACTTGGAAGCACACTGGCTACTGCTGTGAGCACAACTCAGCAGACTATTCACCCCGAAAGTCATATTGCCAATTTTTGGCCTTATCGGTCGCCAACTGACCCTGGGAGTATCCGCTTCGACGTTTTGCTCCTCTGCCGCTGACCGCCTAATAGACGTTTCCATGTCACAAATGACAACTACAGCTACTGACAGCTACATTTTGACCTGTCCATGTGTACTGCCGTGTCGTGAAATACACACGTTTGTGTGCCAGTTCGGATTTACCGAGAGAGTGAGGTAAATCTCGCCTGAATTTTTTGTTCCTGCTATTCTTCAGCTAAATGTGCTGGAAAAAAGAACTCGGTCTTTTTCCTTGGGTTGCTGAAAACTCTTCAGCAGCCTACGACCAGTTTCACCTTCATAGTTGTGCTCATCAGGTAGCCGCAGTTTCCATCAACCTTACGTTCTACTTGAGGCCGAATTGTACGAACTTTGCTAAATACACTAAAATGGCGTTGAAGGGAGACTCAGCTAACTCCCGGCTGAATCTCTCAGTTGCGATACTCTTCAACTGAATGTGTTGATCAAAGGATACTCGAAGAATACACCTGGGATTCGGTTAGGTTCCCCGTGAGAGAATGCATGCTTGATGGAAACCCTCAGAGATTTCAACAGTCTTATGAAAATACACTTCCATGTCATTTTTTCGGGTCATTTCGACATATTTCATTCATGTGTTTCTTGTGGAGATTTCGTCCTGTGAGTGAAGCCAATCTATGCTGAAAAGCCGAGAAGCACTGTACAGCTGTTTCATCCTAATTGGGAATCATCAGCAGTGCGCATCTCACGAAGCTCCAAAGAGTCTCGAACCCGCGACCTCCCGGCTATTAGTTTGAACACTTAACGTTCGTCCACAGTGGATGATCAGCAGTGTGATTAACTCGCACTTAAACAGGATATTGCGCCGCTCATCGTTCAACCACGAGATCCACATCACGCGGTCACACGTGTTGACTGGCTCCTCGAGCAACGACTTCTTCATGCGTTTCGTTCTTCATGATGAGAACAAATCAGTGGATGTGATGGCAGCGTGACTCGCTCTGCTGTTCTTGAGTTCCCTATCCCTGAGGAAGGACTAATCCCGAAACAAGTTGCACTAATCAGAGGATAGCGATTTTGATCACGTGGAGGTCGGTGTGAGCGCCGAGCTTTCTGACTGCTCTGCTGATACTTTGACAGCAATCAAAGATTGGTCGTCAGTGAGCGTTTAGATGGGTATTTTTCTTTACCTTTTTACTCCTTTTTGTGTGGAAATTATACAAAGATAGAAATGTTGGGAGGACCAAAGAAACCGCACGCTAACGACGTTTCCTGTAAGTGCGACGAAATTCTTGAGGCCGGGTGCCAGTTGGCAAACAAAACAATAGATGTCTGCTCAAACCACCCATCTATTTCAATTCCTTGACCTACTGTTATTGTTAAATCCCATTCAGAGCCTTGCTGTACAGTAAATTTGAATACCCGGGTTCGAACCCTGTCAAAATCTTTGAGTTGTCTTCCAAACTCATCTTAAAAATTTTAAAATAATACCGAATACTGTGAGTACATCACGCCTGTCTATCCTAGGGGTTGTATGAAAAACATTTCGCCCAAATTAGAAGTAAGCCTTGTGATCAGAGGAATCATTTAAAAATGTAAAAGAAACTATTTTCTGAAACGTAAGTTCATGTGAAATTCACCAATCGACTTCCACCGTGGACCAAATCCTCATGTCGTTCAGATAATCATGAGGACACAACATTCTTTGATGGAACGGCGGTGAAAGAACTACCCAAGATCCAGTACTTGCCAGTCAGTCAGCCTTCAGTAGGCTGTGGGACGTCACATCACCGGTCCAAGTTATCTACAGGAGGCTTGAACAAAAGGAGCATAGAAGAAGATACGTCTGGTTTTCGCACACACGCACACACGCACAAATATCCGTTTGACGAATTCCAAGAACCAAGGTTTACCCACACACAGTCGAATGATAGAGAGGCTTGAAAATAAGTTGTTTGATTTTCATTAAGGAAACTACTCCCAAAGTTGCTGAAAACTCTTCGACAGCCCATAACCGGTTTTGCCCTTCTTCGTGCTCATCAGATAGGCACAGTCCCCGAGTTTCCGTCGACCTTATGTTCTATTTGAACCCAAATTGGACGGTTTTCGAGGAATACACTCATTTGCAAATCAATTTGGTTTTCACAGGAGACTCAACTGAATCTCTCGTTCGTGCTATTCAGCAACTGAATGTGCTGCACACAGGCCGCCTCATGTTTCAGTTGGCACGATATTCGAGATATAGGAGTATATTTTCATAAAGGATTCCGCTCATAGCTCATGGGCTGTCAACGAGTTCTTAGCGTCCTGTTGGTCGTTTCATGGTTGTACCGATTGCCTATTTGCTTTGTTTTTAATTTCGAACATAACTGACAATCTGCTCAAATTTCGGACTCAGAAATGCAGTTTTATTCATCAGGTTAAATGGTGTCGTATTGGAAGAGTTCCCACTCCGAAATCAATTGCTTTACAAAGAAATTTCTATGACTACGGAATGCGGCAGAAGTGTCCCCGTAAATGCTTAAACCTATTTTGGGTGTCCTTACGTCATCACGACTGTGCAAAAGCTGTCCGCTTAGGGCGGATAATCGGACGGATAAAAGGAATACACCGTATTAACAAAGTGATTGGTTTTTAAAACTCACAAGCATCGGATGGAAAGCAGTTCAAGTTATAATTAGAAAGGAATGTACCTCATTTTATTCTACTTGATCATCAGAATTCCAGGTGTGGTTTACAGGTATTGTAAACATCGGTAGAGCAAAGGAATGGTTTAGAAATGAAAGAGAAAAGCACTGAGTAGTCGTCATCAGATGAGTGTAACAGGGCTCTGATGTGCAACCATACACAGGCAACCAACTTTGTACATGTGCACGGCCCAAGCAGATCAAACGTTGGATCCGCATGCTTATAGGTCAGGAGGTCAGTATCCGCTTAGACCTGATATTCAGGCAGTCTGAATCTGATGAGTCTCCCCGAGGCCGAAAACAGTGACCGTTGTCTGTACCAGGAGCAGTCATCACTTCTACCGTGCCCTCATCACAAAACATTCAAGCTCTGTGTCAACGTGAGGATGCATTAGGAGCCCATTTCTGGCTACTGGCTTATGTTCAATTTCCCAACGAATGAGATTCATGAACTAGTCAACCCGGCCCATTGGAGCCGCAGGCATGATCAGGCTCCCATGGGGTTGAAACAAGTGGACGAACTTAACCGCCTTCCAAAGATGATTATCTTCTCGGATAGCAAAGCTTATTCGGGTAGACGAACGTAGCAACCATTCAGAACAATCCAGATGAAACGTAACAACTTAATATGACAGACTGAATATCATATTCTCCCTTCATTTGGTTTTCGGTCCGCAACATCGCCCACTTCACCAATGCCGACATACTTTCCGACTTTTACTTAGCTGAAGAACTTTTATCTTGTTACTCATAAGGTGGCTGAAAATTCGTCGACTACCCACGACCAGTTTCGCCCTTCTTGGGGCTCACCAGGTAGGCGCAGTCCCCGAGTTTCCGTCAACTTAATGTTCTGCTTGGAAGCAAATTGCACGAAATTAGCGAAATACACTCACTTGCAAACTAATTTGGTTTTGAAAGAGACTCACCCAGAACCCAGTTGAATCTCTCGTCTGTTGACGAATTTTCAGCAACCTTATGAGTAGTGCATCACGAATATACATGTATCGCGATATATCGAATATCGTAGCAGCTGAAACCTAAGGCGGTAGCGCATTCAGCTGCCTGAAAACATCACAAACGAGAGATTCAGCTGGATTCCAGGTGAGCCTCTCGCAGAAAAACCAAATTAGTTTGCAAATGAGAGTATTTCGCTAACCTTTATTTTAATTTGCGAAGCTAGAGCTTCCAAGTAAACATCTTTTCTGGTAAAGAAAAAGCACACTGTATTCATCACGAAGGCTAACACTGATACCATATGCTACACCGGTGGTCGATTTTGTTCGCTGAGCTGGGCTGTTCGGTTGCAAACTCCTCGTGACCAATTAATGTCACGTCGTCAGCGTGTCGTCAGGGCACGCAGTGGTCAGCAGTCCTGCACTGAGTAATGGTGCGCTTTTGTCAATCTATTTACTGCTAACTGAGGCTGATATTCGATTAAGACTGGTTGTTCAATCGGATGGTTCTGTCGATTGGTTCGTTATCCAACCAATCAAAATACAGGATAACAGACCAACCGATAGAAAGGCTGGACCGCTATGGTGGGCCACCCACGTTTGGCAGGTGCACACCCACACGGGCAACACTAATCAAAGCACCCTCAACTGCCCTCCGCTGCGCTCCCCTAAAATGCTCTGATGATGCCACCTCGATTGTGGTGAAATGTTTGCAATCAGATGGCCCAACTAGGTGAGCAGGCCAATGACCATCTATACTACTTGTGTTAGCTGCGCTGTTCTCAAAGGCAAGTAAGCTATACTCTTCCGCTGTACACCGGGACACCCTAAGACATCAACAAGACAGCAAGATCATTTAAGTCATCCAAAATTCTTATGCATTTCACTCCGCCGGTCCAACTGAGCAAATAATCTTCGTACAGCCGAGGTTCCCTAGATTATTGATCCAGTCCAAAGAAGAAACACCATGATCTTCATCCGCATTTGCTAGGAAAAACGTTACTAGCTTAAGCAATGCTGAGCTAACTTCTGGTCACACCTGTACGAATTCTTCGGCTCTTCAGAGCAAGATACGTGCAATAGAGCATTCGTGGGAATGTACAACAAATGTAGTGTGAACTGGGAGTAACATAGTCGGATGATACGGCACATGGAATTTCGGCACTTATCGATATTCCTATAGTTTTCCTCCGTAAGCTAGTATATGAGGACTAATCTTGGACAATGTGTGACCTGGCAACAAAGTAGAGAAACACAAACCAGCAAACTAAGTCGGGTGGACAACTCCACCTCCCTGGGTGGGGACTCAAATCACCAGTGGTCAATGACATTGGTGGAAATGGCTCAGTCAGTGGCGTTCGTGCATCAAAGCTATCGCCTTCAATGCGTAGCTACCCAATTTCCGAACAGACTGGGTATGCCTTCGCCTCCAATGAATGATTGATTGATTGATTGATTGATTGATTGATTGATTGATTGATTGATTGATTGATTGATTGAATCTTGGTCAGAATAAATCCGTTGAAACAGGCGGATCAAGATGATGTGTCCTTATCGACTTGCCCATCACCATCAACCCTCATCTATCCAATTTCATGATGGAGTACTAGCATCTCTCAGTCACGGACCTGTATGATTAGAAATAGGCAAACTTCTTGTCCAAGATGAAAGAACAGTCACTTGACAAACACACACACACACACAAAAGCAGTTCGAAACACGCCATATGGCTAGATTTCCCATACGCCGGTGCACCTGGTTCTGACTGGTCACTTTTTCCATGAGTCAATCCCTCCCGCAAACCCTCCATGGAGTTGGTGTAATTAATCAACTACACTGAAAAGAATTGTCATCTTTACTAAAACTGGATCAACACTTCAACAATCAATCTAATAGCAAAACATGTGTCATCCGTTCAACACCTACATACGCTGCATTCGTCAAATACGTTTTGACCAGTCTTAAGAAAAGGTGCTGGCATATTGGTTACGAGCTGTGGTCGCTGCAGTGTGAAGAGTATCCCCCAACTGTTAGTGACAAATTGGCTACACATTGAAAGTATACGGTCGCATTTAACATAAAGCCATCAGTGAATCAATGAAGACTCGGTGTAACCGGTAGGACTTTCGAAACGCCTAAGACTATTAACTAGTACTGACTCAGTGGTTTTCAGTCTGTTTGATCGCTCACTTTATCCTAAGTCTTGAAACAATGGGTTGGGATGCAGCCATCCACTCTTTATCACTTGAGTTTCCGAATATCGAAAATTTGACATTGGATCCTGTTGGAGCTGGGTTTAGATCACGTGACAGCGCATGGAGTCCCATGAACAATGTCACCCGATCTTTCTTCACGAACGCGCCTGCGTTGTAAACTTTATACAACTTTATATGTCTAGTCAGACGCCACCTAACCTAGTCGAGGAATTGTCCAACCCGAGGAGTGGAGTTTTCAGAGAGCACCGCACCATCGGTAGTTCTGGAGATAGGAACGTCCCAGAACGGAAGCCTGTTACCTTCCTCACGATCATCAGTGAGTAAAATTTACCAGTGAACAGGGTTAGAAACTGATAACAGGTGTTCGCTCCGTCACTTGTAGTGAGTGAACAATTATGTAAACATTGTTGCCTGATATGAAATCACACTACTCATAAGGTTGCTACAAAAATTCGGAGACAGCTTACGACCGATTTCGTCCATCCACTCTTGGTCCAAATTCAACTTGGTTTTTGGGAAAGACTTATCAAAAACCCTAGATGAATATCTCGTTTACGATATTGTTCAAAGGAGTCGATCGAAACCGGTCGTCGGTTATCAACTGGTTTTCGGCTAGGTTAGCACTTTTCTCGTGGAAATGTATTGCAATACCTCGAACTAGAACATGAGGCGTACTTTGTGCAGGGATCCAGCCTATGAGATTTCCTTGAAAATTGAATAGTTATACAAATGAGTGTGTCTGTCGAATCTTCCCCAAAACGCTGTTGTTTGTACTGCCTTGCTCAAAAGTGATTGTAGAATTTCAGTGCTTCAAATATTACAGTAGGGCTTTCTCTCAAGATCGTAGCCTCATCTTGTCACCGTACCGGAAAGCTGACAAGTCAGGACTACAATTTGAGAACATCAAGAAGGTATTTGCTAGGAATTGCATGAAGCCAGCTGCCTCAGAAGGAGGATTACCGGAGCTGGTGTTTTGAACCCCATATACCAATCGATCTACTTTTACCCCACACACAAAAAGTGCCACTGTTTGTCATCAGGGTGGGGATCCAAACTTGTGAACCAGTCCAAGGTTCCAACAGATGTCGTTGCTTCCAGACAGAAAGGACCAACTGAAAGGACTAATATTGACGGTGGCACCTGCGGCGAAGCATCGCTTCTTGGATTCTGCCCACAAGATGCATCATGATGTCAGCTCAACTAGGCAGGATCATCAGGAACAGTCGAATGAACGCATGCAGCGCCGGCTGATGCGCCAGAACCGAAGGCAGATATGATGCTCAGTTCGAACTAGAAGGACAATGGAAGGAAATGGCACATCACAAATGTGGTCGCAACATCGGTAGTTGGTTATCTGTATCTGACTGTTGGGTCGGTGGTTAGCCTTCTTTGGTTTCACTGTAAGCTTATAGACTTCAAGTGGTTGGCTGATTCACCGCGGTGTCGAACACCGACCAGCTGATAAAAGTAGCTTCGCCGCATAAATTTGATCCGATTGAAGTATATCGCAGACGGAATAGCACGGATGCCCAATCAACACATGATAGTCAATCTGCTTCTTGTCCTAAAGGTTAGTGAAACATTCACAACTGACGTCAAAACACCATTTACTGGCTCTTAATTTTGGTGACGTAGAGTATAGATAGACCCGATGCACTGCCTGATTGTTTATTTGTCTGCAGTCATAAGAGTGTTCCAAGAAACCAGCCAAAGTCCCAGTGTCGATTGATTTCAACTTGTGTACCTACGTCTTGTGGAAATGACGATGAATGAGTGGCATGAAATGTTTAGCAGATGAGTTTTCAGCAGACCGAAACTTACAAAAAGGCAACTGCACCAAGTTTAACCTAGCTGAGGCTCCTGCAATCAGTGATAAACAGACCGTACCAGTAATAGAACACCCAAGACGAAAATATCCCATGATAAATCTCGTGTTGACTGTGTGAAAGCCCTGATTATATCTGGCGCCGTCAAAAATTTGTTGTGTAAACACACGTAATGCACCAGTGCGATAACAAACAGATTTTGCTACTTTTCGAATGAATGACGGGAACATCTTTAAGACTGGCATGCGAAAACGAACGGCATGGGACTGCAAATATCACAGAACAACACGAAGTGTGAAAGTTTATTTGTGATGCGTGTCCAAACTGGTTACTAGTGGCCGCGATTAGATGAGAAACTTCGAATATGCTATTCAAATCTTGGCTTTCCGATCCTGAAGTGTTCATCTCTTCAGTAGACTTCAGAGCCAAAGTTTCGACGCGCTATAATTGTCCACTGAATCAATGTTTTCCCACAAAGTGAGAATGAAATAAACCTACCGGAATAACGAAAGATTTCATTCTACATTTTCTGCACAAGTCTAGATCATCGAGGCGAATCCGCTGTTTGTTCAGCAGGTATATACGAAAAGCCAATAGAATGAAGCTTCCTGGAATTCACAAGGTGATAAGTTCTTCCCCTTTTTCTGCCCCACGATCATGCCTGTACAAAGCGAAATTGTGACGTGGCAAACCATGATAAATGTGAAGTACTCTAGCCACCTTTTAGTCCCTCTAATCATTCTTTTTTCGTCATGATGCGTTTTTTTCTGGCAGGTAATTTGTTTTATATTGCATACGATTAGCGATTCTTCTGTCTACGAACGAAGTAACTGCATGAATCAAACTAAACATCAAATCAGCATTGATCCGCTAGTAATAGGAAGAGTAAATCACGGGACGAGTGAGACTCCACTCTGAGAGATCATCACTCGAGAAACGAGTCACATCACGTGACCACGTGATGTGGATGTACAGACTAAAGCGTGAGTGGTGCTTTATTGTCTGTTGCTCAGCCTCTCGTGACCGAACGACTGAGTGTTTAAACTACTAGCCAAGAGGTCGCGGGTTAGAGACTCTCCGGAGTTTCGTGAGACGCGAGCTGCTAGTGATTCCCATCAAGCCGTTCAGTTCTTGTCGGCTTTTCAGTGGCTTCAGCACGAAACCTCAATGGATAATTCTCAAATCTTGGTCCAGACGAAAGTCTAAATTGTAGCCTTCAAGAGTTATTCCATTCCCATGCTCGAACGGGAAGTCATTCTTGATCTGAGTGTCGAGAGGCAAGCAGATCAAATGCGAGCAGTGATGAACTTCCAATGGGATCTGTGGAATTCACCAATTTATATGGAGTTTTCGCTGCGAAATTTCCCTAAGTTTATTAAATAATGCGGTAGAATTTTATGGCATTTCTACGTCAGACGCATCGCACGGAGTCAACTTTCACATCAGTCCCGTTTGAACAATCCTTCACCTGTCCCCACACATTTATCCTGTTGAGCCTACACCAAACCGGGGAAGTGCTGGACTCGAGTTTTTCTCTTAATAGAGCTCGTCAGCGCATTTGCAATGCGAGGTGGGCGTGTTACCACTGTTCCATGAGCGCACGCTGGACGCACCTGAATTACTGAATCCCCCGACTACTTATAGCTATTTTCCACAAGGCTTCAAGCGTCCGTGGCGCTACCTGACTGAGAAGTCCTGGCATACAGGTCAAACGATCGCTAAAACAAGGACACTTACTAAGTCGTCCTTCGAGGGGCCAACACGTTCATCAGTTCTGACCGTTGGTGAATGAAATCCTTCACCATGGCAATAATGGACGTCTCTCTGTGTGGGCTCTCAGCAGTACTGCCCGTCTTCGTTTCTTTACTCATTCACACCTGTTAACTTACTCTCTCATTCAAGCTCCAAGCCTTTGATCTGCGTTGTGTCATACAGTATCCCGAATCTGAGGAAAATATTCAAGTAGAACACAATGCTGACGAACGCTCGGGAACTGATGAGCCCAGTCTTGTGTTTCCGGAGAGCTTACAGCAACCTTATGAGTAGTGTTTTAGGTATGAACAATGCATCACGGTGTTTCGAATGCGATCAATTCCGGTTGGAGTAGAACTTGAATTTAAGATAAACTTGTGTCTACCTGATGGACCTGAAGTGGAATGGCGAGACCGGTCGCAAGCTGCGTTCTGATTCAGAGCGGTCGCCAAAGCATCGGTGGAACAACCTTTCAGAGCGAACCCCGTTTGACATGGGAAAAGACACCCTTCGTTCTAATCCTCAATCCGATTTAATGCATGAATGCATCAAGGTTGATCTGTTCGTGCACGAGTAACACCTATGGGTCTCTGTTCCTACCTAGGCTTCTCAGATTAAAGTGAACTTGCATCGATAGAGCGCCCTCTTCCAAAACCGGTAAACTGGCTTCGCAACCTCTTTGAGTGTTGTGTGCTAGTTGCGCGCGCGACCGAAGTTCTCTCAAGTCCCACATTGACACCACAAAGATTAAAATTTATCTAACGCTTTGTTCCGTCCACATCAAAAGCTGCTCTCTCTCTCCCATCTACTGTCTTCAGCATCAATGCCCCCTTATTTCCCTCCAGTGCTCCGCTTTCACACGGACTCGTGACACTCAAGTGAGGACTGCTCACGTTCGCAGCACCATTCGGGTGATGTTCATCTATCCTGACAGCATATAGTATCTACCCCCTGTGTTTCTTCCAGTTTGCTTCGATCCATTATGCACTGAGCAGAGAGGCCGGATTGTGTCTCCCTGTCTTCATCTTTTACTGCCGTTTAAATCCCTTGCTCTTCCAAGCTGCTGGTGCGGTAGGTTAGTTATTCCTGCGGACCCCGAACTCGGCACACGGCACCCCAGACTGCTGGGAAGCCCAGATTTGTCCTATCATACAATTTCGCCATATATTTTGAGTGAGTCTCCCCGTCTCATACCCTTAACTCTAATCAAGTTCTGGAGTAAGTCATTTACCTCATACCCACTTCCTTTCGACTGGTAACCTACAACCCTGTGTCAACTTTTAACAGCCCAGTCTGTATTAGGCCACTGCGGTCATCGGTTACATTCTCTGAAGATTGTCCCTGCATTTCCACATCGCTAAGGCTTTTTACACGAAATCCAGCCTTCTGTAGTCTTCAGCTTATCTTTCCCAAGTTGACAGTCTATAATTCCCCCTTCATTGTTCTCACTAACTCTTCAACTAATCCTTAACAATCTACACTCGAAATGTTGTAACTGCATTTTAATTTATTATTTTTATTACATTTTCACGACATTCCGTTAGAAGAGGTGTGTGGCAATTGGTTTCTGTTGCTCGGTAAGCAGCGTTACCTATAAGAGTTCTTTGATGTGCAAGGGCACCTGGATCCCCAATCACGAGGTAACCTCACCTCATTGGTGGGCTGGAGTGAGCAGAAATAGGCTTGCTTAAATATCCCCATAGATTGAATGGGAACACAGTGACGAACACTAACGTTTTCGGGATCTCGTCATCAGGTCAGTACATATCTAATGGTTAAAGTAGGAGCGAAAAAATGAAATACGCAGCGAAAAAATGAATATACAGCGAAGATTGGCTAGTGAAACGTGGAGACACGAACGATTGGTTGTCTGCACCCCCACGTCGCGTCTAGTTGGATGCTGTGAGATAGCCTAGAGGGTCGTTGAGTGACTTGGTCGGTGTCACATGACCAAGACAGACTAAGCGTTAATTTAGTAGGAAAGTTATCAAATCTTTCTTTGCCCAGATACCTTTCTTGTGGAGCCATATGATGACTATCTAAGCCATCTCTTCGCCAAGTTCAGTTGAGCACATTTTATGTTGAGGTCAAGGCTAGCCAAGAAGGGTGCTGCTAGCTTCTAGAAGGCTAATCGCAATGGCTTGCAACGAACAGCCCACGTCCAGGACTCTCCCTATCTTCAATAACAGTTTTCGCAAGAGATTGCCGGCGAATTTCGCCGTCCTGTCAGCACTCATTGGAGACCGATGTGGCCCTGAGCCATGACGCTAGTCGGGGCTACCTACAGAGTGGACTACACCTTAGTCCCCCCAACATCCGTTGCGACCACGAGACGCCTGACGAAGAAACCGGCAGCCTCAAAACTGTTTCAGTACCTAGGATTAAGTGCAACCATACTCGAAGCATTCGAGCTTTTGGTAATAGTCACGTGTGTATCTGAACCTGAAATGAAGCATCGCAACAGTCCCGTACAATCTTATGCAACGTTTCGCCTTCTTGATCTGGACGTCTTAGAGACAGGTTGGACCGTCTCCTGTGATAGTGGAAAAGCGGAAGAGTGCAAGCAAATTCCAGAAGGTGTACTATCTATATCGTTGCTCTCTTCAATCTGAGTGATGTTACTGGGTTCGCCGTGGTGTGTACTTGACAGAATGCTAACCACCATAGGTAAGTCCGGCAGTGAGACGACACCAACGGCGAACGGAAACCTCGACGCACCACAGTTCGCCCACATCTTGAATACAGCACAACCACTAACCCACCGCTACGCACAACTACGCACTGATGATGTCACCTCGATTGGTGGTGAAACGTTTGCAACCAAATTGCCCAGCTCAGCGAACAAGCCAACGACCATACAGCTTAAGTAAATTACAGGTTGTAGTTGGAAGTCTTGAGCTCCCACATACGGTAACATGGCTTCACCGGAGATGACCTGATCAGATGTTGATCTGTTGCTCAACAGTAATGAAGAGGCCATCGCTTTACTTCTGAGTTCAGATGCTTGAGGAAATCGTTGGTACCGGAGTGTCGACAGAGTCACTGTTGGTCGGTAGCAAAATGTGCAGTACACAGTTTGCTTCGAAGGATTGATCGTCCAAACTTCTGATGTTTAAGGCTACTTGATAAGCCCAAACAGGAAAGATACCGGTAGTGGGCCGTCCGTCTATTTTCAGCAGCCGTCCCATACTACTTATTTTTTCACGAGTAGAGTGCCCGTGTCCCATAAGACAAATTTACTTGGGTCGTCAACCCATGGAACCCATCGTCCTAGAAGAGGCTAAGTTGGACGAACATCTTAGAGCTCTGTGATGTTGATTTCGATAATACAACTGACCAATAAAAGCAAGTTGAAACGGACTTCGTCAACTCCCGGCACGAAAAGTCCTTATCTTCACTTGTGCTATGGGTATGGGACTCACTAAGAGTTTTACTCACTAACCTAGACAGCCAGAATAAGGATTCATCCTGTCAGGAAGGTCAGATTCTTGAAAATAATCTCAGAACGTCCGGAACCTACTGCTCCACCAAAGTCTCAACAGGAAAGCCGGCAAGCATCCAGGCCAGTCAATCATTCAATCAATTCAGCAAAGGCTGATGAGTGTTCATACATGCCACAGAAGCACCATCGAATGTGATCAGTGTTCAGGCATTTCATAGAGGCACGGTCGACGTTGACGGGTGTTCACTAACACCTATCAGACAGCCTAGATCAAGGTTTGTGTTCCTTTCTGTGAGCCTTTTTGGGCACTGGAGCTGGTCGGCAGCAGATACCACAGATTGGCGAATCAGCAGATATAGCATCCCAACACAACCTCTCGGCAAACTCGTCCAACTAGGAACTACTGTCCTTTATGATATCTTATCAAGAAAGAGGACTGGCCAACTTGGAGAACCTTGGCTCCGTAATCAGCCCAACGTCTGCGTGTTGATTTTGTTCGGCGTGGAGAATGTGTTCCAGCGATTCACTTTCCTCTAACAAGCCAACTTTCCCCCAGTGTGTCGGTAAAATATAATTCGATCCCCACACCATTACAACCAAGTCGCCGACTGACGTCCGCCAAATTAGCTACTTTTTGCCTTTTCGCCCTCAGCAACCGAACCGCAAATAACAGGCAGGTGAACCAGCAACCGTCCGTACCGACCGAACAACTGTTGTGATTACCGCGAATGTGTGGTGATCTTATCATCGGAACGGCAAATGAAATTGTACTACAACACCTCTAGAAAAAAGACGGTACTACGTCAAACCGTGAAGTGAATCACTCGTTTCAATCATGTTTTTGCGTTCGCACTTCCGGTAGCAGACGAGGAACAGTGCGCAGCTTTTCCTACCGGCGAAGAAACTACAACACCGAATCACAACATTCGAACGCAACTGAGAGATGTGATGCAGTGAGTAGTGATCATATCCACAAGGCAACTTTCTTCACGAACCAATGAAAATTCGATCAATAAATACTCTCATTAGAGCGTGAACTCAGTCTACAGTAGCCTTATGAGTAGTGTATTACATCCAGAACAAAATTCTCTCTCCTAGTTCATAACGTAACATTCTTCAAGGGGCTAGTTTTGGCTTCCGAAGAACCGGAATATATTCGGTTTTGACTAAAGAAATTATTCAGCAAATGTATGAACATACCGTGAATAGAACCACATCGACCAGATGAAAAAACAATGGAAACATGAATGTTGTTTACAAAACTAAGTGCGAGAATCGGGACAAACACCACATGGGACAAACCTTGGAAGCAACCGAGAAGAACCACTGCGCACGAGTCACTATCAACACTCCCTCCAGTCTGTACGTAAGGACCAGAAAAAACGCGAATTCAAGCAAAGAGACGGTCAGGTGGGGACAAAGACAGGAGATGGATGGAGGGGGCCTGATAAAACAGGAAACCCCGAAGTCAAAGAAACTTTAGAGCCACCAAACACTGAATCATGCAGGGGAGCAAAGGAGAAAGCAGCTGAACTTTTAAAAGCGTCCGAATTCAAAGAAAAATTGTGTCGGATCAAAAGATGCAGCCGTCAAAAGTACCAGCGAACCCAATATTTGGATAAGCTTGAAAACATAATCCGCCTGTAAACTAATCAACAAGGCGCAGGAAAAAACCGCAAGTTGGGAATGAAGGAAGGAGAGGAACTACGAAAAATGGAGACTGATCAAGCCACACGAAAGCGGACTACGACGCAGGACAGATGGTATATGAACCAATCAGTCAGTGACAGGTGACTTGTAAATAGCCAATCACGTTAAACGTAATCTATGAGCTACATAGGTGGAAGCATCAAAAGAGAAGGTACCCGCACATGAAGATCTCTGTCTGAGTAGTGATGAAAGGCTCGCAAATCAATTGCCAACCTCGGTAATCTGACCAATGGCTAAATCATCAAACACTAACAAATGTATCCAAGATATCACAGTATTTCGACACACTGTCAACTAGTCTAATGAATCAGTTAGTACATCCTGATCCCCTGTTTTTTTATTGATTATCAAATGATCTATCATCAATCATGGAAAAAAACAATGGCTACACTGAACCTGCATTGGATTTAGGGGGCAATACACCAAAAGGACATATCTGTCATCCCCAGAGACCAGGCAACATGTTTGCACACAAAGGGGTGATTGTGTCCAGCTGAGGACCGAAAAGTGTGGACTAGCGGAGAAGTCAACTGCCTAAAGAGTCCACAGGGGCATTTTCGTTTTCCCCTCAGTCCGCTTTGAGACCTCTTGAACAGAGACAATCTTCAGTGGAGTATATAAACATCCGTTGTCAGTGGTGATGACTTAAGAGAGATTGCGTTCAAGCAAAATACACCCATTTGCCAACCATTTCGGTTCTGACAGGAGAATCATCTGAAAACCAGCCGAATCTCTCGTTTATGATGTTTTAGGTTCGAGGTTTCCTTACACACTCTTTGGCAATGAGACGTACTCACGCAATGTTTCACCTTACTAGATAGCATAGCCATTTACCAAGTCGAGTATTTATTCAGGCAGTCTATCTCGAAAATTCTTCCGTCAGTGTAGCAGTCACTAGCGGCAAGTCCAGGGATCGCTCAATATAGTTTCGATTTAATCGGGCTACCCACATGATTCATCCATTTTGCAAGCCTTTCCTTGAACTGACACTCCAAGAGGAAATGTTATCTCCGAACTGCTTGATTGGAGTACGAACGGGTCTTCTGCAGCTCATGTTGAGTATTCAAAACATCCAGGTTGGATATAAACCCTTGCAGAAGTGGAATCCCTTGGTTGCCCATCTGTCCAAGTGTATTCAAACGACAAGCGGAACTACGTGTGACTGCTTTCTCCAGCCTCAGAGCACAGTAGAGAACAGCAAGCACTTTATCGATTTCCCACAAAATAGGATAGTGAGTATTCGTCATCCGTCTCAAACTCGTGTTACGGTTGGTTCTCCTACACATCAATGAATTTACGACGATTTGCCAGAACCTCCGATTTGATGCATCGAAAACTGCAACACAGTCGGATGATTAAATCGGTCCACTAGTTGGCATGCGCAGACAGCGCGTGGTCAACATCTTTCATCTTTCAAGGTCACTCCCAATGTGAAGCACAAGGGTCAGTCGGCGGTATTTAACACACATGCGAGTGGAAGCCTGGATAGTGAGTATCTTCTCGGCAACTGAGGAATCTTTGAAATAGTTGTGCTGTCGCAAAGCAGATGAAATGGAATGTCTGGAAATTTTCCGCTCAAGAAGATCGATCGCCGGACTCCAATTGGAAACAAATTTGGATAATGGGGGAAAAGAACAACTTGAACTGTGTATGCCAAACTACCGTCCATCGATGAAAACGTCGTTTATTGTTCCAAGTGAGTGTTGACGAAAGGTTTGTGAGGGACAGCCATCACACGGCATTGTGAAGTGAAAGCGGTTACTGTCCAATTGTGTGCTGTGAGATCGAGATTTTTTCCAGATAAGCCCCATCACTTTTGCCCGCTCCAGTTCAATGTACGCACACAACCTTGACCTATTTTTGATGAAAACACTTCCTTATCCGCATCTAGGCTCTTTTTGTGCAAAATTTTCTCTGTTCGAACTTAAAACCTTAAATGAACATTCTGACGCTTTCAACCCTCGTTCATGACAAGGAGACGGCAATACGTTATTTGCAAAGCCACGGAGCGATCCATCAGCAACTTTTATGCACCAATGGCCACCAAATGACACTATCAACTGTTTCTGACAGGTGGAGGTGTAATGCCCGACAGTGTCGGTAAGAATCGGTCTTCGAAAGGGAACTTGACCGGAGCGGTGTAGGATGGAGTTTAGGATAGTATTTCTACTCATTGCTGGTCCAAAAATCTGGCAAAAAACCAATTCTGCTCAGTGGAACTGTCCATTAGCCACATGACCGCTGTTGACTGAAAGAACGTTCTTCACGATCAGTCATCCTCTCTGATATATGGGCATCATACTAAGGAATCGAAACGATGATTGACATGAAACGGTTAGTCGTACTTTGTGGATCCAGCGACTGGGGCTCATACACAAACCATCGAATTTCTTTGACACCAATGCGGTACACACCGAGTTTTAGTGGACAGCTACTTGTGTGAGTTAGATTGAAGGGAAAGGTACCGAAAAACTGACCTCTTCATGCAAATTACTAATGGCGTCCCAATTTCATATTCCCTTGTGATGAACATGACTGATGCTCTATTCATTGCTCTATTCATTATTCTCTTGTTTTAATATTCCATATGCTGTACATATTCGCCAATTCGAATACATACGTGCTGGTTGCCACTCTTCGCTGAATTCTGGATTTCTAGTTTGTCGGGTTATACCGATATACGTACGAAACTTAACTCCCACACCCCTCCTTTTTCTAATCTTTTTTGGGTGGCGGGAATTAATTTTTTGGCGGGGCTCAGCTAGAAAAGGTCCGATCTTCGTTCTTTCCTTGCAGCAACCCAGGTCAGTCTGCTTGCAGATCGTTAGAAACTCTGGCACACACAATCGATTCCTGTGGCACGCATGCTGTGATTTCCTGATGCAGTTGTCTGGCTAAAGTTCGCCTGTGGTTGTGCGTGGACTCAGGTCGGGTAGGGTTCTCAAAGAACGATGGCTTGGTCCTGCTCATCCAACATGATGCTCAGGTGCGTTACTTTAATATTGTTCAAAGGTGTAGATACTTGCTCGGTTTCCTTTAGGACATGAGACTTCTTTGCACTAAGACCTTACCAGCCCCTTTTCTTTCTATTCTTTACTAAGGCCTTCTCCTTTCATGGTTGTAGGACAGTATGTATTACTGGTGTACTGATGTTAATGGTGATGACCTACAACAAGACGATACTCAGAAATCTTGTTAGGCTCAAGTTTTTGTATACTGTAATTAATTTCACCCAGGATTTTGTAAAATGTAATGTCTTCAAAAGCAGAACAGGTATTTGCACTACTCATAAGGTTGCTAAAAATTCTTCGACAGTCCACGACCGATTTCGCCCTCCTTGTGGCTCTTCAGGTAGGCGCAATCCCTGAGTTTCTGTCAAACTTATGGACCTATACTGCATCATGATCCATCTCTTTGTTGTTTGTTTGTTGCTTGACTGAAATACAAGGATTGGCCTACACCTAAAATGTCTGAGAAGAATGAAATGCGCCCAGCTGAATACTGCTCAGTTCATCATGGATTGTGTTGACACAATTTAAATATTTATCCAGACACGGGATCTCGGTCAAGATATTCTATGAAAAGAAGCATAAAACGTCTTTTATATACTTAATACACTACTCGTAAGGTTGTTGAAATTTCTTCGACAGCCCACGACCGGTTTCGCCCTTCTTGGGGCTCATCAGGCAAGCGCGTCGTTGCCTACCGGTGATTAATCTACTCATTTGAAGCGCATACTTATTACACGCAGGCTACTGAGCAGAATTTTAGAAACTGCTCAGCCAATAATCTAAAATTGCATACTGAAGCATTCTTGAGATGAGTTAGTATCACGTGAACACTTGAAAATTCAGATTGCTTCGAATGAGCTCTTGTCACTCAAGGAGCTAGTCAATGTGATGTGGTTTTCGGTATTGAACGATGAATGGCGCCATGTCCTGTCTAAGTGAGTGCTAATCACACTGGTGATCACACTCGTGGTCAAACAGTGAGGTGTTCACCCACTGGCCGGAAGTTCAAAACTCTCTGAGTTGCGCACTGTCCATGATTCCCAACAAGGACGAAACAGCTGTATTGTCGAAGGGTTTTCAGCAAACTTGTGAGTAGTTTCCTTTATGACAATATACTGTGACATCTCGAATATCGTGCCAACTGAATCATAAGGCGGCCTGTGTGCAGCACATTCCGTTGTAGAATACCATAAACCATAGATTCAGTTGGATCTCTCGTGAAAACCAAATTGATTCTTGACTGTAATGTGCTTTTTGTCTTTTCAGCATAGATTGGTACCACTGACAGAATGAACTCTATTGGAAATTATCAGATCTCGTGACATTACTATGGGCCAAATGAATTCATTTGAAAAAAAACTATGGAATCTCTGAAACACAGCTACCAAAGACCGGCAAGGCACGTCGGCCCTCCTTCTGTCTAGATAGTAAAATCCGATGCGACGAGGATAGCCACTTTTAATGCCGGTCAGAAAAGTCATTACCACATGCTAGGCTAAAAGCGACATAGCTGTTGTACAGCCACTTTCTAAAGGCCTGTCTTCGATCATTCCATGCTCACTTCAAACCTCAATTTACCACACAACAGAGAGGCTAAATTTTTACTACCAAAGTAACGGTGATACTACTGATGGGGAGGCATGCGAGTAGTATGTTTTCTTGTTAATCCGCTTTGCGTCTCTTGGAAAGCGAGATCTATTACGGAGTAGCATTTGCTTGGATTTGAGCAACAGTCAGTGAATATCCAGGAAAGTTCAGAAAGACGTGTTCAAACAGAAGATGGATATTCAGTTTTTGTAAACAAGATGCATATGAGAGTTTTGCTTCCCTGTCCAATAGTCTGTAACTGCTGAGTTGGCATCGTTTTAACAACTAACTCCGCAGCACAGGCCTTCTTCCTTTCATCAAGGCAACACCTACGCAAAACTCTTGATGTCGCCATCCCGAGTCCTTGTAGGCCTGACCATACGAGAGAAGCTTGAAGAAACGGAAGAGTATGAAAGAAGTTGGACACCCTGCAGACAAACAGGAATATGTTGAGCCCTGTCTCTCCATCTAAACAAAAATCTCTTGTGACCACAACGGGTGGGGGGCAAAAACTTGCTGTGTCCGACATTCTGACCACGAAAACACTGATGTTGCTGTCTCACTTGGCCTAGGGGTTGTTTGCGTGTACTGGACAGGATCTGCACCTGTTACGTGCAAGAAATAGGACTGGAGAGGAGATGTACGGTAGTCAAGCTGTTGAAAGACACACCTAGGAACGAGAAGCAAACCAAAATACGCGACCCATGGTACAATCACCCTACTTCCTGTCAGAAATTCCTATACACTCTCACTTACACACAAAGTTGGTTTTGATGGGAGATTGAACTGAATCCAACTGAATCCGACTGGTTTATGATGGTCCCAGGAAGGGCGAAACCGGTCGTAGACGGTCGAAGAGTTTCAGCAACCCTATGAGTAGTAGTTTATCCTCTCCAAAATTTACACATGAATGTCTAGAGACTAATAGTTTAGTTTACTGAAGAACTCATTGAATGTGTTGAACTCGCAAGTCGATCTGCCTCATACCTGCTATGGGAGAAATGTGACCAGTGCTTCCAGGAAGGGTGAAACCGGTCGTGGGCTGTCAAAGCGTTTTCAGCAACCTAATGAGTAGTCCATTACGAATGTAGGTGTGATCTATTTGATACGTTACAATCAGCTATTCGTAACATATTCTGGCTTCATAATAGTTTCGAAGAAGAAGTTTTGAGTGGAAAAAACCGGAGAAGGTAGAATCTGGTGTTTGATTAATCTATATTTCAGGAAGGGCAGCTTCCCGAAAGCAACCACTGAATGCCTGGAATCTGCTGAGACCCACAGCTCCGCTAGATGCTGACCAGAGAGACAACTCCCCCTCAATATGCCGCGCTCCACAGTCCTGTGTCAAACCCAGACAGCGAGAGTCAGCATTGATTACGGTCAGACAAATCCCCGCAATATGCGGCGCGTCGCATCCTCGTACCAAAGCCAGACCGTGTACGTCAGCATTGGAAGAAGTTCAGACAGTGTCCCTCCAGTGAATAGCTTGAGACCATTGTACTTTCGCACCCACACGCACTCATACTGTCGCACTCGCTTGTTCGGAATATAGCTGTTGTGTTCCTTACTGTTTCTTTTCGAAACTAGGTACTGGAGCGGATCAGTAGCCAGATACAGCAAATTGGCGAATCAGCAGATAGAACGCTACATTTTTCTCCTTTTGTCCAATACCCAAGGAGTCACACTAGATAAAAGCCATGACAACAATGTCCATCCAGAAGTCACCACACTCCTTAAAACAAACAAGTCGGAGGGACAGATTGAGGGCGCGTCGCCCAAATTGAAAAGCAAAACAAAGACATACAAACACCATGCTTGCTGATATGGATCGCAAAGAAATCGCCTGATCGCAAGCGGGGTACATGGTACCTGGAGGACCTCTGGATACAGAACCACTCACCCTTTCAAAAGGCAATTCGCACTACATGGCCACTTGATGACTGGTTCATCGAGTGACAGCTTTCCTGATGAAAGCCTCAGGTAGCTTGTACGATGTCCGTCTCTGTGAGCAGCTGACTTTTTTGTTTCTTGATAGCATGAGTGTCACACTGCCAATCAACCGCTGGTGGCCATACGATACAGTCTTCGGCCATTGGCCTGGAGATCACGGCTTTGAATCACCGTGGATATTCGCGAGAGACGCACTGCTGGTGATTCTCAATAGGGACCAAACAAAGCATTTCAGTTTTTGGCATAAAACATCTCCATGCTGACCTTCGGTCTTTGGGATCCAAGATTTTCTTCTCCGTAGCAGGTAAAACCCAAAAAAGACGCAACCATTCGACTATTAGATATTCTAATTCACATGCCCTGTCCACGACAGGTAAATAACGCATATGAAACTTTTCCGAGTGGAACGGCAGTGTGAAACTGTTCGCACTTTGGCTTTCAGATCCCAGAGTGTGAAGCCCCTCGGCATTTTACAAATGTCACCCTTTGGAAATAGTTTTCACGTTTGTGCTTCTCACGTGAACCGCCTCAACAGATGGCACTGACGATAATCATGGCCTGTAACAACCGATGTAAAATCGCACTTGCCTGCGAAAGCTCAAAGCAAAAAACTGTGTCGCTTTGGCGAGAAGTCTTCTTATGGTAAAACAGGAAACCAGTAGGGAATTCGACTACCTGGACTTCCACTTTTTGTCTCTTCACAGGCCCAGGTACATTCATCATCAACAAATTTCGTTTTCCAGACTGTGGAGTTTGATTTCTCGCGTGGCAAACGAGCAAATTTCGCGTTTTGTTGCTTTCAGCAAATTTCGTCAAAACGCTGTTTCAAAACCTAGTCAGACAATAGAATAATTCCCACGATGAGTGAAGTTCTAGTCTAAAAAGTTACCACTTGAGGAGCCAATCAATAAGCGACCACGTGACTGAATGATGAGTGGCGGTATGTCCTGTCTAAATTGAATTTATTCTCACCGCTGATCAATCGCTCGTGGCCGAACAGTCAAGTGTCCAGTTGCAAGTTCGAATCACTCTGGAAATACGTTGGGTGTGCCGTCGATTCTCATCAAAGTTAATGCGGCTGTGCAGTGCCTCTGGGCCTCTTGACTGTATACTCCTTCCGTCCTGTTAGAACCGCAGTTAATTTGATATGCACTCATGTAATCGCATTTGATGCACCCATACATTCCTAATAATTTCAAACAGGGATTTTGTAGTTCCAAAAATGTACTTTTAGCATACCAAATAGAAACTGGCTTGCTACACAAAAATCACATGAGATGACCCCCGAATTTATTGACCAGCCCTCTGTCGACTGAACTGAAAACGGCACGGTGACCCCATTTTCAAATCAACCCCTCGCTCATCCAGTCTAAAACAGCAAAAACCGTCTTTAAACACGTGATACACTATTCTGCTAACATTTACTGATAGTTTTCGAACATCAATCAATTTGACCTCATTTCCGAGGATCGATTAAGCTTCTAGTTTCATTCGGGAAGGATTTGGACGACTTGACAGCATCGTCGTTCACATACAGCCATGATACTTGCAACTATACGGTTCCGAAGTATTACGCTAATGTTACGCTATCGATAATGGCGATCGTGATACAACGCCTGCCATAAAATTCCATCTCTCAAGGCTTCGTTAGAACCGCGCAGTTATTGGGGCGTACTTCTCTACGCCATTCCCATATGCATCCCTCTTTCAGTTTAGTTTGTACGCTTCCCGTAGAATGACTCAAATGATAGGGGAAAAGTTCCCTGTATTCAACGCGCCTAGTTGGGTTGTTGTTCACGACAAAATCCACGTCACCAATGGCAACCAAGTTCACAAAAGCCGACCGACGTTAAACCCCGCAGGTTAGTTCCTGTTGACGCCCAAATGACGTCACAACATGTGTGACCCTCAGTGCTCTTTTGTCAGTTTGCAGTTAAATGCGTGGGATATAGGAAAAATATATAAACTGTTTGCCGTAGTCTATTGACTATATCGTTCACCGAAATAAACAAAGTGAATACGCGAGGGTCAGTGTGCATAGTTTACCACATGATTCCTGGTCATCCGAACGTGCTTTCATTAGGAACTGTGAGGAGATATAACAGAATGAATGAACAAACTCTGCCGTCGTTCCAAAATTGTTCTAAAACACGGTGGAGTATAATTCTGCCGAACGATTCTAAACACAGCGAGGATCAGAGAACTTTCGCACTTTAGTAGGACTGGTTGGCGTTGGGGGCTGAGCAGCAGTGCACAAATTGTTGATGTGAAGGTCACCCGCAGTCTCCACATCATCATCATCATCATCATCATCATCATCATCATCATCATCATCATCATCATCATCATCATCATCATCATCCTC
>NW_008751710.1:458546-459697 GCF_000715545.1 Opisthorchis viverrini
AAGCGTTTCGTGATCTCCTGCATACTCCTCTGCCAAGTCAAGGGTTGGCCACCTCTCTGTTTACGCCACTCTGGGTTGGGTATGGAAAACAGCACTCTTTTCGGCTAACGATGGTTCGGCATACGCAACACATGTCCCAACCGACGCGGGTTCTGGTGCTGGACACATTCTTCAATGGAAGTACCCGTTGCACAAACAAAGAGTCGCTTTCTAACTGCCCCGTTACGGATTCACCGACACAAACCCACACGAGCTATAGTTCTGACACGATGGTTTTCGAACATCTAAAGACGGCTCAGTTCCGCTGTTCGAACAGGCCACATCTCACAGCCATACAACAGGACAGCCCGAATTGTAGCCTGATACACACGTCTCTTGAGATCCAGGAATGCACCAATTGGACGCCATAGGTGTCTCAAATTGGCAAACGTGACCCGGGCCTTGGAGATTCGTGCACTGACCTCATCTGTCGCACTACAATCAGAACTAGTACAACTTCCAGGATACGTAAAACGTTCCACAAATTCCAGTGCCTCGCTCTACATCTACACATCAGCTGTTCTCAGAAATCTAGTATCTTGAGAAGTGAACATGTGGGTAAGCACGAGACATGAGATGGTCCGACATCCCCTGACCGCGAGTAATGTTGTGACTAGCGGCTGCAGCCTGTGCTGACAGTCCACATATATTACGTTGCTGTTTCAGTGGGTAGTGACAGAGAGATGGCCAACGCTTGACCTGATAAAGGGGCATGAAGGAGGTTATGAAACGTTTGGGTGCTGTCAGTGCCTTCCAGGATGGGAGACCGCGTGATTCCCACTGCGCCTGGTTGGAGATGCTGCAAGATATGGCTGCCAACCGCTGTCAGTGGCTATCTTGTTGTGACTTTCTATCCAGATTGCCTGAATGAGTGTTTAAAGGTGTAGGCACCTCGAAATAATTGTAGTGAGCTAGTAATAAGTCCCTTTTCCGACCACCTTTATTCTTTTCTTCACAATGAGGCTTTCAAATAAATCGTGACTGTACGGAAGTGAAGCATCGGTGTTGAACACTGATATCGTACCGTCAATTATGATGACGACGTGGAGACTGCGGGTGACCTTCACATCAACAATTTGTGCACTGCTGCTCAGCCCCCAACGCCAACCAGT
>NW_008751710.1:459782-460062 GCF_000715545.1 Opisthorchis viverrini
ATTCTGGAACGCGGCAGAGTTTGTGCATTCGTTCTGTTATATTTGCTCACAATTCCAACTCGGAGATGTTCTTATTGGGAGTAACAAGCTTTGAGGGTGTCGATCGTGCACGGATAGATTTGTATACCTCCTCATCGACACCCATTTCCGAGCTACTGTCTGTAGGGAGTAAGCAAGCGTTCATTGGCATAATTTGGTCCCTATGAAATGCCTGAACGCTGGTCACATTCGGTCGTACTTCTGTGGCGTGCAAGAACACTCATCAGCTTTTGCTGAATTG
>NW_008751710.1:460988-474451 GCF_000715545.1 Opisthorchis viverrini
ATATAATATAATATATACATTATAATGCAATATAATAGGAATATAGTGTGGTGCAGTGCAGTGCAATGCAAATATGTGCACTGAGGGGTGGCGTAACGATACCTACTACTGATGACGGGAATAATGTCTAATCGATTGGGAAGGGGCAGTCCTTGCTGATCGGAAGCTCATTGAGGAAATCACGGAATCGCTTTGCAGAGTTTTGTCTGTTGTTACATAATATTCAAAAAGTACACGAGGGTATTTGAGAAAGTGAACTCATCTGAAACTCTGCACAACCGAGTTTAATAGATTTTAACCGCTTTGTTCGGGATTTCAGCAACCTAATTAGTAGTTTGTTACGGCAGTGCAATTTATTGCGATAGCTTGAATAGCCCACCAAATGAATCATGAAGCGGCCTGGTGCAGTTGAGGAGGGACATCAGCTGGAATTCAGGTGAGGCTCCCGTGAAAACCAAATTGATGTGCAAATAAGTGTATTTGTTGGGTAATATTTGTCATGAAAAATTGATTTTAATTAGCATCATGTAATACAAAATACACTTCGAAATCCGAAGCGGTCAGATGAGTTTGGAATCGAAAGTGGCGACATTTTAACAGATAAAGCTTTTCGAAAACTCATTGGTTAGTGAACTTTTTCTGCGGCAATCATCGACTATCCGTGAAATTTCTTTGAAAGGATAACATTAGTGTCTTTATGATTGCTGGAGCTTTCGTTCTTTGCCGCCAGCAGTGATGCACCGCCGATGTTCATGCGTTCGCGGTCCTACGTGGCCGGAATTTCTTGACTGATAGGCCAGTCGACCGACGGATATTAGATGCCCACAAAATACACTGTTACAAACCCATCAGTTTCCGATGTAGCCTAGAATGGATCCCAACTGAATCTCTCGCTTATGCTATACCTCAACTCCACAAAGACCGCTTCTTGTTTCATTTGGGATGATATTCAAGAGATCGTAACATATTTTCCTGACGGAAGCTCTCAAAGACTTTTTAGCAGACTTCAAGGAACTATGGGCAGTTCAGATAGTTAGGTAGATCAAACGGGTCACTCAGTGTGTCTGCTTTCTTTGTCTGCTCGGAAACTTGAGTGAGCCCTAGATACACGCTTGCTTCATATGGCTACCGTTCGGGGTTCAACCTACTGCAACTAGCCGATTTAAACTAATGGGGGGGACTCATGCCCAGTGCTTCCAGAGCCTAACGTGCACAAATCGTATCTGAACAGTAGTCAGATCAATCAATGAAAACTACTGAAAGATTACTCAGATTCAAACTGATGTCCAAAGGAGTGTATTTCGCTTGGTTCATGGAAAAAGAAACACCGTGTAGATTGCATTTCATGGGGTGGGGGGGGGGAGATGGCCCAAAAGGTTAGAGCGCGAATTTATTGACCTCTCCCTCTCGACTTTCCCTGTCTAGGCTTGGGCAACCTGGCAGTATCCCAGCCCTCGTGCTTCCTTCGGGTAGCATGGCAGCTAGGCACTGGAAGTTTTCCACAGCTGAAACGTTTCTTTTGATCCACAGCTGAGACGTTTCTTTTGATCATTTCATGGCTAACTATATTTCACAAATCCGTCGCTAAGCCCACACAACCGTTGGTTGAAGAATGCTGCTATTGACAAATCAAACTAGTTTCTGACCACCGGTTTGTTTAATCAGCTGGGTTGCAAACTTTTCATGACCGGCAGTGTTGATATCATCAGTGCATTGTGAACAGAATACGTTGGGCGAAATACACTCATCTGTATACCAAGTTGGTTTTGACGGGAGACTCACCTGGAACACAAGTGAATCTCTCTTTTGTGATGCTTTTAAGTAACTTAATATGCTGCACCAGGCCGTCCCATGTTTCAGTCGGTACGATATGCGAGATAACGTGATACACGTATAGACGTACTATACTACTCATAAGGATGCTGAAAACTCTTCGACAGCCCACGACCGGTTACGCCCTTTTTGGGGCTCATCAGGTAGACGCAGTCTCCGAGTTTCCGTCAACTTTATGTCTCACTTGAACATATATTACCCAAAACTAGCGAAATGCACTCATTTGCGTAGCTATTTGGTTCGGACGAGAGACTCACCTGGAACCCAGCTGGACCATTTACTAGCCTTTAACCGCATTCTTTTTGTGGCCTTTATCCACTCTTATTTACGCAGATCGCACCCGGATGGCCCCATTTCCTGAAATTCTGACACGTATTAGAAACGTCTCTGACACGTAGCTGTGTTGTTTTATTGGTATTACGCATTAGCAGGATGATCACAGAAAGATCTGATCTTCAGTTAGTCTGATCCTGTTGCACTAAATCTAGCAAATTGCTTCACAGTCAGGTTACAAAAAAACGTGTTTTCTTATGTCCTATAACTCCGAGACTTCAGATAAATGGACACTGCAATTTTGATCGTTCAAAAAACTTAAAATGTTCATGAGTGGTGTATTACGTTTATATATGTTTCGCGAGATCTCGAATATCGCACCAACTGAAACATGAGGTGGCCTAGGGCAACATATTCCGTTAGTTGAAAACATCATAGACGAGAGATTCAGCTGGGTTCCAGGTGAACCCAGGTAAACCTTCCGGTCAGTAAATTCTCGCTCTAACCACCTCGGGATGAGCGTAACATGTTTCGAAAACACATGTACGTACCCATACGGCACCGTTTGGATCGGTTCTGAAGTTTCCTCATACAGGACATGATATACCTGCATGAACTGACATGCTTAGACTGAGGGCATCTGGCGGCTCAGGCAGCAGCAGTGATATCCGTTGATTTGTTCGCTGCGATTGACAAAGTAATAGCCGTTGATTTGTTCGCTGCGATTGACAAATTGGTTGCAAGCGTTTCATCCTCTGCGAGAGGATATATTCAGGGCGTTGTGAGTGGAACTGAGCAGATGGTGAATGAGCTTTCTTCTTGAGGTTCGATATGTAGATGGCCTTGTAAATTCAAATCCGTGATCAACCCACTTCGAGGTTTGTTGCTTTCCTTCTACTGAGAACATTATCTACTGGTTCGTTGGTCTGAAAACCGGGGTCGACTCAATGCCCCCCCCCAGAGACTGAGCAGTCTTTTACTCAGTGGGGGCGAAGACACTAGCGATTGAACAATGTAGAATGACTGGATCTGGACTGGCATGTTTCTCAGTTTCCACTTTACAAGATCACATTTTCTGAACCAAACTGGATGGCCTGCTGACCAATATTTGACGCCTGGCAACTCGGTAAGATTCTTCGGATGACTTGAACATCCAGCCCAAGTCATCCGATGAAAGAAGCGAATGAGCCAACACGTTAGTAACTACATATGTGTGTAAAACCTTTTGACTTGTAATGTCTAGTCCAGGCAGACGGTAAAACGACCAGAGGGTGTGCAGATCATTCTGGTCACCAAGTCGAACCGGTGGAGTTGTTTGTTCTGATCTACCGAGTACCAGACCACCAGGTTCACTCTAATCAAAGTCGGTTTCTTCCTCACTTCGGAACATGTGCGGTTTTTGGCGAAAGTCCACACAGCTATCCTGTCACTATTTTACGTATTTTTGAAACATTTTATGCGACAAATTGATAAAAGGATTCGGAAGTTAAACTATTCTAGATATTGAGCTGAAATAAGAGTTCATTGCTTCCCTCGTTTGATGTGAGCTCACGAGAATAATTGCTCCAGGACTGGTGGGGGGGTTGTTCAAACAGAAGCGACGGGATTCCCCGCAATGCAGTGTTCAACAGGCCTAACGGAACATTTTGCAACATAATTTAATAGATTTATTTATTCTTGCATCTCCTCACCTAATGTCGAAGGAAACGGTAAGGTACTCATGTGAATCGCGGTCCAGAGCATAAAAGGAGAATGTAACTTTACGGGAGAAACACTGTACAGTGTACTAGTTCGTCTTTATCATCCTTCTATTGGGATAATGTAATGTAGAGTTTGACTCGTTATTTCTACACAATTTGGGGCTTCAATTTTAAACAAAGACCTTCAGGAACGTAATTTAAGATCTAAATAGGAGAAGGCTTAGCAGCTGAATAACCTGTAGTTTTAAGCTTTCTGACACCGAATTGCACGAACTTCGGCAAATACATTCATTTGCATGCCAGTTGCTCGAAGATCGTACCAACTGAAACATGTGGCGACCTTGTTGCGACACATTTAGAACATCAAAAGCGATAGATTTAGTTCAAATTCAGGTCAGCCCCCTTTGAAAACCAAATTAGTATGAAAATGAGTGCATTTGTCGTACCTTGTACTGTGTTTGTAGTAGTGTAGACATGTCTCTCATGCGTTTTAGCTGAATGGAGGCACTTCAGGTTAACTAAAATGTGTGAAACAGGTTCGAGTAAACAATAGGTCCCAACTTACAAAATCGAAAAATAGCAGTGACGCTCAACAATGTTAAAAATGGCAACCTCGACTATCCGGATAGCTTGATGTTTTGCTGATCTAGTGTGCACGATTCAGGGTATTCTAAGTCTCCCTTATGGTGTAAACCACCATTTTACTAGTACATAGCCATCATGAATTAAAACCGAATGGGAAAGTAACGGTTAGATTTTACATCGATTCACCTCAAACTCACCTCATTCCGTCCTTCTGTAAAGAGTAAGTAGGTATGGAGACGGTTCTGTTTTGAATCATAATATTCAATCAATGGGATGATCATTTCCTGCTAAAATATTTTCTCACAAGGCTGCCTCAAAATCCGCGCATCCTCCTGCTTAAAAGCATTTCGAACGCAAAGCTCGTCGTGGATGAGCTGAAGGAAAGATAATGGGGATCTGGTGAAAATGGGGCGCAATTTTTTTATTTTAAAAATCCGCAAGACCACAAACTTTGAATCAGGAATAACAGAAGACGCAAGGCTGTTTAAACTCACAAAAGATTTCCGTACAAGCCAGAAATTGGACAAGTTCCTCAAGAGCAAGCCTAACTCACGAAGCCAGTTGCTCAAACAGTCGCGTTTCTCAGTTTGCTATAGAGGAAAATGTTGGTAGCTCAGGTGGCGTAGATGGCCGTTGGTTTGTTCGCTGAGCTGGTTAAGCGGAACGATGCGAGTATTTCGACGACCTGTTACTGTAAATACCAATCCTCTGCTAGTCCCGACGACATGTGATCCAGACAGGTCACAAGGCCAACATCTCTTTCAGGACAGTGGCACGTGATATGAGATCAATAAAGAAAATCATCACAAAAGTAGCGCTGATTAAGTGTGTAATCAAACAGGTTCATCGAAAAGACACTGAACACGCATGTCCTTCAACTAGAACAGTTTTTGGAGAACATCCTTATCATAGGAACCATGAGAAAAAATGAATGCGTTTATAGTAGCGGTCTAAAATATATTGTATCAAAGGAATCTTGAACGCCAGTCCGCCAGATCAAGTCCGTCAAAATGACTGCAGCTGGGTTAATGAATAATTTACTGTCCCCGCGAGATATACATTTGCAGAAACGGTTTTGTCGACTAATCCAATACCTGTGACTTTCATTGAGCACTTAAACAGATGAGTCACTAGCCGCCTTAATTTTGAAATGACAGCATAAACACTCCGTCAGGTGCTACCGTCGCCCATTTCCTGAAAACAAACCATTTTGTGAACTTTGAAATTCCTCTTGAAATTGCCCTCAATGTTCCAGTGAACCAGCCAAAGGTTGATTAATACCAACAGCGAAATGGCCCGTGGTTAGACAACGCAATCCGACATCAAAAGCGGCAGGATTACTTGCTCCATTCGACTTGTTCCAAAGTTCTTCGATCTTAAAACTCGGCTGAGTAGTTAGTGGCATCGGCTAATTTAAGTAAGTCAACTGTGTGATCGATTAATCGATCCAGAGATCTTTCAGCGTATCCTGTACGCTGTACCTCTTAGAGTCTATCCCTGAATTTGAGTGTTCTCTTATCGTTTGCGGTTGTACTGAAAAGAAGCAACCATTCGCGTCTGTGATATTAACGAAGCTTTAATTCATCAACCGGATAGTTGTAGGCAGACCCAGACTCAACCAACTTTAAAATTCAAAGTCCATTACAGAATCGACCAGTAAGTTGCGATGTCCAAAGGCTGGACTACTGATAGGTCTGAGTTCCGCCTAACAAGACAAACGAATCAATTTTTTCTGCGCCGATGACGAAACGGTTGTTCGGTCACACTAGGCAGAATCGTTTGTGTGTGCCAAAATTGTCATCTGTGACGTAATTTAAAAAGACCCTCAAGTGTTGTTCCATTTGTGTGTAGACTTTTGCCAACCGATTGCCGGTGGAACCGTATCCTCTTGTTTAAACTTGTGACGTCATTCTGACCTGGAGATGCGGTTTCCAAAACCCAGTACTTGGCTTCATAACCGTGGTGCTCGTGTCAGTTCAACTTTAAGAAACACGTGAACGCGAGAATAATGCTCACGAAGTACGATCCATTAGTCATGCATTCTTTATTCCGCAACAGCCGGATTGGGTCAACCGTATCGAACTTTACTGAGATTCTGTAATGCAGATTCCGTCCTTCGAATGAAGTCAATCTATGCCTATAAGCCGAAGATCACTATACAGCTATCTCATCCGCACTGCGAATCACCGGTCGTGCACATCTCACGGAATTCCAGGAGGTAGTCTCGAACCCGAGATTTCCCGGCTAGCAGTTTGAACACTTAACAGTTCGGCCACAAGCGGTTGATCAGCAGCGTGATTGGTTCCTACTTAGAATATAGTGCCAATCATCCTTCAGTCACGTGGTCACACGTGGTCAGTTATACTGGAAACTGCGCACGCCACAGTCATAGATGGGTCAATAGGTAGAGGTCTGGCTAACACAGTCTCCTGGTCTCCTACGTTGGACCTCGGAATATGTGTGAAGAATGGCTATTTAACTATGTGATATACTGGAATTTTCCGCAATGGACTGCACTCTTGCGGTCAGGTGTTGACTGAGGACCCTACTCATTCTCCTGTTTAGGCCTGAGGGTTCTGGTGGCATCCCAGTCTACGAGATGGCTCAAGTGGTTAGCTCGCGAATTTACTGACCGGAAGGTCCGTGGTTCGAACCCGACCTCTACCTCTCGACTTCTCCTGTTTAGGCTTGGTCACTCAGGCAGTATCCCAGTCCTCGTGCAACCTTCGGCTTGCATGGCAGCTAGGCACCGAAAAGGTGTTACAGCGGAGCAGTCCACGTACAACCAAATTGCAGCAACACCGAATCGTCAGTGCTGAACACTGATGTTGTGCTGGCGACGACTGTGATGAAAGCGTGACTTGATATTTTCGCCAGTTCGACTCAGCGCTAGTGTCACCGTGTTTGGGCAATAGGATGACACACAACCTCAATGTGCAACGATATCGAGTCGCAACTAGGATTCCCAGTTCATCCAAGGACACTTTCGGCACCACAAAAGTCATACGATTAAGGTTGTAGATAAAACTGAACCAGACACCCTGTGAGGAGAGACCCAATTGAATCCAGCTAGATCTGTTGTTTGTCAAGCCCAATATTCAGTACAAGGCGTTTTAGCTTCTACTCACAAAGTTGCTGGAAACCAAATTCGTGTGCAGGTGGGAGTGGTTGGCTAATTTCACCCAAGTAGATGGAAACTTAGGGACTAAGCCTATCTGATGAGCCCAAATAGAAGGGCCTTGGGCTGTCGAAGAGATTTCTACAACCTTGTGAGTAGTGTGTCAAAACAGAGTTCGTTAGCAAATGAGAGTACTTGTTGAGGCCTAGAGCAGTTCGAAAAATCTCGTGTGGCGGGTCATAGCAGAGTCTTTCGGATGACTGTATTTCCAACCCAGTTGTATCTTTAGGCCAAAGCGGTCGATCTCTAGGGTAAAAAACACCGAAGATCCAGATGGGCTGTTGGAACGAAAAAAGACTACCCTCCAGGGAGCGGCCACTTTCACGAGGAGTGGGTGTTCAACCAGGGACAGTCATAGGTTTTTCTTTAACAATTAACACCCGGTGATCATGATAGAATTCGACCGCGGCTTCTTGGTCGAAGGAGCTAGTTTGAAATTGCAGCTTAGTCTAATCGATGGACTGCGGAATTAGCTACACTTCTAGGTATCCATTCAAACAAGAGTGGTGGTGAAGCATCAGTGCCAACAGTGATGTTGCTGTCTTTGATGGTGATGGTGATGATGATGATGATGGTGATGGTGATGGTGATCGTGGATGATGATGATGATGATGATGATGATGATGATGATGATGATGATGATGATGATGATGATGATGATGATGATGATGATGATGATGATGATGGTACGTACGAATAACACCAGGGTTCGAGCATGTTTAGACCATGGAGTCACATTTGTACGACTCAGTAGGACTCAGTACGTTAAACAATGCAATCAGTGTAAAAGTACACTTCTATGTACCGAACACGCAGAATACACTCTAACTTATCGGTGCGTACTGGACTGGTAGAAAACAAGTTTGGAATAATTAAAAATTGCCTGTCCAGCTGACAACTCGAAGCGTCAACTTGGTTAGTGTTGTTCTGAATTTTATTTGAACACAGGTAAACCAAGTATTCCGTGCTTCCTTTCAACATGTTCACTCTAGTAAACTGACCGCTTGGTGGATTGAATCATACCTGAGGACCATACAAATCAGTGTGTTGTAACAGTCGAAAAGGACAAGACGAGGCGCTCCTTGAAATTCTATTAGGATTGAAATTCTATAGCTTTTTTCAAAAACATTCAGTTAATTCTTCAGAAAATTTCATTCTTTAAGTACTTGCTTGGAGATGAACTTAGTGATGACGGGACGAGGATTACGGCTAATGACAGAGGCGGTGGAAACCTTCAGTCATCCTAACGTGAACAGAATAAAGGGGTCGAGCTGACGAGTGTATGGACGGTGGTTTTAGATAAGCCGAGTTGACGTGTGTCAGTGTGCTGGAGTCAGTCGAGTGGAATCATCAGTCCAACACACGATCGGAACACACGTGACACCTCCCCCCATCAGCCAAATCTCATTGGGTTGCCTACCCAGAAAGATCAACGTTGAACGACACTCGGGAGGAATTCCCACAAGAGCGGAAACTGAAAAGCCCAACCCTAGGCTCAGCTCAGATTGACGCCAGTTTCTCGCTTAGTCGGTCGGCTTTAACACTCGCTAAGCCACAGTAACAAACAGAATCTCTCAGCCAGCACCTAACGGTGACTGCATTTATCAGTAGAAAGAGATCTAGATGTTCGAGTAATACACTCATTTGCAAATCAATTTGGTTTTCACGGGGGACTTAACTGATGTTTTCCAGCTGGATGTGCCGCACACACTTCGCCTCGTGTTTCAGTTGGTACGAATTTGAGATATCTCAGTTTATTTCGTTGAAGGAAACGTTGCTTATAGATGGTCAAGACGTTGAATGACTAGGATAGTCGTGACTGCCGGACGGATATAGGACAATTACCGATTGACTACTCACACATCACGGACACGCACCTACCAACTACAGAAGGGCTTTGAATTGATGCTAGCTACGTGTGAAAAGAGGAAGGCCCTCCCCCGCGGAGTTGTTTATCAGAAAACACCAACTAAACAGTTACAGACTAGTGGACAGGAGAAAGCACCTTGGTTTTAAAAACTGAATGTCCGTATTCTTCTTGAACTTTCTTGGATATTCATTGACTACCACACAACTGTAAACGAATGCTACAAAACAAATTTCCTCAGAGAAACCACATACTACTTGCATGCCCCATCAGTAGTATCCACCGTTACATGTATGGCCCATTTGTTATGGTGTGGCAAATATGAGTCCTTTGGAATACAGTAACTACCTTTCTGTGGTACTGTGGTACTTTCTTACGGTCACAAGATACATGAAATCGGATGTAACTATCAACTGTGGACATTTCATGCTGATTCTGAACGACATGTTGGAGAGTTTTCCTAAAGGAAACTACTCACAAGGTTGCTGAAAACTCTTCGACAGCCCACTACCGGTTTCGCCCTTCTTGGGACTCATCAGCTAGGCGCAGTCCCCGAGTTTCCGTCAACCTTATGTTCTACTTGAACCCAAATTGGACGGTTTTCGAGAAATACACTCATTTGCAAATCAATTTGGTTTTCACGGGTGACTCGCCTGAATCTCGCGTTTATGATATTCTACAACTGAATGTGCTGCGCACAGACCGTCTCGTGTCTCAGTTGGCACGATGTTGGAGAGTTTGTGCACTTGGCTCGGTTTTAAACATCATCGTGCAAACAGAACGAGGGTAAGAAAAAAAGAGGGAAAGAAGTACCTCACATTCATGTGGGACGCGGGTATCGATACAAGTGCACGGAGAGAATAGACCTCAAATCATGAAGCCATGCATTGTGCATGCGAACACAGATAGCATGTTGGTCAACTCAGGTTTGCAACGAGTGAACAATAGGAAACCGGCAGAGGTATGTCATTCTGTCCTGAACTTTTACTAAACTTCCAGTGCGCTCCAGATTTAGAATACTGCGATGCTGAGGGACAGTATACTGAGTATCTTAGAGTGATTCCTCTGCCGAACCGTGGAATCGAGATGACTTTATGGTTCGAATGAACCACGTGGGATGGTGTTGCCTGGTGGAATCCCGTCTCCATTGAACTTTAGGTGAAATTACATCTGTAAGATGAGTGGACGAAGCCATGGGGAGAGTTCATGTATTGTCACAAGGCCATGTTCTTTTTGATGCTGTTTTATTATTCTGAATTACCCTTCGTGTAGCCGATCCTTTCGAAATCTCAAACGGATCTATGCTGTATCAGCCCTAAACAAAAACAACAGCATCAGTGTGGACACTGACGCTCCCCTGCCCCTATGGAGTCCTGGTGTGAAGTACTCAAACGAACACCTATGCGGTAAAGTGGTATATCCCTAAACCTCGAGAGACATGTGTATCAGACTACCATTCGGGCTGTTTTGTTATATGGCTTGAGACATGATTTATTCGGGCAGTGGAACTTAGAGGTCTCCAATTCTTCGGCAACCGTTGCTTGAGAATCGTGGTTTATGTAACGAATCCCCAACGAGACTATTAGAAAGTGAGTGCTGGTTGTGCAACGGGAAATTCAATCGAAGAACGTGTGCAGCACCAAAATCTGCGATGGTTAGACCATGTATTGCGCATACCTAGCCATCGTTTGCCCGCAGACAGCACTGCTTTCCGTGCCCATTAAAGTGGCGGAAACAGACAGATGGTCAACCCTTGACCTGAAAGAGATTACGAAAAGTCTGAGTGCTGTCAATGCGACTCACCTTCCAGAATGGGACCGCATGATCTCCGCCCTGACTGTCTGGAGACACCGAAGATGTGGGTGCTAGTCGATGTCAGTGGCTTCAATGTTGGCAGTTTCTATCCAGATTGCATGAGAGAGAGTGTCTGGAGCTGTAATCATCTTGGAATAATTGTGTTAGGCCATCACAAAGTCCTTTTCTCATCCATTTTTATTCTTTTCTTCACAATAAGTAGTTCGACCAAAATGTGCTTGTAAGGCAGCGAAACCCCAGCGCTGAACATTGATTTTATGCTGCCAATATTGTTGTTGTTACTGATGATGATGATGATGATGACGCTGACGACGATGATAATGATGATGATGGTGATGACGGTGATGATGATGATGATGATGATCAGAATGATGGAAAATCCTCATCCGTTGATATCAATTATAATAGTGTTTCGATAAGTAGACAAAGGTTTTTGAAAAATGTCCAAAATGCCACCCACCTGGTGTTGGTTTGTTTATTTTGATCACCACTGAGTTCCTTCAATTCCTTTCCCACGGAGAGAGTTTTGTTCCCTAGGAGAGCATGCATAAGGTCCCATAACTGATACAAGACGCCGCGGGGCCTGGGGATGATGGCTGGTACAGTCTTTCTGATTAATTCTTAGAATATGCCAGATAAATGTGAGCTTAGTCTCTCGGCGAAACCTCATTCGTTTCACTGGTAATCCAGCCAAATGCCCTATGTCCTCCACATACCGAGTCATGAAGAATACCTCAGTCGAAACCGTATCATATACAGAAGTGTTTACGGTGCTCGGTATTACACCTGCAAGATCTTCAAACCAGTGAAGCTGCAAGCCTTCCAACACGACATTTCCTGACGGTGCACAGATCACGTGCGTCTCAGATGACGCTACATGAAATCGCACTGAGAAACCCAAGCACGATAGAATAATCTGTAAGAAAAACTGTCAAGATGCCGGCCACTGTGCATATTCATATGCATATTTCACGCCAATCCTGCTTCATTCATCTCCTTGTGAGTAGTGTCTTACGTTTATACATGACATACCTCTTGAAGAATTAGACTCTTGGGTATCACCCTATTCTTAGGATTCGTTTGAATACCTGACTAAGCAGGCAGAAGTTGGAGCAGTCTTGACGAATTCCATCGAGTGGTCTCTGTCGAGGTGAACAGTCAGGGACCCGTGGTACAACTTACTACTCGGGTTTAGGACTCATTGAATCGCAGTGAATCGCAAAGAGGTATCAAGCGCTTCGCACAATTTATTCGTTTCTTCACCTACGATTTTCCCTGGTCTTCCTAATGTTAAATCAAATCTGGATGGGTAAACTCTGACGCCGACGATGGAGTATTTTAGAGAAAAAAAACAAAAAAAATCCACTCGGGGAGTTTGAAATACAGCTTCTTAAGGTTGTAGTCGGGTGTTGATGCCTTTCTTGCTCGAATAGTTGGCGTTTGTTACTTGTGCTGCCATGGAACGACACATTCGGTCATGATACCTACCACCTAGTTTCCATCAGTTTTGACCTTGTCAATTCAAATGGACTCAACCGTGGTTTAGTTTGACAAGAGAACGTGGCACTCATCGATACAGCATGAAGTTACTCAGAACGCGTGAACTCTTATGTCATGAGTCTTATACTTTCAAATTCAGCCTTTAACTTAATATCTCACAATGTTTGTACAGGAAGGTGAGAAGCTGGGATATTTACCTAACAGAACACTATCTACAAATTTATCTAGAGTCCTTCCACTGCACACGATCTGTTTTGCCCCTCTTGGGCTTATCACTTATATATATAAAGAAACACCTGTGTATCAACAATCACGAGAAACGACACGCAGGAGAATGCCAGTGACAGAAACTCAAGTTAATCCGAGACAGAAGAATTATACTGCTCAGCTTCAAAGGGGAGATATTAGGAGAACCAGCCCCGAATGTAACGGGACTACATAACTGCCAATGGAATAACCGTTTTTCGTTGAGACAGATTTCATTGGTTGTTCTTCACTTGCCCTTGACAGATGAGTTGTATTCTTAGTATCACTTGTGACCGCTTGTACCCGACAGTCATCAATAGATCAGCCTGTTCGCACGCTCGTTGACTTTTTCTGGTTTGGTCAAGCGCACCAGGCGATCAGGTGGCTATCCAGTCCGAGGTTCATGGTAATAAGAGGGCATTCAGCAGACTGTGGTTCACTATATATATATATATATATATATATA
>NW_008751710.1:474589-544603 GCF_000715545.1 Opisthorchis viverrini
GGCCTGTCAGTCACTGATAAGCATTGAAAGACAGTTCACACCGTTGAGATGGAAAATTGAGGAACGTTTCTGAAAATGGGAAGTTTTCACACGTGACACCCCCCTCCGACTTCCCTAGTTATTCTTAGTGATGTTTTTCAAGTAATTTTGATGATTTAGTGCATTGAGATTAGTGTGTGTGTGTGTGTGCTCGCTCGCAGTCACAAATTACTGCTGACGACGATTGCAACGCGATGACCGCTCCTCATCACCCACCTTAGAGGACGATTTAACGTTATTGTAAATTTCAGAAAGTGACTCGAAAGTTCACCGGATTTCTCGAACTTCACCGAACATTTGAGTTGAAAAAATTGTTCACCTTCATTGAACTAGTTTGGTAACTTGTGTAGATGATGACCAGGAACCTTTAGATTCCAGGCGACAATAATTTGAGATCCGAACGTGATCTTCGATTAGAATGTAACCAAATTCACACAGTGTGATGAGGTTTACAAAGATCTGGGAAAATATGATGCACATCGCTCAAGCTTCCGTTGGTGCTTTCCATGATCGCTGTCCCGGCTTCCATCTCCACGGTTACTTCCAGTGTGATTAATCGGGTATGAATCCAAGAGGGTATAAGATGTTCGTGCATTTGCTTGCTAAGTGAAAAGCTAGAAACCTAGTGAAGAGTGGCCATCTCGGTTTAAAAAAGTCAGGACACGTGTTGTGCAAGCCTGTCTATCGCTACTCATCTTGTGAAATACTGTCGAAGATAGCCAATAGAAGGTCACTCGTAAGTGGAAAAAGGGACGAATTGGACCACAGATCATTAACGCAGGACTTCAGATGAATCAATCCAGGTTAAACATGGTTGGAAAGGAATATCACACTCAGATAACTAGCTTTGGTTGTGAGCAATAGGCAACGGTCAGGCACTGTGGATTCGAGAATTCAGGATTAACTGCACCCATGATCGACTGCTCAAACTCAGATAACTCACGACCGATTTCACCCTGTTTGTGGGTCTCATCAGGCAGATGTAGTCCACAAAGGTTGGATTAATCAATCCTTGGATTCAATTTCGGCCGAATGCTTACGCTTCTATCACACAAATGAGCTCACATGTGCGAAAAACTGTTTCACAACGATACTAAGCGGACAGAAAAGAGGTTCAAACAGCACTTATTTCGCTACTAACTGAGAGACACGGGCAGTATTCTTGAAGGAAACTATTCACAAGGTAGCTGAAAACTCTTCAACAGCTCCTATTCAGGTGTGTGAGATAGGCTCAGTCGCCGAGTTTCCCTTGGGTGGACTTGGGATGATAAAATTCGGCAGGTCAACGGTGTGATTCCACATGGGGCAACAAGTGAATATGGTCTGATTAGGGCCTGATAGGAATGATACTGGCAATGAAGCTGTTTGCTGGTCTGTCGACCTCGGTACGCGGATCGTCTGGAAATCGATCAACACATTGTTTGTTTGTTTGTGAGTGTGTGTGCAGTAGTCTAGCAGTCTTTCCTCTAGGTGAGTGTTTCAACGGAAAACAGTTGGATAGGCTGGTAGTGTGGAGTGCGAATGAGCAAACGATCAGCGTGACCTGATTGGTTATCAACAACCAATGGAACCACCCGACCAAACATGCGATCTTGATGGGAGGTCAGCCTCGGCTAGCAGCACGTATATTAAACACACACGCAACACTACCCAGCGCACAACCACCGGCTCATCGGTACGCTCCTTTACACACCCTAGCAACGCTCGGATGTCATCTCGAAACTTTTTCGGTCAAATTGTTCAGCCCAGAGAACAAACCAACAACTGTACATCAGAGCACATACTCATTCTCAGCGATCCGTAGCGTGCGACCTGTCGCCGTTCCACGCCTTAACAAATATGTTATAAAAGCACTTTGCCGTGAGGTGAAGATGAGTGCTTGTGCAATCTACTCCAAGCAGTACAACAGTACAACAGTGCAGTACAACAGTACAACAGTACAGTACAGTACAACAGTACAGCAGTACAACAGTACAACAACAAGCAGTACAACAGTCGTCATATTAGCATTAGAAGTCGTCTAGGATACACTGTCCTCGAAGAGGTGAGAACATCTACTTCAATGCCAAGCCTGACCTATTCTTCGTTCAAGAGTGCCAAGCAATCGTACTGGACATCAACACACAGAGTAGGATGGGCGCAGAGTGCTTGTGTGGAATGAGAACGGTCAGAATTGCGGTGATGATGACAATGATGATGATGATGATGATGATGATGATGATGATGATGATGATGATGATGATGATTGGGATGATGATGATGATGGTGATGATCGTGGATGATATCGATCGTGGATGATGATGATGATGATGATGATCGTGGATGATGATGATGAAGAAGATCGTGGATGATGATGATGATGATGATGATCGTGAATGATGATGATGATGATTTTTCCCTCAACGTTAGCTCAGCCATCCGTCACATCAGTCCTAATCTTGACTCCTTGGTTCATGAACCGGTGATCCTTTCACATCGACGTATCTGATTTTCTCGGTCCGTCATGTCTGTTTTTGGACTGGAGCTTCGTAATTTTGTGCCTGTCTACCATCTCGGAGTTTCTACTCACTAGGGATACTTTTATTCGTCCAGTTTTCTTTCTATGCAAACACATATTTCGCACCGGCCCCTGTGTGACGGACACTTTGCTGCTGACTGGCGAGTCCTAACTGTGCTAGCGCTTACTGCACCCAGGAGAGCATTGTACATTAGCGAATATACACTCATTTGCAAACGAATTTGGTTTTGAGAGAGACTCACCTGGAACTCAGCTGAATCTCTCGGTTTGGATGTTTCCTGGAAACATAATGGAAACGAAAACTCATGGACCCTGTCTACCTGATGGGCCTCAAGAAGGGCGAAACCAGTTGTAGGTTGTCGAGGAGTTTTCAGCAACCTTATGAGTAGTACATTACATATATACACGTATCGCGATATATCGAATATCGTAGCGACTGAATCATGAGGCGGCCTGGTGCAGCACATTCAGCTGCCTGGAAACATCACAAACGAGAGAGCCAGCTTGGTTCCAGGTGAGTCTCTCGCAAAACCAAATTTGTTTGCAAAGGAGTGTATATTCGCTAATTTCGTGCAATTTGGTTTCAAATAGAACATAAGGTTGACGGAAATTCGGGGACTGCCTACCTGAAGAGTCCTAAGAAGGGCGAAACCGGTCGTCGGTTTTCGACAAATTTTCAGCAACCTTGTGAGTAGTGAAATACGAGCATTGAACATTGTTTGTTCATTATTCAGCCGTCGGTCTTTACACTTGTGTTTTCATGTCAAACATTTCACTAAACTGGGAAGATGCAAATGACAAATGGAACATTTCCTCCCTTTTCCTGATGTTCCACATCTGTCGCGCGAATTTCCTATGCTTATGATCAACACCTCCAAAACAACCGATACTACCGAAAGAAAGGAGGCATTTCAGTGCGGTTACACGATTTCAGACACCAGAGTAAGAATCTAATTTGCTGTCGACGAGTTTTCAGCAACCTTATGAGTAGTGTATTACTAATTTGCAGAGTTTTTGAAACGTGCATCCTGTTGAGCTGCCCCGGCTGTTGTTTAAACATCAAACGAGCACTGCGAAGCGATTGCACAGTTTCCGTTCTGTCATATGCGGGGATAAAGCTTTGACACTCAACCAGACACTAATCGCATGCTTCATCAGTAGTATGCGCGGTTGTACTAGTAGTATTTATAACCACTTTTCATAGTAATACCAACTGACATGATAGGTTCGCCAGCCACAATCTAGCTACGAGTCACAGGTAATGTAAAAGGTGTTACCCTATTTTCCAAACTGAGTAATTTCCCCACAATGTTAATTCCTCAAATAGAGGGTCACCAACAATTTTTTTCTTGTTATCGAAGGGGGGATGTCTCTTGACAGTAGTGTTTTGCGCTATCAACAGATGAAACGGTCAATTCAGCCCTGTCTTCCAAACGATCCTTTTCAAATGAGAACGGCGTGGTACCTGGTTTCCTCGCTCCCTAAGTGAAAGTTTCCTTTCAAAAAGTAGAACCACCTGTGAAAGCCATCCGTATTCAACGAAGTATTCGCGCTGAAGGTCGTAATCTGACTTCGTCCACCCTTCACACGACAAGACATGCTCAATATTTTGTAAGGTTCTCCTTGGAAGAGCATCCACAGACGAGGGGAGGACGAACGTGATTGGACTACTCCAGAACAGAGACACTTTGTCACATACCTTACAAGATTCATATCGATAGCGTAGTTACATGGAGACCTAAAGAGCTTAACTAGATGGCTGTCGGCTTGCTTTGATTGTTGCAAATCCAGTCTCTTCTATCCGAAAACCATCTGAGAAATTCATTCAACACTGTCCTCTGCACTAGTTTTTCCGGTTCACCTGCCTTTTCTTTGATCCTCAGCGGCAAAGTCAAAGGGAACACGCACACAAACAAGCGCTTGAACACAGAAGAATAGTTTACACAACAGGGTGTATAATGTTTACCCATTACAGCGTCCACAGACTGTAAATTGACGCTCCACACCACCAGCTGTTTGTACCAATGATCATAAAATACAGGGATGTGTGATTGCCATGCCGGGTGCACATGATTCCAGTAACTACCTGATGACATTACGGACACAGAATTTTGGATTTCGACAAAGTACTGGGATGCCTTCTCTCTAAAGAATGTCCTGCTTGAATGATTTTTGGTCAGCCTGATCCATGTATGGTATCGAAACAGTTCGATTTCGACCTAAAGTACATGGCCACGTATGTTCCGCGTGAAATTCTCAAGGCCGAGTTGTTGGATAAAGAGGAAATATCGATTGCGGTGGTGGTTCTTCACCTGGAATGCATGTAGCGTACAACTGGTCCCCGAAAGTGCTATCCATTTTGTGAGCATTTTGAATCTCATACACATGTTGTTGGTGATGAGTCAAAACACGCCTGCTTCGCATGTCAGATGTACGAAAATGAAACCCAGACACGGCCAAAGGGATATGCACTGCCGATGAACTTTAAAAAAAGCTAAAATTGAGTCTAGTATCTCCCCCCCCCTTGGTGTAGACTCAACAGAACATGAGTGTTGTGAACATGGACGCCGTAAAGTTTCCCCACAGCAAGTTTCTAGATATAGTAGCTTCTTAATACTACGTTCCTTGTATGCTGACATGTCTATCTCGGTTCCAAGATCGTTCCCGTCGTTTCGTATTGAACATAACGCAAGGTTACCATTTTTCTCTGCCCTTCGACTTGGAGTTTTGGTCCGGGTCAGTTCATTTCGACTCAGGTCAGTGTGTGTATCGTCCATAAAGGTACCGAACCGACAGACGTCGTTAGTGGTTTGGCTTGTAGATAAACAGCGTTGGACCACAGCAGGTTAGGCCTATGCCAGAACAACTGTTCGCTAGATTACTGAAGAAGCGTACGACAGTTGTAATTTTGACTCCATCTTCTGCATTCAGCGTTCCGTGGTTAGTTGACGGATTTGTGAATTGTCAACGAATCCGTAGTGTAGAATTTCGCTCGCCTTCCCCACCAACTCAGCCCATTACAAGGACAGGAACTCTACTCTCCCAGAGTATTTATCTTAGTTACCCATTGAGCAGACGATTTTTTGTACGCTATGGAAGATCATCGGTGAGCAAACATTCCCGTTGAGTACCAGCTACCAATGCCTCATCGCCTGTGCCAGTGTTCAGAATGGATTGGCTCACGGAGAGACCAGATGAAGTCAATGATCTCTGTCTATGGTCTGCAATCACCCAAAGGTGTCAATTTTCGTACCCACCTCCTTAGGTGTAACAATAAACGTGACTACACTATGGTCAAACTATCCTCGTTCCGATTCGTCGCAACCTAGCCCATTACACTCTGAGTAGCCTCCGAACTGTGCACAGCGCGCCTGTTAATCTGTTGGAACTGCGCAGCCTGATCTTTTTTAGGTCCTGCAATTCCGTTGCAAGTGACTCGAGTTGGTCACAAAGATGATCGCTGTTAAACTGAACGGTTTTGTAAAGTCCCTTCTCTACCACCCAGGTCCACTGTCCTCTGGTCGGGTTTCGAACTTGACTTCTAATCTAGGCGGTATTTCAGGTTGATATTGGTTAAAAGGTGGCCGCTTCGATGCTAGTTGGACACCGAATCGTAAATGGCCATCATCTCCAGACTAAACAGCAGACCTGTACTGGAACTGATGGAGCCGTCCAGTCGTAGCACCCTTTCAACGCCTAACTGCCATGCCACCTGAAGGTTGCACGAATGCTGGGATACTCCCAGGTTGCCCAAGACTAGACAGGGAAAGTCGAGAGGCAGAGGTCGTGTTCGAACCACGGACCTTTCGGGCCATCCCGCCCCCGGAGCACACAGCAATTTCTGGGACGACTTGACAACACTGTTATTTGTGTGATTTTTGGCGTACGCGGTGTGCTGGAGTCCAGTCTCAAGCCCCTTGGCCACGTTTCGTTGAAGTTACTTAACCCAGCGGAGTTTCCGAACGAGCAAGCACTCATATTCGACAATTTAAATGGTCCAACCGTCTGGTCTCAGTTGTTGTGTTCAAGTCCGTGGGGCAAGAAAGCTGGAAGATCACCACAGATTGAGCCAAATCATGTTCTCCTTAGCTCTATTTACTCCCATGTGATGAATTCAAAACAACACAAGAAAGGCTGTTCTGACTAACCGAAATAAAGAACCAAAACTGCTAAAATTGGGGATACTGAGCCTGTGTGTCTGAAGCCCCACGCTGCCCTTTCTAGGTCTCGAAGCCTAGACAGTGTGCCGTAGTTTGTTGGTGCCCCTGAGCGAGGGACGTACGGTGAATCTGGCAACCGACTGGCGAGTCCGTTTTTCGGCCAGCTACAGTGACAGCCTGCAAAAGTTCTTTGCCCAAGTGTTCACCGTATGAGATGAAAATGTCCTTACTGCGTTCACTAGGACCTAGCCGCATTTCGCTTTTAATATCACCGGTAGGGGACGTGGGCGGGGCATCCTCGTGAGAGCAGTCCTAGCATGCGAGTCGAGTGTGAGGGCGGTAGATGTTTTGCGATGTTCCATCGCCACCCTCGGGAACTCATCTAAATCAGCTGATTCGAGCGTCAGTGTTCAGTTAAACTGTACGATGGCAAAGAAATCGGGACAATGGGTTATCGTACCAAAAAGCAATGCACGTGACGTCCACACTGTTAACGTCGGGCTAGAGCAGTGTAGGCCTGTACCGACTCAACTTGCCAGTGACGTACATTCCTCCAAGGACTAATGATTTGATCCGTCGAGACACTGTACTGCTATATTTCGAAAAAAGGAAAGATAAGATCACCTTTGTACAGTGTATCCAGTTGAGACTATCACAACTAAGAGATTTAGCTAGGATTTACTTGAGTCTCCCATTAAAACTAAATTAGTTTGGTAAACACATTGTCTAATTTCACCCAAAAAAATTAACCCCCGCCAACCCGAAAAAGATTAGAATAAAGAGGATATGAAAATTATACTTATAGTTATTATTGAAGAGGGTGAAATTTGCATGAAAAGGTCCGTTTTTCGGTACCTTTGCTTCCAATCGAACTCACACAATTAGCTGTCCACTAAAGATCGGTGTGTGTCGCATTGGCGTTTATGCTGCATCTTGTAGACATGCCAAAGAGATTCGATGGTTTGTGTGTGAGCTCCAGTCATTGGATCCACAAACTTTTCGGTATCATTGACCGTTTCATGAGTATACTTCATGTCAATCATCGTTCCGATTCCTTAGTATGATGCCCATCTATCAGAGAGGATGACTGATCGTGAAGAAAGTTCTTCCAGTCAACAACGGTCGCGTGGCTAATAGATAGTTCCACTGAGCAGAATTTGTTTTTTGCCACATTTTTGGACCAGCAATAAAAGAATAGAATGACTGTCCTAAACTCCATTCTAAACCACTTCAAATGACCAGATTTTAAGTTCTCACGCTACCTTATCCCACTGTGAATTGTGCTGAAAAACTCCGGTTGTTCTTAGTATGACTATTACATTCTTTGTACTGCTGAATAGGCTTGTCTTGAAATTTTTGGTGAGTATGAACCTCTTGAGGAAATAGAATGTTTCAAAGACTTTTTGGAACAGTGAATCCCACCAGTTGTGGGAAAGACCTATTAGGATCGGCCTGCTTCGTTAGTTGAGTCCTCTGGGGGGAGATACCCTGCACAGGGCCAGTGGCAACTTTTTGGTCACTTCCTGTGAGTGTTATGCCAAATGAGACTAATTGTCCCACAACTGCTGCTGTATTGCAGTCATATCAGATTTCTCTAGATGTCTAAGCAGACTGGAGGCATCAACCAAAGATCAATAATTCCCACAGAGGACGCGCAGATCCGGTGCCAGAGGTCCCGATTAGAAAAAAAAGCGTGACAACTGTACACTTCTTTGCCGTACGATCCCTCATACAAGGCTGTCAAGATGAACCCAACTTTGAAACGCAAAATCGATTTTTATGATGGTCAACCCATTTAAAAAACATGTGCCAGGAGATGGCCAGCTTAAACTTTTCCGGGATATAAAAGAAGCATGATGAACGTGAACCGTATATGTGATACCGTGCAACTTCTCCATAAATTAGTCTACCTGATGAGCTCCAAGAAGGACGAAGTAGGTCGTAGGCTGTAGATGTTTTAACAAACTTATGAGTGGCGCGTTCTTTCAGGATAACCAACGCTTTACTCTTTTTATTATATACATTCAGTTACCTACAAAACACCATAGACGAGAGATTCGAATGGCCTCCAGGTGAGTCTCCCGCAAAACCAAATTGCTTTGTAATTCAGTGTATTCCGCTAATCTCGTGCTATTTGGGTTCAAGTAGAACATGAGGTTGACGGAAACTAGGAGACCCCACCCAAGAAAGGCGAAACTGGTCGTGGGCTGTCGAAGAATTTCCAGCAACCTTGCGGGTAGCGCATTACGTCTATAGTCTTATTTATTCGTCGCAGTTATTGATTTCGACGATGTTACAGGAGCTACACATGTGACTCTGGGGATGTACTGTATCTTTGTACACCTGGTTATGACAACTTACATCATGTGGTTGTCAGGTGCGAATCGTCGGGTGTATGTTGTTCTACTGGGAGTTCGCGCTTCAATGAAACAGCTCAGAGGTGAACTGGAGCACGATAAATTACTGTTGTATAACCTATCCCAAATAAACTGACAAACTCGCACCTCAGTCTGCCGCTGAATCCCGGCGAGCAGTTTGCGTTCAAGAGTTGATGACACATCACAAGCGTTAGACTGATGCGCTTATTCCAATCAAGTCTGATTTTTGAAGCCCGTGGAACTGTTGTGAAGGCGTACCATTCTAAAGATAATGCCATTAAATCAGCTGAAAAAAGCATAACCGAGGTGCAACATTCGTTGGCGGGCATGGGACGTTATCACGTTACTTCAGACATCAGCCGGGGAACTACTCAACTGGGACCGTTTCCAAACCTCAAGAGAGAATATGTATGAAGCAAGTCTGTAGTTTAGTGATTTCCCACAATTATTCACCGTCAAAAGTAAAAAACATTTCACTCAGATAATCACTGGCCTTTTATAAATAAATGCTGACTATCTTCATGAAGAAAACTACTCACAAGTTTTCTGAAAATTCTTCGACAGCCCACGACCGGTTTCGCCCTTCTTGGGGTTCATCAGGTAGGCGCACTCCCCGAGTTTCCGTCAACCTCATGTTCTACTTGAATCCAAATTGGATTGACTTCGACAAATACACTTAGTTGCACTTAGTTACACTTAGTTTTTACGGGAGACTCAACTGAATCTCTCGTTGATGATATTCTACAACTGAATGTGCTGCACACAGGCCGCCTCATGATTCAGTTGGCATGATATTCCAGATATCACGGAATATTTTCATGAGGCATTTTCATGTAGAATATCACAAACGAGAGATTTAGTTGGGTCTCTCGTGAAAGCCAACTTGATTTGCAAGTGGGTGTATTTCTCGGAAACTGTTGTCTAATTTTACAACCATATCCTGTCTAAGTGATACTTCCTCAGTGACCTATTGGTATACATATACGTATGTGTATGAATAGTACAACATCAACAAAAATACACCACACTCGGGTCCAAAATCTCGGTTGATGGCATTGGAACAAAAACTGCTTTGTCCGGCCGAATGAGCATCGGTGAAACAAAGAACTGCGGCCCAATAGACGAGAGTTCACCAGCAATCGAATGACCGACCAGTTGGACGGCATGGGACACGCACAAAGAACGTGTGAATTCAGGACGCTGGATATCGAGTCAAACCCAGCTGACTACCAGTGCAGACGAACTGAAGTGAACAAAACACGTCTTTGTTTTTGACGAGAGTACGTTGTAATTTCACCTACCGGGTGGACGAAATCACGGATTTCGACCGCTATTGAAATGACAACCACCGTCTTTCTTCAATTCACCGCTCCGCAAGGATCGCTCGTGCGGAAATCTGCAAGCAAGGGCGTATGGGTACAATTTTCATAAATGAGTGAGTGTGTCGCATGAACGCGGATTATTGTTCAATAGGGTAAGAGGTTTGTACTGAAAAGATTGACGGCAAATATATGTGAACAGAATTCAGTTTGAGCCGGATTTACCTTCCTTCACTATAGAACTCCATGTATAAAAAGTTTTCCCAAACGAAAGTGCAAACCGAAGTTGTGAAAACCATCAATTTTTCGCTTGGTGAATTCAATTCTCCTGGTCATCTTGTTAAGATATTTTACAAATATAATACTGAAGTCACTTTTCTTGATTCGGTTGTACGTTTTTACTAATGATAATAATAGTCTGTCTGGTCACCATGTTAGCCGAAGGAAGCACGGGCGCCACCACACTGCCAGGTTGTCCAAACCTAGACGGGGACATCCGAGAGGCAGGGGTTGGATTCGAACCAAGGACCTTCCTGTCAGCAAGCTGCCTTATCATCATCATCAGCATCATCATCATCATCATGCATAGCATGATATCAGTGTTCAATACTGATGTTTCGCTGCCTTACTGTATGTGCAATTCATGGTTGTACGCGGGTCTGCATACTGCCAGGGCGCCCACACCTAGACAGGATGACGATTAGGGTCCTCAACCAAAGCCTTTGGCTCAAAAGCCTGACCGCAAAACAGCGGTGTTTGGCTGGAAATGCAAGCACATCACCATTTTTAGCGAGCAAGTCGCCGCACATGTTCCAACCGCCAACCTGCAGACTGGGTTTGTCAGACCTCTAACCATTGACCAACCTGGTATGAAAGTGTCGCGGGGACAACCCCCAGTATAGCTCAATTGGTCGCCGAGGTACGCTAACCGTCACATCACGGTAAGATCTCTTGTTGTGACGGGTCAGTAAGTTGGCGAGTGTTCTGTTCTGCCAGGCCAGATTTGGTGCACTGCGTCTACTTCGGTCCGACAGATCAGTTGATTTGGAAAGCCACCGACACGCCACCTATGTTGTTGTTTGTGGTGCAACTGTCGCAGCGATCACCAAAGGCTGGCAGAAGACCAAGATGAAGTCCCTTTGAATCTCTATATTTCATTGTGGTTAGGGCACGAACTTAGTGACCGTCTGTGGTTCGAACCCAAGCCCCTGGAAATCCGGAAGCAGCTCAGCTTAATTGGTCCCAAGTCCGGGCAGAGGAACGATAAATATATATTAGCAAGATAAAAGTCCCATTTGATGAGTCTGAAGAATGGAGTTCTCACAAGCTTTGTGAGCGGTACTGGAATCAGCGATGCTGGTTTAGATAACCATTAATGCGTCACCCTTCGCGGCCGCGAAGTGACAGCCCATATGGCGTGACGTCACTAAAAACCTCGAGTGTCCTTGTCGTTCACTTCGCGTCAAGCCTGGGTTGACGTCACCGTCAACTTTGCTTAAGTGTCTCGACGATGGTCCCTTTTTTCGTCCTCTCTCTCTCTGGTTTAGCAGGTAGGTAGGTGTAGCGCTTCAACCAATGACTGACGTCCCCACAGAAACGGCTTGCGTTGTCTGTCCTGGTGACTGCGAGGCAGACGACAGCCGTACACAGAGTATGGTGGATACATCGCTCGGTATTTTAACGCACGTGCAACTAGGTTTATGGGATATAAACATCTATCCAGTCTCTGATGGCTAAATTCACCGGAAGTTTCCCTGACATTTCGGATTGTACTTTTGAATTACGACCCATGTTCGACAGCAACCTCGAGTGGTTCCGTTCAAGTCTCTATACTGCGATATCTCGTATATCGTACAAACTGAATCATGAGGCGCGCTTTGTAAAGCATACCCGTTTGAAGAAAACATCGTAAACGAGAGATTCAGCTGGGGAGCAGCTGAGTCATCCGCAAGGAAAAGACACATTGGTGTGTAGTTGAGTAGTTGAGTTCGCATACACTTTACACACATAGTTGACCTTTCCACCGACCTGAAAAGTAGAGGCCTAAGCTTCTCCATCTAAGGCGAAAGCAGTATTTCCATTGCCGCTCGCAGACAATGAGTGAAGGGTCTACCTGGGGGGTTGACCGTGCTAGATTAGCAGACGACATTGATGACAATGAAGAACAAATGTATACCAATGTATGATTTGAGTTGTCCTTAGTCGGAGGGAGAATTTTTCTCTCATTTTCGGAAGTAAGTTTGGGTTCGGACCAGTAAGACTCGGGTGGGCTAAAATGCAAACTCAACTGCACCACAGAACTATCCCAATGTTGTGACTGGCCATCTGCGTAGGAGAGGACATTTGGTGTGAACTACAGTTTCAGTGGATGTCAGTAGATTTAAGCCCCATGTTTTCAGAACTACACCCAGAGTGACTCAAGGGTACTATTCTGACATCTGTTCCTCACACTCAGGAACGACAAAATCGATAAGGTTAGGCTTGTGTCATTCAGAATGAAAAGCAGTGACCATAGTTCAATCCGTGGGTGGTTAACATCTAACACGGGGGCCGCCTGATCCTGTCAAGTGAATAGTCCGCCACATGAGAGCTAGCGCCTGTACAAATGGTTTTTGCAGTGGCCTAGGAACTGGCAAGTGGCTGGAGATGGGCATAAAAGCTGTTATGGTACCCAGTAAACAATAGTCATACCTTGGGTCTGACAGTGCCGCGAAACCTTACGCAGAGTCAAAAGACAGAGCTGTATATGATGGAATCCTCACTGCTGCTTGACACACGCGTGATACACAAAAGTTGATCCTTAAGTCCATCGTACAGCTATCACCAGTAGCATTCAAAGACCGAGATTTACAGCGAGGTCCCGGGAAGTACACGGTTTCCCAAGCCAGCAGATCTCATCGAAATATAAAAGATGTAAGTTATTCTGAAGTACCTTACCGCCAGCTTGCGGGCGAATACGCCCTGAGGGCAAACCATCAATCGAACAGAATAGAGGCCGTTACCGAGCCTTACTCTATCCTTCTTCTTCGTGACAAAAAATCCAGCACGGTTTATCAGACTAGAAAAAAGTATCAACCAGAAAGCGGTGACGAACAATAATGTTTTCGCGGTCTCATTTTCAGCTCAGTACAAATCTGTCGGTTAAAATAGAGGTTACTGATAAAATAATCAGCTACCAAGTTAGAAAAAGTGGAAACTCAGATGATTGGTTGTCAGTGTAACCCACCTAGAATATAATTGGATGCCCTGAGGTTGTCTAGTTAGCCATTCATTGATTGATACGGTCGATTTGCGTCACATGACCAAGGCAGACTCGGAGCTCACACTAGTCGTTCTTTTGACAACACGGTATCGAATTTCGTGATCGAGAAAGTTTCATGACGTCAGCTGTGATGATCATGGCTCTATGTTGAAAAAAACCAGAAGCGCTCTACAGCGGTTTCGTTTCTATTGGGAATCATGAGCTGTGCGCAGCTCACGAATCAGCGACTCCAAGCAAACTATTTTAAACACTTAACCATTTGGCCCCGGGCGATTGGTCATCAATGTAATTAACTCGCAATTGGATGATAAAATACACCGTCACTCATCCTTCAACCACAGGATGCGAATCAACTCTTCACTGGCTCCTCGACCAACGACTTGTCAGGTGGAAGTTCCTGTCATCTTGTGAGAAAAATCTCCACCTGAGCTACTTACATAGGTGTTATTCTCTGACGATGATAGAGGGAATAAACTACCGGATGAATATGGTCACTCGTGGTTGCTTCTGAACTTGGGCAACTGACAGAGGCTTCCTTGATGACTTCAACCCGAATAAACCATCGTGAACGCTATGTAGCTTACTTGGCTCCTGAATTATGCGCATCGCCTGAATGTTGCTAAAAATGTTTGAAGGGAACAAACGAAACGAACGCGGGAATGTCACGTCAAAGTTTGCTCCGATCAACTCGAGACGAGAAAGCGCTTTGGTAACGATTAAAGGGGTATCACAAAACAAGCAAAATGTACACAAGTGTTTCGTCTAAATTAACAGTCAGATTGCACCTTTCGGAGTGGTTATCACGGAAATTATCAGTGATCTTTGGTAGTCCTTCTCAAGTGAGGCAAGTAATAAACTGGGTTCTTTGCGTCTCAAGTGAATGACCTTATGTAATTCAACCGGATGCTAACCTATTCACTTGATTAGCTGAGTGCCAATGAAAAATCATAATGCCTCTTCAGAATCATCACCAATCCTATTGGCTGACCAGGTAATTAACAGGTCATTTCCTTAGAAGTAAGGATGCCACCGATTGGTCATAAATTCGAAAAAGAGAGCTTCCATCTTCACCGGTCCAAGGTTACTGGATAAAATAGATGACTAGTCACCAGTGGTCCGGTGATTATGTGAATTCAAAACGATCGATATGCACGTGACCTAGCGATCAGTAGGCTGGCAATACTGACATAGAAATCCATCTGTGCACACCTGGTGAGTCTTAGTGGGGATGGAGGTACTCGTATTGTTGGTCATTCTTACCCTACAAACAAGATGCACTTGGCCAACACCTCAAGCCTCCCCAAAAATTCAACCCGATGTCTAATTGCCCGCAAAACTTTGTTTTCTGCGACGTTTTTCCCCAATTCTATTCTCCCCGAAAGATCGCAAAGTTTCACCCTACTCAAAAAGCACGGGTCCCTGGTGATGACGCAACCTAGGCTTCTAACGGAGATAAAACAGAACGAACCATTCCTTAACGGAGATTTCAGAGAGTACCGCGCAGACAATTTACTATCACCCGGATACTGCTGAGGTGAACACTGGAAACCACATGCTTCCTCCACCACCTTAGTTGACGCTGTCGTAAGCATGAAAGAACAAAATATGGGCACATTAAATCTACTATTCACTGTCATCCACAGATTAGCGAGTCGGGGCGTAGATGTTTGGTGTGCCGTGTACTTTGTTGTATATTGCTACCCGCTAAGTAAAGTCATTTAGAACTAAGCCCTGGAAAGCCACTCATAAGGTTGCCAGAAAGAACATCATAAACGGGAGATTCAGTTGGGTTTCAGGTGAGTCTCCCGTCATAACCCATAAGTGATTCACAGATTGCGGGCTAGATATCACAGAACTGCTCATTTTTAATCGCAGATTTTCGTCTTATGGTCCGTTTTTCGTGTCACAGAATTCCCATGCTCACTGTCCACCCCAAGTCGGTCTTTTGTCTCGTTCAGTGAGACTGGAGACCATAAATGCAGTGAGAAACACTCTCTTTATTCAGGAGCAACTAAATACCACAGTGCTCCAGAAAGGGATTATCACTCGTGTCCGATAGCTATGTCTAATCCTAACCAGACGTTCACTGGCAATTCTATGTGGCTGACAAACCTATCCCTTGATAAGAGGCGGCCTTTATCCGACAGTTCATTAGACGAAATTACCTTACCCTAGTTCGTCTGGCTTAACTATCAAAAACAATATCAAGCAACGAATATTTTCCGAGTTCCATGAACAGTCAGTTTTTAATGTGTCGAAGCGGCTTGACCTGGACTGAGTTAAGATGCGACGGGAACGAATCCAACACACTCATGACAAGCTTGGAGACCCCGTCAAAATGCATCATTTTCTGTACACAGACAGTATCGTATTACTCGTGCAGTCTGTCTTGATTTAAGCCCTTTCCAGGTACGCGCGACCGGTTTGTTGCCATCGTAATTGCCCTGTTTGGTCGACAGTCAGCTGACGACATGCTGTCTGCAATACAATCGCCAGAACTGGTTTGCGTCAACCGTGCTTTTATGGACAAGCTGAGTCAAGAAATGTCAACCATCTAGGACGGTGTCTGTGGCCTAGCACAGAATGAGGACGTCTCGTCGGTTTCTTTAATCATCGGTGGTTTAGAAGCTTGCCCACAGAAAACGAAACAACCGAAGCGAGTAGGTGGACCTCTTACCGCGGTGGCTTCAACTTGTTCTCTACGGAGAACAACCGACCGGCTAGTCTCTTATTCGGATGGAAGTTGAGTTCGAACATGTACCGTGTAGCCTGTAAAAACTCACATCAAAAGAGACCAACGGACGTTCCAAGTGAGAAAACGACTGATCTTAGGTTTCAATACACTACATACCACAAAAGTCCACAGAAAGTAGGCCCTTAAGCCTAGTCGATTTGCCAAAGATACGCGTTCTAAACCCGCCTATATCCAAGCCAGTCACACGGCACTTGTGCTCCGATTTGGGAAGTAATATTTACTTGCTTGTCAAGAAAAGTGTCACCGTCCGCCCAGAATAAACCCCATCAGTTAGTTGATGATCACCATTCACCACACGAAATAACGACCGACCTCAGTAACTTTTTGGTCAATACGAACTGTCCCGGATAATATCAAGAGTCAGACGAACTTAACCCTAAGGTGAAGGTGACATCCGACTACTTTCGGATTGAATAATGTCTCGAAATACCCAGTAACTGGTAAAATTTCGTATGAGGTTTTGAAGACGGCCGGAATGGGCTCATCCAAAGTGCGGATAAGTCGCAAGACTTGATAAGTCAGTTTATTGGTCAGATTTCAGTCTCACTCGTTGAGATCGCTGGTAGATCATGCCAAATAACCAACGAGAGTACAGAGTTCGTAAAAACGCGCAACATCGGCGAATTAATCAGGCACCTGTGCGGCTACAAAAAAACAGAACCAAAATACAGCAGTAATTCGGCGAGCCAATTACATGCGCACCTGGTGGGTCAACACGATTGGGTTATCGATCGAATGGATGGAATCGAGCACGTTTCCTGAGTTTTCATTTCACAGACTCTTGTTATAAAAACAGCGCTGTGGCCGTTTTCCAAAGCACGTGATTTTGTATGAGGCTTTTTTTAACCGTCGAGTCTACACAATTCGCTACTGTTCTACCCCTACGAATTGCGGTCTGGAATGGATGACGTTTGGAGCTTTGCTTATCAACTTCAAATTTGACTTTAGCAATCTTTAGAAAACGAAATCGCTAGCTAGCTATCGCTATTCGAAAAACGCACTTTGATGTCTGGATTAACATTCCAACGGGGACCTCAGACGGTCTTTGTACGGAGATGTTTTTTTTGGAAACGAGAAGCTGGCTTGACTAAATACAAGTTTTTGTAAACTATGTTGGTATAACGACGGATTCAGGTGAATTACTCATTCCTTCAAGTAGTTCTTCAACAACATTCTAAGAAATTATTCTTTGAAATCCTGAATGTCGTGTCAGCTGAATCATGTGCTGTCTTCGTACAGCATATTCATAGACGAGAGGTTCATCGGAGTCCCTTGTGAACACGAATCTACCTTTCAAGTGAATGTATTCTGACGACTGCGTACAATTTCAAGCTGATGGAAATTTGGAGATCGCGCCAGTGGTGGGAGAACTTTCAGCAACCTTATGAGTAGTGCTTACGTCAGGGAAGATCCGAGTGATTTCCCGCTTTCGATGCGTTCCATCAACCAATGACAAATGTTTCTCAAAGCGACTAATAGCAGTTTGATAGGTGTGGAAATCACCTCGTGAGAATGTCTAACCACGTCGTAGTTTCTGGGGTTGGGGGAATGCCACAATTACTGTCGATGCCAGTCTGATTGATTCATCCCAGTGGTAAGCTTGTTCTGCTGCCTGGTAGGAACTTCGCTCAGCCTAACAAGTGATATGCTTGACTTAAAATGTTTTCTCAGGGGAAGAGCAGAGTTTCGGCTTACCGGGGATATAACAAAAAATATGAGAATCGTTCAGCCGTAACACCTTTCCCAAAGTCTAGCTACTATGCCACCCGAAGGAAGCACGAAGACCAAGATACTGTCAGGTTGCCCAAGCCTAGACAGGAGCAGTCCAGATGTAGAAATTGGGTTCGAACCACTGACCTTCAAGTCTGTGCCTCTCGTCTCTAATTAGAAATGTTTAACAGACCGAATACTACTTATTCATATTTAAGCGTCCCTGTTTCGGTTTTCCCTTCTGAAGAGTGTGACGTGTGCTGTCATCTTATAGTTCACAGAAACACCCAATGAATTTAACTTTCTTCAATCTACACCGGGTTTGTAAACGGAAATGTTGAGCCTTTTATCTCACCAACATTGTTTATCCTTTCTTCAACCAGGATTACTCAGGTAGCGGTGAGCAGGATATCGTACGTCAATGTGTCGGACCTGTCATTTTAAACATAATGGCAAGGATGGTACCGGCGTCAGATGATCTACACTACTCAAAACCCCAACATAACTTGAGAACGTCAAACTGAATTCCAGCATTCGTTGGAATTACGCAAATTCTGAGAAACAAACGTGTGTATCTACGTCAACGGGCTTTGACTGGTTGACGTAATGCATGCAAAGCACGCAACAACGAAGCCATGTGAAGTAACCGTGAGAATTACCGTGAATTACGGTATTCATTGCTGCTCTTGCCATAAAACACACTCAAGGTTACTTGTCGTGATAGCCAATAGAAAACGTGAGTACGTGACTATGGGACGTTTGCACACACACACACATGCACACACGTCTCTAGGTCGATGAACTGATATCTTCCGTTTTACTGAACCAGTTGTTCCATGAGTTCATCCTTGTGTTGCAGCCAAGCGCGACGAATCGGGGCGCTACAGGTTAACACGAACACTTGTGCATACAAACATATAAAAAACATATATTCCACCTATAGTTATCAGCGCATTTCCAGTTGCCCCAGAAAATCAATGCGTTGGAGGAAGTCTAAAAGCCGTGATAAACAAAACTTTTGACGTTTCTGTTTAGACATTGTAATAAAAGCAGTAAAGATCTTTCTTTTGGATTCCGACAGCAACTCGTCCGCTCGAGGTTCCTCCTCTCATTGCCTTTATATAACTTTGTTGTTACTGATCGGAATGTCCGTGGTTCGAACCCGGTCTCAGGCATCTCAGATGTTCTTCTCTAGACAGCCCTCGTTTTCCCATTTTGCGGCAACCAGAAGTCAGAAGAGTTCTGCAACTGGACGATGTTTTCATCTTTTATACTACTGTCAAGAGTGGCTGTTAAGTTTACATATTAACTATCTTCCACAAATATCCACACTGACCTTTTTGCACGAACAAAAGCATTTCCAATTTCGCTTCCGGCACCGATGGAGGCTTTTCTATACTTACACAGGGCAATAAAAAGCCAAATCTGGTCGCCTGGTCAACCAAATTGACTAACTCCAGGTAAACGGTCGTCAATCTTGCTAATTTACGCTCCATGGTTCAAACCCACCCTCTGTATCTCAGCTGCTTGTGATTGTGCCCGGGTAAACTGGCAGTATATCGGCCCTCGTGCTTCCTTCGGGTGGCACGGCAGTTACGGGCCAAAAGGGTGATACAGCTGAATGATTATTACCACTACTCTTTATCATTCATTACTAGACAGGCCCATCGCAACATGTGTACATGATTATGTCCCTTTCGAACGTTAAAACGGCAAAACTACTAATTATAGGAGGAGATGTTGGTGAAAGGAAGGCCTTCGCTGCGGAGATGATGATTAGTGAACGCCAACCAGAACAGTTACAGACTATTGGACAGGGGAGCAATACTATCATATGCGTCTTGTTTACAAAACTGAATATCCATCTTCTCCTTGAACTCGTTTTCCTGAACTTTCTTGGACAGTCATTGACTGTTACTCAAATGCAAGTAAATGCTACAAAGCGGCTCCACAAATTTCGTAATAACTCTCACTTTTCAAGAGACGCGAAGCGGATTTGTGAGAAAACACTACTCGCACGCCTCATCAGTAGTATCCACCGTTACATGTGAACATGATTATATTCATTCGAACGTCAAAACGGGAACATTACTAATTATAGGGGTAAATGTTGGTAGCTCAGGTAGCGCAGATGGTAACTGGCTTGTTCGCTGTGATAGCTCCAAAACCGCTAACCCATCGCTACGCACCACTACGCTCCCCGACAACGCATCGATGATGTCACCTCGATGAAACGTTTGCAATCAAATTGCCCAGCTCAGCGAAAAAGTCAACTTCTATTATTAATGAATTTTACTCAGTCACTGGTTCCGATTTGTTGAGAATATTGCGCGCACACACACACTTCTCGCAAATCCAGATTTATCCCTAAGTTCCGAGACCGTAAAATACGAAGTGGATAGCTGAATCTGTGCACAGTGTTGCAACTTCATATATATTTAAAATTGCCTCCACTCTTGAATAACTGCCTTCCCGGTTAACAATTCAAATGGACCGCCCCTTTTTGGACTGGTGGAATTGAACCCTATTTCAGTTTTACAAGACATCTATATTCTCCGTTTTCCTTACCGCGCCAATCGTTTTTACCGCTCTGGTTATACTATTTTTGTACCAAATCCTTGGGCAGCTATATGTTGTTTTAATTCATGAGTTTGAGACGCGGTTTCGGTCATATCCATATCGGCTTTGCTTGCCATTTGGAGTACCTCACCGTTTGTCGAAAACTGTTGAGGTTTGTAATTTTGTATTCAGTGTAACTACTTTCATCTTTATAGTACAGCGCATTTGCGTAGCCATTCGTTCGGAGTTTTGCCAGTTTGGTTGCTAACTTTGGTGCTCGTTGCTCAAGAATTCGAAACGGTCGTAACACACAGCCCACGGCTTTATCGATAATCGAGGGATGGAATCCATATTGCACATAACCTTAAAGATTTACCCACAATCTTAATGGATATTTCTTCCTGTAAATGAAGCCAATCGATACTATAAAGCCGACAAGTAGTGTACAGCTGTTTGAGTATCACCAGCATTGCGCATCTCTCACGAAATTCCAGGGAGATTCGAACCCGCGACCTCCCGTTAATCCACGACTGGCTGATCAGCCATGTGAGTGAATTGCACTTAGATTGGATATAGCATTGCTCACCCTTCAATCACGTGATTCACGTGGCCATGTGTTGACTGGCTCCTACAATCTCTGACGGAATGTTGGGCTTAGAACTGCCGATGTGATTGCCGCTTATCTCGACTCACCACTTTGTGTCCATGTGCTAGAAAGGACCAGTGAGCAAACTCAGTCGCCATCTCCACCTAAGTGTGGTCCCGATTCCGCACTTAATTTTTTCAACACCAGTGGTTGATTCTCTGTCCCTGGTCATTGTTTGGCCTAAGGGAACACGGTCACATCTAGGGGTGTTTCATGTCTTGACTATATAGAAAAACAAAGCAAAAGATGTAAGATTTCACGATTGTGCAGATTGGCCGCTTTCGTCCAGTGCTGCTCCGAACACTTGCGATAATACCATATAATGATTGTTCAGCTAAGCCACCGTTTCAATGCATCACTGTGTTGCTGCCTAAAGGAACTGTGAGGGCTGAGATACTTCTAGGCGTTCCAAGCCCAGACGGGAACAGTCGAGGTTGGTTTCTATAGTAGTTCATGGTAAGTCAGGAAAACACGTAAGTAATGGCACGGGTGTATTGTGTACACACGGCCAACTGGTCTGCTTTCGTGGCGGGTAAGCAAGCAACTGAGTCATACATCCAGTTAACCCTCAGCGCTCACATAGGCAGATCAATCGGACACGCACCCAATCAGCCGCTCAAGTCACGCGCCAGAGCGATGGTAGAACGACGAACGAACACGCACACGCGCAAACTCTCTGACACACCGAAGCAGCCAATACGGTTTCGAACCATGAACCTTCCAGTCACTGAGTTCGCTCCTCTAGCACCAAGTTATCTTGAGCTTGGTCACCATACACTTGTGGTGATAGAACTGCACGTTTGAATCAACAGCCTGTTAAAGGCAAATCTTACACATACTGGTGGAGAAAACAGAGGACTTGATTAACTTCATCTGTGTGGAGTCCGCTCAGGCTCTTTGCTAGTTTTGAGAAGAGTGGATCGGTTATTTATCCTTCTGGTGCAAATAGACACGTTTAGTGACCGTAACAGTATCAGACAAATTGGGCATCTTGTGAATAAACCCGTTTCCCCGTTCAACCGCCAATCTCCCTCACCCTCAAAACCAACCCAACCGGCCTTACCTTATGTTGAAGAAAATCAGATACGAGAGATCCAGTTAAGTCTCTCGTGAAAACCAAATTGATTTGCAAATGAATGAATTTCTCGAAAACAGTCCAATTTGTCTCGTGAAAACCAAATTGATTTGCAAATGAGTGTATTTCTCGAAAACAGTCCAATTTGGGTTCAAGTAGAACATGAGGTTGACGGAAACTCGGGGACTGTGCCTACCTGATGAACCCCAAGAAGGGCGGTCATGGGCTGCCGAAGAGTTTTCAGCAACCTTGTGAGTAGTCTCCTTTATGGAAATGTTTTCTTTCGTGAAGCAGTGACTTCCTGATCAGTTTGAAGCTTTCCCCCATACGCTCTTATCTGTCGAGTTGTTTTCTGCGGAGAGGCAGATTATGCTTTGTTTATATCAAAGGACGAACAAAACTGCGCACAAAGATGGAGAAAGCGTTGATGACCGATTTGCGTCATTCATTGCAAACGATGCGTGGTGCCTTGTTAGTTGCAACGATTCTGTCCTAATCCCACCGAAAACCACGTGGTTCCTGGCGCAAAAAAACAATCGTGCCTCCCTTATTGTAAGCCACTAGCCCATACACAAACGTCAATGCACCAAACACCCTGGATACGAACAAATTATTAATTGGACGTCCAAGTATTTGGGGAAAGCTCTGTGGTCAGAATACCACTGAACGGTCGTCATCATTACTTTCATCAAGGTCATTGACAGCAACCTATCGCTGCTGAATCCCGGTTGCCGCGCAATCATGGAGTTGAGTGAAAAACGACAGAATTGAGAACCTGTTATTGAGGGGGAACAAGCGAGAGCCGGGCACCTTCACCGTCGCATAGCATTCAACTGAAGACACCTAAGAAATACAACAACTATACCCATTTGCATACCAACTGAGTTTTCATGATGAACCCGCCTGAATTCCAGCTGAATCGCTTGTTAATGATGGATTTCATCATTTGAATTTACTTCACCAGGCCACCTCATGTTAAAGATGGCACAATATTCGAGATATCGCAATAAATGGTAAAGTCGCAGCACATTACTCCTAAAGGGGCTGAAGAGTCTTCGATAAGCAACGACCTGTTTCGCCCTTCTTGAGGCTCATCGGGCAGACGCAGTCCCTCACTCGTTTATTACTTGGACCGAAATGTGCCTGATGCACTCATTTTTGCAAACCGTTGGGATTTTTACGGGAGACTCGCTTGAATTCCAGATGATGATCCCCGAATGGAAGGGCGAACCCAGTCGTGGGTTGTCAGAAAGTTTTCAGCAGCCTCATGAGTAGTGTGTTACGTCTATACCTGAGGAGGAGAGCCGGATTCAGCATTCCTTGAACTTACTCGCCCATAAGCTTGACTCGAAGAACTCATGTAGCTAATCGATCATTCTCAGGAAGGGTGTTTTGTCATTTTAGAGCCGTTTTTGTGTCCTTTTTCCGGTTCCTCGTGGTTTCCCCACCTCCTACGTGGATTTCAATGAAGGGCCCATGAGAAATTCAGTCTGGATGTGTCTTAGGCAGGGTCTGTTTGTGGGCGGCGGGGTAGTGATCTTAATTTAGAATGCACGAGGACAGGTAACACCCTATATGTCAGCCCGATTCACGTACAGTTGTGGGGGCAGGGGTTATGTTAAAACCACGGATTTGAAACGGTGAGGTGGATTAATGGGAAGCATTCCCGCTTGGATATTCCCAAGAGCTTAGAATACTACCGTTTCTACCTCAGGAAAGCTAGAAAGAATATTACAGACATTATACACTACTCATAAGGTTGCTGAAAACTAATCGACAGCCCACGACCGGTTTCGTTCTTCTTGGAGCTCATCAACTAGGCGCAATCTACGAGTTTCCGTTAACCTTATGTTCCACTTGAAAACAAAACATCATAAACGAGAGATTCGGCTGGGTTCCAGGTGAGTCTCCTGTCAAAACCAAGGTGGTATGGAAATGAGAGCACTTCGCTCAGTCAAGTATTTTTTAAAATTATGTGTTTCAGGGAGCAAAAATAAATAGGAGTTTAAATTCTTGCCAACTGGTCTCTCGTGTTTAAACTTGTTTCCAAACTTCCTACCTCAGGTTCGCCTAAATGAGTAGCCAACCGAATTATAGTTGGTTTTGCTTTAAGTTTGTAAATTCTAGTTTCGAGCGTGTCGCTCGTAACATGTACACTTGCGACAATGATCGTTTTCTCGTCCGGCAATCAATTTAGTGTGCTGTAGAGAAGAATTTCGCTAGCTCAGGTAGCGTAGTTTGGTTGCTGGTTTGTTCGTAATTTGTTTGCAACGTCTGCGATCAAATTGTCCGGCTCAGCGAACAAACCAACAACCGGTGTACACCGGGAAATGAATAAACAGTTACTCGCGTCAAACCAACCAGACAAGAGCATGAGCATTTTGGCACGATTGCACACATCAACAGTCGTTAAGCACGCACTCCCCCATATCTCTACTGCACTATCGATCAAACAATTTAGGAAAGTGAGCCACAATATCGATTCATCCTTGTGGTTACAATCAAACGGTGGGTTGAGCAAAACATTTCTATCGTGCTTGTTGAACAGAATAATGAAAAACTGATTGGATAGTGGCATGAGGAGACTTGGTGATTTTCAATCGATTCCGTCCTGTCGGTAAAGCCATCCTATCAGGAAAAAGTTGTATGTTGAACAACATCACGAGTGCGTATCTCCCGAAACTCCGCTGGGGAGTTTCGAGTCCGCGACTCTCCTGCCAATGGTTGAAACTTTTGACCAAGAGGGTTGATCAGCAGTGTGATTCGTTATCACTTGAACGAGATATGACACTACTCATCCTTCAACCACAGAAACGGCATCACGTGATCGCGTATTGACTCGCTCCTCGAGTGACGACTCCTCAGATGAAGATGTCACTCATCCGATGAGTTTTCTTCCTCGAAGCTTCTTACAACCAATTGTAGAATCATTGGCCTAAAAATAATTGTGGAAATAGGTAGCCTTCAAAGGAGAGTTTTAGTTCTGCGGGTTAACAGCAACTATGAGTAGCTGCCGTCTTTCTAATTTCATCCTTCGGCACACTATCTATAGTCTGGTACCTTGGAAGCTAAAAGTGTCACTCTGAACTCAGTAACTAACTGACTAACTGTCCCTTATTGACCACCGTCCCCCGTCCAGAGGAAGTTAAACTTCATTCGCTAACAAAGCTTCAGGGAAATAGGTCTCGGAATAGCGGGAATAACTCCCCGTCATTCATACACCAATGGAGTTGCAACAAAAGCCTATTGGCTATTGATCACGTGACCGTCGATCAGCTCTCCGAGCTCAGCAATGAGGATGCACGAGGCTATCAGCGCCAGCTGACGTACAGATCTTGCGGCCAAAACCGTTGCAAGACCAAAGGTCGTACAAGAAGAGGTTGAGGGAGGTCGAAGAAAGACTATGTGGAAGAAGAGTGACATCAGCAGTAACTTATTTCCGTTTGCCCACCCTTCTGTATGCAGCACATGGGGCCACCCTACTGGTGACACCCCTGGACGACTGATGTGACATCAGTTTAGTTGTAACTGTAACTCATGGTTATACGTGGACTGGGAACCATTTAGTTTGCCCAAGCAGGAGGACGAATATGGTTCGCGGCCAAAGCCTTTGGCTCAAATATCCGACCACAAGACAGTGGTGTTTGGCGGGAAATGTAACTGCATTACTATTTTTAAAGAGCAAGTCCAACCCTAACCTGGGAGACGGTATTAATCAGACCTCTAATCCTTTTGTCGCTGCTTTGGTTATTTCTCAGACAGTGGGTTTTTGTTCTTCCTGCGCATTTGTGATGGAGCACAGCACATTGTACGAATCGATAAGGCAAAATATATTTGGAATACCACCTCTTCTAATACGAAGTTTTCTTGTCTATCAGATATCGGGACGGTTGCCCCACCTCCCTGTCTCCACGTGAACAGACGCTCACGAATATACGTAACACACGAAATGCAAGCTGATGTGAAGAGTGATATGCGACAGTCACGTGCGATGATGTCACACTGCGTTTGATTGATCCTCTCTCTTGGTCATCTAAAAACCGTGTAGAATAGATCGTTTTCGAAGAACTTTTTTCACGACTGGTGATTACTACTAACTTGCAAAATGGAGCTCGTACACTCGCTTGAATCCATTTTTAAACCTTCAGTCCGAAACGTACCCGTAAACCTGGTCGATGGTTGTTTATACTGATTTTTGGCACTGGAAGAATGAGCTACAGATGAGAGTTTTCGGGAAATTTCTCCTTCAGGCAGTTGTCTCTGGACTGAGCCAGAAATTCGTATCGTAAAGAACAAGCCCACCATATAAAGCAAACAAAGCATGCTTTCTCATCGCCAGACTTTTGAAGGAACCAATCACCGTGTCGACCACCCAACTTTGCTGAAATTGAAGAGGACTACATAGAGCGTATACAGAGTGGTTCGCGTATACCACCCCGAGCTTCACCTGCATTGCCAGAAGCGCTGGGAAGCCAGCAGTGCCTGGAAAGAGGTGCACTACTTATGGCCATGATCACGCTTCAGAATATCGGTCCTCAAGTGCCTCGGACGAGAAAGGTATGCCAGAAACTGTCCACCATACGCCGAATCCAGTGGTCTGAACAGGTCCTACGGCAGCGATACTCCACCCAGACATGTCGATCCCCTTGGGGCATACGAATAAGGGTCAATCATAACAAAACTGGTACCACACTCGTCGAAATGAAGACTTCACCCACACATTTCAATAAAATTGAACTTGATGATCGAACAGGCAGTTGCTGTGACACAATACAAGTACTCCGGCTTTACTGTCCTCCATTTCAATCATGATCAAACCCGTGCAATTCTATTCATTCATTCGCTGTTCAGTTTGCTCGAAAAATCTGAACGGGCACGCAGAATATGCTAATCTACAATCCAACGGGTTAGATGTAATCGCCAGTTTCTAAACATTCAGTTCAAGAGATGCAGCCCCACAAAAGTAGTGAACTTAATTAATGTAGTTTCCATGCTAAATGGTCTCTGAGAAACCCGTTGATCGGGTAATCAATTCGTGCACCTTGAATGTCCAAATCCGGTGCAAATTTTCTATCCTGCCTGGTATGGTTATGTCAGTGTGGCATTTCTTTCACCTATCAATCGCGTCAAATTTACTTTGGCTATCAACTGGAGCCAGTCCATGAACGAATGTCCGTCAAATCCATCCGAACCGTCCAAGCTACAGATTAAAAAACAATCGTTCATACATGTGCGAATCCGTGGCAAACGAAAACTGCGATCTGAATTGCAAATCAGCCTTTTAATGTCATACGTCAGTCATAATGAAATACAAAAATCTGTATGTACTGAAGCATGGGGGAACTGTTTTTGCGTGCGCACCAACGCAGATTTTGAATTATTGTCACATTATATGTATGTATATATATTCGTTCAGCCGTAGCACCCTTTTGGTGCCTAACTGCCATGCCATCCGAAGGTTGCACGAGGGCTGGGATACTGCCAGGTTGTCCAAGCCTAGACAGGAGAAGTCGAGAGGCAGAGTTCGAGTTCGAACCACGAACCTTCCGGTCAGTAAATTCGCGCTCTAACCACTTCGGCTATCTCGCCCCCTATTGTAACAGCTGGCCAATAACAGAATACGGAAGCATATTTTAGCCTGATTGATACTGGCGAGTGCACCCAGTCGTATTATCCAATTATCGGCAGACAGATGTTACCAGAAGAGATTTCAACAACGTTTTGACTTGTGTCCAATGTTTACACAATAAGATATTACCAGACTTTATTCTGCAAGTGGTTTAATGCGGATCGGTGAATAACAGCCTTCACTGATGTCCTTCTACCAAACGATTTATTCTCAGCAATGGCTATCCTTGGGATCAATCGAACTCGCGTGTGCTGGAAAGGAGTTAGAATTCAAAATCCTAGTTCGTACAAAATCGATACAACGATTCTCCCAGACACTCCAGAAGGAGACTAATCCACTGTAGGCAGCCGTCCGAAGAGACCAGTTTTACCTAGCTATCCAGAGAACACACGTATTACCTCATCCCAGGAGACGAGTACGCTCCAGGAGGAGAACCACGAACCATGGTCCATAGCAAAAAAACGTTCTTCAAGATCCATGTAGTAATTTGAACTACGAGACTTTCGAATGCAGGTAACCACAAAGACAGCTACTAAACTGCCTGGAAGAAGTCACATTTGAAATGGGAAACAAAGCGTTGCCATATGCTAAATGGTGAAGTTTCCCAGCTGGGATTCCTTTGCTTCACTGCCAGAGTTTTAGTGTCTGGATTCGAACATAACAAATCCTATCACAGTTGGTTAGCAGAGGTCATCTGTGCAACGCCTACCGATTATATTAGAAACGCCACCTACACTCAAAGAAGAGGCACTCGAAGCTATGAAGAGTTCTACGTATCTCGGAAGTTGTAGCAGTTCCAGTTGTGATGTGATAGATGAGGTCAATGCACAAATCTCCATGGCTCGGTTCGCGTTCACTAATTCGAGACACCTGTGATAATAAAGTGGCACATCCCCGAATCTCAAGAGACGTGTTCATCGGGCCACAGTAGAGGGTGTTCTGTTGTATGGCTTGAGACTTGACCCGTTCGAGCAGCTAAAGTGAGACGTTTTGAGGACTTCGACAACCTTTGCCTCAGAACCAGAGTTCGTGTGGTTCGGTGCTGGCGAATCTGACACGAGATTTTGTAGAGTGAGTTGTTGGTTGGTTGTGCAACGGGAGCATCAATCGAACGGCGTTTCCAGCACCATAAGCAGGGTGATTAGATCACGTATTGCGTATGGTAAACCATCGTTTGTCGGAGCGAGTGGGGTCTTCCGTGACCAGTTCAGAGCAGCGTGATTTGAGATGTGTCAAAACTTTGACCTGACAGAGGGATTTGAAAGACATTACGAAGCGCCTAGATCCTGTCCGTGTGACACCTTCCAAGATGAGTGCCGAATCGTCCCTCCTGTGCATGGTTGGACACACTGAAACATTTGAGTGCTAATCAATGCAACTGGTGTTTGTTTTCTGTCTCTGCCCAGAATATCTGAATAAATTTGTAGAGGTTTGGACACCTCGGAATGACTGTGGTTGACCAAATCCAGCTTTATTCATCTCTTCACGATACATCTCGCAAATAAATCGTGTTTGTGTGGCAGCGGCGCATCAGTGTCTCACAGTGCTTCCTACGATGAGATTCCAATCTCAGAAAGAGAAATATTTTACACGAAGAGTGGATTTCCCATCCGAGGAGTCGTCACTAGATGAGGTGGTCAATACGTGACCATGTGATGTGGGTTCCTTGAATGAGAGGTGAGTGGCGCTGTCCCGTCCAAATGTGAGTTAACCACAGCTATTCAGCGGCTATTCGTGAGCGAACTGCCGCACAGCTGGCAATCCTCACCATGTTCGTTACCTGTTCAATAAACAGATGGTATCTCTCAACCGTCACGGCATATTATTCCGAGAATCATTACAATAGACAACACTTGACCTCCGGGCTAGGAACCCATTCAAACTGCTCCACTTGTACACTCAGACCGGAATCAAGAACAAGGCCATCTCGCCTGATTACTTACAAATGTAGTGCATTTCACAATTCCTTTCTATGGGTAACCCTTTTTTCCGTTGGACAGGTTTCCAGACTTCTCATCATATTTAGACGTGCTCGGTTTGGTAAATTCTATTCTGAACGCATTTCAACGTTTTCTTTGCACTAATTCTTTCAATTCTGGTTGTGCGGCAACAAGACATGAGCGTTGAACTCTTAGTTTATGCTGTCGATGACAATGATGATGCTCAAAATTCCTGAGCAACCTTATGAGTAGTGCGTTCGATCTACATAATTTTCACCAGGAGTTTAAAAACCTATCGTGATGGTCTTTTTTGCTGGATAGTAGTGGGTTGATTACTACAGTTTATCACAAAATGTCAAGGAAAACTCTCTAGCTATTTTTGACATTTTCGGGGAACAATACTGGTTCTTATTTGAGGAATTTCTCTGTGGTGTGATCATCGTTGAGTGGTCTCCCAGTCGGCCAAACGCAGTTTATCAACGGATTGGATAACTTTTGCTTCAACGAGTGACGACGGTGATAAAAATAAAGGAACTAATAGATTCGTCGCATTTTGGTTCGTTCACCTTACTTACGGCGGCTTATTCCTCGGGTTGATGGCTCGGTTCTATGAGTACGCCATAAGGCCTGATCGGTAGTAGGGTCCAGACACTTCCCTTGATGCAGGAGACCACAAAATAACCCAATAGTTTAACATCAATATTGATATCCGGGTCTTCCGTTTCACAACTGCCGTCTCAAGCACGAGGTAGTGATTTCGAGAATCTGGTTTTTGGAGGACGTGCTCGAGTCCGTATCATTGGGACTATTTGAAACAGATCGACAGAATTCTCTGACACCCCTATTGGATCCTTTATTGTTACAGAGTATTCTAAGTATGTTCCGTAAGCATTAGTGATTAAAAACTTTGAGTCAAAGTTAACGGCTCGAAAAAGCCAGGTCTTGAAGGCTTATGGGTCAGGGATCATCAGTAATGCATACATCATGGACCCCTAATGGTACCTACATTCCTGTTGGCCGAACACCACATTTCGTCAAAGTACCATGACGTTACTTTTATCGATTGTATGGGAAATTCCAACTGGCCTAAGAGATTCAACAAGGTTCATAAGAATACAGTATTGTTACAACTTTTATAAATTCTCTCGGTTAGTTGAACGGCTTCCCAAAACGAGTGCATAGTAAATCTAACGAAATGTATGCTTTGATGGAATCCCATGCGCAGTCGGATAACCGCCTTGGGAAAAAAGTCTTTTCAGTCCTGACAGATCTGTCATTTTTGCAACCGGTAGTCTGTTTGTCATTAAAAGCACTAAAGTTTACTATTCCGTCCATAAAGCGACTTGAGAGTACCAGGGGAAAAGGATGATGCAATTTGTCTACCCCCGCCGGAGTTAACAGTTTCAGGTGCGATTTACCTGTTGAGTAATGCGTAGTCTGACAGCTGATATCAAGTGCGTTATGCTGTTATCCAAATACAGGAACATGCCGGCCATGAAAAACTCAAGCAGGTTGCGTAATCACTAGCTGCGTACTCGGTTGCCTGATACTTATCAACCGCATGCAACCCTTGTACCCGCAAGCGAGCTGAAAGATAACCAGGTGTTTCACTTTCATTTTGAGCAAACATTGTGTGTGTGTTTAACAGTTTCTTAATTAAGCCAACTTCATCTAATAAGTCAGTTCTCGTTAGGGAGATTGTTTTATTAGTGTGTTCTAACTTGGACTCGGTCCTATGTGAAGTTTTCGATCATTTGTCATTCTTCTCTCATCGATCCTGAGTTAGAAAATGAGTTTTTCATTCAGAAAATTGTTTGTCCGAAACACAATCAAGTGTCCAGACATTAGTAGCACGAACAGGACCCTAAATCATGTGACACGAATCGATCGACCCAGCCATTCAACGGCCCTTTAGACCAACTCACAGCATCCAATTAGATGCTACTTGGGTTAACCTGACAACTATTCACCAGTGTGGCTAGGTTTTCTGATTTAGTAACCACTCTTAGCCGCTTAGCTAATTATGTAACCCATATTTTGACCATTAGATATGTAATGAGCTGTCGAGAAGATACGGAAAACACCAATGTTCCTCACTGTACTCTTGTTCATCTTCCTTATTTCTGGTTGATTCCCCGGCTTTTTACACTGCCAGTACGCCCAAAAGGTGACAGACAGGTCAAGTCCCGGTTTCATGTAGTTGTTGATCTAACGCTGACTTCTAAACTCATCTTAGGCGGCCCAAATACGACTCACCCCGCTTTCCGTTCTACTGGGAACTGTTTCATGAGTCCAGTCTGAGGGCAAAATTAAGTTATTGAATGGAACTACTCATACGGTTGCCGTACACCCTTTGACAGCCCACGATCGGTTTCACCCCTCCTAATCCAGGTTACCAGGTAGGGACACAGTCCCCGAGTTTCCGTCAACCTTGTGTTTATTTTGAACCCAAATTGAACGAAGTTCACCATATTCCCTCGTTTGCGCAATTATTTGGTATTAATGAGGGAAATTCAATTGAATTACAGCTAAAATCTCCCGTTTATGATGGTCTTCTTAGACTGAATGCACTGCACGAGGCCGCCTCATGTTTCATTTGGTGAAATACGCCATTTTTGCAGAACATGGATATAACATACTACTCACAAGGTTGCTGAGCACCCTATGACAACCCGTGTTTGGTGAAACCATTTTTGCAGAACATGGATATAACATACTACTCACAAGGTTGCTGAGCACCCTATGACAACCCGTGAGTTACCTCACCCTATTTCGGGCTCATCATCTTCACCACTATGTTTTAGCTGAACCCAAATTGTACGAAATTCACGAAGTACACTCATTTGCACACCGGTTTAGTGGCAATCCCCAAGACGAGCGAAACCGGTCGCGGGTAGTCAACGCGTGTTCAGCAACCTTGTGAGTAGTTTCCTTTGAAAAAATGCACTGCTATCCATCGAATACCGTACCAATCAAAACATAAGGGGGCTTTTATGATGCACATTCAGTTGAAGAACAACATCACAAGTGAGAGATACAGGTGGAAATCAGCTGAGTCTCCCGTTAAAACCAAACCGGCTTGCAAATGACTGTCCAATCCTCATCAGACTTGCTCCACGTTCAGCGTCATCCAAACTCTTCGGTACATCTCTGGTACTTGAATGCTGGAGCTGCCCAGAGCAAGCCATTCATGTAATCTAACTGGTTTTGCCGACATTCTTTCGTGAACGCGAATTTCGTGCTCGATTACAGATTACACGTGTACCTTATCGCTTCTTCTGGAACACGGCAAATGAGATTTTCGTTTGCTTTCGATTGATGCACATATCTTCCCTGAAATAGGCGAAATCATCACGTTCCTCCGGAAGTTTATTTTCCACATTCGTAAAACACTACTGCAACGTTAACTGTAAATCGGAAAGTTTCTCAGGTATTAATTTTTTAATTGCTTCTAAACCCTTGAGGACACTCAGTTTTGGGAACGCAAAAACTCAGCTGGAGGTGGGCAAAGTTTAGCACTCCTCATTTCATTTAAGTGCCATCCGGAGTGCAGATTAGTATGATTACAAATGAACTAAGGGAACACTGGCAGGCTGAAGATCTGTTTCCATCCGCGCTAAAACGAATGTGCCTGATCGGATAAGAAAGGTAACACGAGATGTTAACAATCGAGGTTTCGAAATAACCGGAGCACTTGAGAATCCACAAAAAAGGAAGAGTATAAATGAATATTTTTGACTCATTTGCAGGGTGAAATTGCTGAAGACACGATAAAGTCAGTATCCTACTGATATTCCTTTGCACAACCTGCACCACAGGATGCGTCAAGGTTCCTACTTGTTTGCAAATTAAGTAGTATGGAATGAGCGCTCAAAACCCGCATTTTTCACATTCACCCCATACTACTTATCTCAGTAAAAGCGAATGTTACTACTACGTTTACTACAACTATAGCTTAGTCGAAAGAATGGCAGTTATACACATAGCTTCGAAGAGATACAAGCGTACAATGCTTCTCGAGTATTCAACTGGGTTCCGGTAAATTTTTTAAGCTCACTTTATTGGATTTGTACAGCTGACCAGAATCCAAAGAATGTCAAGTTGGTGAATTTGAACGGTCAGAACTAAGTACATGTTTGGCGCAAACTGATTAACCTTTTACGCACTTATGCATCCAGGATAATTTCACTTGGAAGCTAGTCAAGAGAAGTCAAATAGTCTGAACGTTGATCGACATTTTTCTAAGAATGATTGGAAGCCTACTTTCGGATGACATAATAGACGAGACGTTTGAGGATATTCGAGCTATCCTCAGCTCCTTTCATTGACCAAGTTTGGTGTCCTTCGTCAGAACCTGTGAATACAGGCGGTATCTTACGCCTGTTGAACAAAGACTGTTTCATAGGAACTCCCTCTCTGAGCTCCTCTCACAGTGGCTGACCACGGCATCCACAGCACAATTCCAAAACCGACATCCAGTAACTGTGACTTTCACGGAAGTTCTTCCCACTTGAATGCACCAGCTGACATTCGGCCTACGGTGCTCAATCAGTGTTGTTATCACAGGATACTTCGGCCTTTTCTTCCGTCGACCTCTATGTATCGTGACAACCACCGTTGTTCTACACCACCGAAGTAGATAATCCTGATCGCTTCAACTGACAAAGGTGAACTTCCGAAATCTTTGTCTTTCATACCAGGTGGGTGAGTTGGATCAAAGGAACACACAATCATTCAAGATTGCTGGTTAGCTTTCTGGGATAACCTGCTATCCATATCACGCGTGGCATTCGCACATGCTATCAACGAGATGTTCTCATTCAGGATCAGCCAAATGCTTCACGATAGCTCTGAGAACTTAATGCTTGATAAGGACGTCTCGTGTATATTAGATCGAAGTGCTTCCTGGTAATCAAACAGACTCCATCGAAAGCAGAAGGCTGTATTAGACTAAGTAATTCCGTCTTATTGTACATGCGCGTCAGTAGTATTGATGGCATGAACATTAAAACGCGAGGAACTTCCACGGAAGTATATCATTCTTTGAAGTAGTTTTAGTCTATAGGAGAAGTACCGTAGATCTGTCTATCCACAGTCTAGCAAACAGCACGGTTTGTTGACAGTCTCCTTCCCTCCTGCAGAGTATCGAACGCAGAAGCCAAAACGTGACAAATTCGGTCAAGCTAGTTAGTCGTCCCAGGTCTGGGACAATGGATAATTAGGCGTTCTAGGGTCCCGGCGTACTGTGATAGATAGATAGATAGATAGATAGATAGATAGATAGATAGATAGATAGATAGATAGATAGATAGATAGATAGATAGATAGATAGATAGATAGATAGATAGATAGATAGATAGATAGATAGATAGATAGATAGATAGATAGATAGATAGATAGATAGATAGATAGATAGATAGATAGATAGATAGATAGATAGATAGATAGATAGATAGATAGATAGATAGATAGATAGATAGATAGATAGATAGATAGATAGATAGATAGATAGATAGATAGATAGATAGATAGATAGATAGATAGATAGATAGATAGATAGATAGATAGATAGATAGATAGATAGATAGATAGATAGATAGATAGATAGATAGATAGATAGATAGATAGATAGATAGATAGATAGATAGATAGATAGATAGATAGATAGATAGATAGATAGATAGATAGATAGATAGATAGATAGATAGATAGATAGATAGATAGATAGATAGATAGATAGATAGATAGATAGATAGATAGATAGATAGATAGATAGATAGATAGATAGATAGATAGATAGATAGATAGATAGATAGATAGATAGATAGATAGATAGATAGATAGATAGATAGATAGATAGATAGATAGATAGATAGATAGATAGATAGATAGATAGATAGATAGATAGATAGATAGATAGATAGATAGATAGATAGATAGATAGATAGATAGATAGATAGATAGATAGATATAGCGTTCGCCTGGTCGATCGTTCAATAGGCAGTTAAGTAGGCATTTAGATGAATAGGCGGAAGATCCTAACCCTTCTTAAATGTATCTTTGCTATGTTTATTCTTACCAAGTTTTAAAAAGGTTTTCTATAAAGCTCGACCACTTTATACATAAACTGTGATCTTTTCACAAAAATCTTCAACATTTTTCGCTATGACCTCAAAAAATATCTAATGGAACGAGTAATTTCTCCACGGTGGAGGAAATCGGGCGGTACAAGCAACCAATCAAACTCGATAACGGCAGACCACAACGCAATGCGAATCAAGGCCAGAGAGAACGAGCTACTAAAATTAGAGGCCGTTGGGATAACCAATCGACACAAAGGAACACAGACCACAACGCAACAAGGATCACAAACGGACCAATAGATTCACTAGACTCGTCACACTTCAGGTAGCCAATCACGTCAGTAGATAACAGATAGCCTTTGACTCGATAGCCTTTGACTGCTATATTAACACACGCAGGCAAGCAAGTGGTACCCACCCAAGTGCGCACTGATGATGTCTCCTCGTATGGTGACGAAACGTTTGCAGGCCAATTGCCAAGCTCGGCGAACAGATAAACAGCCATCTGATCAACAACCAGTAATTTCTCCATAGAGTTATACAAGGCTATACCTACTTGCAAGAAGTTTGGTTTTGCCCGATATGATCGGAGTTGTTGGACTGAAGGTTACTTGACAGATCTACGTTTAGATAGCTCAGAACATGCATAGGAATGAACGAAATACACTCATTTGCAAACCAATTTGGTTTTTGGGGAGACTCACCTGTGACTCAACCAAATCTATCGTTAATCATACGCCTAATGCTTCAGCTGGTAAGATATTCGAGATATCGCGATACATTTATGGACGTCATAAACTACTCACAAGGTTGCTGAAAATTCTTCGACAGCCCACCACAGCATGAACGAGAGATTCAGCTGGGTTCCAGGTGAGTGTCTCGCAAAACCAAATTTGTTTGTAAATGAGTGCATTTCGCTAATTTCGTGCAGTTTGTTTTCAAATGGAACATAAGGTTGATGGAAACCCGGGGGCTGCGCCTACCTGATGAGTCCCAAGAAGGTGAGAACCGGTCGTGGACTATCGAAGAATTTGCAGAGAAATGCATTTCTGATGTTCGTGAAACAATATTTGAAAGAAACGCTTTATTAGAGAACCATGGATAAGCCGATAGACGGATGATTTTCATAAAGTGCAAATTGGTCGCCCATAAAAGACAGAGAATTTCATCAGATTATGGTGAAAATCGAATACTGTCATGAGTATTATTCGCCTTGGTTGATATTGTCACGAGTGCACTTTTACCACGACCTTCTCCGAAACGTTCTCCTAGTCCAGTGCGGTCAAAGGAAAAATATAGTGTCAAAACAAAAAAGGCTATATTCATGAATCACTAGCAACTTTGATAAATCCCGCGGTAACTTCAAAAATATTGTGGATTTTGGCGATTTGTTGAAATGTATTTTCATATACTTTTTGCTTATAGTATGCGGTCATATAGGGTCAATCTGTTTAGCGAGTTTGGCAACTCACTTCAAACGTTTGGCCACCATCTGAGAAAACATTATCAGTGCGCGCGCACTGATGAAAAACCCACTGAAGGTTGATGGGGAGCGGAAGACATCACTTTGACCTAGACGAGTTAAACTCTTCTCCCCACAGGCGGCTCTCATGTCGCGTTGATATTCGGACGATAACATGTTCCTCTTACTCTATCTTAGTGATTTTCGACACCAAGAACAGTATTGATTGTGATGGGGATCGATAACCAATGGATCCACCTCTTGGTATTCATCAAACTAAGCTGTTTGTACTCTTTCGCATACAATTAGTTTCATTTCACAAACACACAGCCTTCTTCAACATGATGTCCAAGCTGTTATTGGTGGTCTTGCCTCGGTTACTAAATGTGGAACACCTGACGAGTCTGCCGACAGCCACGTTCGAGATAAATGACGTACACAAGCAAACTTCCAAAAAATCTCCTTTTAGCTCTGTGCTACCGAAAAAACGAGTTAGCGAAATACCAGCCGACATGGTAGTCACAAACGAGGTTGTTGTACTAAGAGCAACTGGTGCACGATTTTGCAATCATTCAAGACTACGATACGGACCATTTCGTGTGTGTGTGTGTGTGTGTGTGTGTACGCGTACGTGAGTTAAGTGTCTAGACACCTGACGAAATATCAGCTGACTAAGTTTCGATCTGGCGAGAAAGTGTAGCATTTCAGATTGGTCGGTCCACTTTGCAGATCGCTGTCGTCTGACTGCTGGAACACGCGCTCACCATCGGCTGACAGTCTAGCCTGATTGTGGGACGACTGCTCCCATCCAATTGGATTGGTTAGTCTCGTAATTGGGTCAAGGTGACAGCCGGTGTACCGTGCCGACGTTGTCCTAACCAGGATGGCATTCTGTTGGTGTTGTCTGGGTGATATATTTGACAACCGTTATCACGTTGGCGGCAGATTTCGGCCAAACAAATTGGGGAACTAATGTAGGGCAGATGATCCGCCTGGATCTTCCTAACTATTTCATCTGTTTAGATTCATCAACTTTGATCGAGTTCGGTTCGCTGACCCGATGAGTACCTGGAGTTATGTGTTAGCGTCGAATGTGATCCACTGACCTGGAAAGATAGAGCAGGTCTCATTCAGATGAAAAAATTCTTTTACAGGTGACAAGCCGCCCCTCCCACTTTTTGGTATTGCAGTCTATTGTTGCGACTTTACGAGATTTGGTAGCTTTAATTTGCTTCACCACAAGTCAATTCCCCAAAAAATTTTTCGGTAACTTTGCCTCCAAACGAACTCACACAAGTAGCTGTCCACTAAAGATCGGTTTGTGCCGCGCTGGCGTTTATTCTGCAACTTGTAGACGTTCCAAAGAGATTCGATGGTTTTTGTGTGAGCTCCAGTCGTTGGATCCACAAAGTTTTTGGTATGAATAACCGTTTCATGAGTATAATTCATGTCATTCATCGTTTCAATTCCTTGGTATGGTGCCCACATATCGGAGATGATTGATCACGAAGAAAGTTCTTCCAGTCAACAGCTGTCGTGTGGCCAATAAGTAATTCCTCTGAACGGAATTTGTTTTTTGCCAAATTTTTTGGACCAGCAATGAATGAATAGAGTTACTGTCCTAAACTCCATCCTAGACCGCTCCAGCCAAGTTCCATTTCGAGGACCGATTCTTACCGACAATGTCGGGCATTACACCTCCACCTGTCAGAAACAGTTGATAGTGTCATTTGGTGGCCATTGTTGCAAAAACGTTGCTGATGAATCACTGTGTGGCTTTGCAATAAAACGTATTGCCGTCTCCTTGTCGTGAACGAGAGTTGCGAACGTCAGAAATTTCATCTAAGGTTTAACGTTCGAACGGAGAAAATTCTTGCACAAACTGAGCCTAGATGCGGATAAGAAATTGTTTTCCTCAAAAATAGGTCAAGGTTGTGTGCGTACATCAGATTGGAGCTGGCAACAAGTGGCGGGGCTAAACTTTTCGCACATGCACGTTTTGCGTGGTGGCGTGGCTTAACTGGAAAAGATCCACAAATAGACAGCCAAAGCTGATGAAATCGCGCGTGCACATGCCCTAAGCGTAGCCATACCCCAACGACTGCCAGTGTGCTGGCACTGACAGGACCGATATCTGCCACTCAGGCCGCAGGTGGTTCCGACAGCGTGGGTCAAACAGTCCCGTCGATTACAGCTTCGGGATTGACCGTCTTTTGAAGCTCAGTGCACTTGAGCAATACACTCAGACGTTACATGGACAACCTGACATGCAGTAAGATATCCAGATGACCTGCGCGATTCACGAAAGCACGTAAAGAACCCAAATGGTACATGTGCTTGTTGAAATCCACAAATTAGTGAATAAAGCCTGCGCTCGAACCCGGTCACTTTCCCAGGATACCAGCTGGTATACCGAGGGGAAGAAACATCGAAATCGTACCGACTGTCAGTGCTGTCAGTTCCTAAATGTGTTCTCGAAACCAACTTTCAGTTCCTGAAAACAAGAGGTGTTGGGAATGAAGCAAACTGAACTTAGCCGTATTCTACAGGGATGTCAAAATAGAACACTGGGTAAATTGATCACGAATCCACTGGTTTTCAGGTACCTCACCTCCTTGTGCCCTAAAATACTGAGTTTTTTTTAACATTGAAGGCAGGTCTTTCATTGCGCAGTTAAAGTTAGACACTCAACGGCTCCTGGAGACAGCCTAGTTGACTGCATAGCTTAAACTGGCCTGTTGGTGACTGACTTCTTTTTCCAGAGGTTTGATGTTTCTTCAGCCTATACGTACAGTTTGTGGTACCGTCAGACCGAGAATAAAGGACGAAGTATCGATCGACTGGCTGCGACCATTCCCATCCGATTCAGTGGTAATGATCTGCTTCAGGTTACCGACATAAACTGAGCAGACAGGCCATGGTAATGGATAACACCTGCGTCAGGGGGATACAGGAAGTCGTGGTGAAACTTTCCAGGCTAGGCTGCAACACACAGGCCCGTTTTCAGCTGATGGAAGAAATCTGCGATGCCTGATTAAAGCACGAACACGAGCCCTTTTAGTATACCTTCCCAGTCAGAGGGTGAGAGGGGATACCGACTGAAACTAGGATGAAACACGGTCAACAAAAAGTTGCCAGCTAGAGCACGTTTTCGGTGTCTAGCTGTCATGTCACCCGAAAGAAGTATAAGGACCGAGATACTGCCAGGACATCCAAGCAAGAGGGTGAATTTGAACCGCAGACCTTCCGGTCAGTAAGTTCGCGCCTTAATTACTGAGCTTTCTTGAGTTCATGGTTAAGAACCGATGTTCTCCCATCCGCAAGTAACCAGTCACAAACTGGTTTGGACTAGGCCAGGGTGAGTTTGAGTTTGTATCATCATTTACTTCCTGGCGCATGACTTTACGATAATCTAGAAACTCAACTATTTGGGTGTCTCACCAGCCTTACCTCTAGAGCTTAGGTACTCTCCAGGCAATAAATGAAAACTAACTTTTAAAACGCGCGATAAAATGGATTCGATCACAATTGTATGCACAAAACGAGCCGCAGTTTCTCCAGAGGACCATCAGTCCTTTCAGTCCTGTTTGGAATTCAAACAGGGGCAGGAGGTGAGTAGACAAACCTATGTCCTGACGATGGCGACAGTTGCTAACTATGTACGACAACGAATTTGAAGAGCAAACGAATATGAGACGGTAGGTTACTAGTCGTCTTCAAGCACCATACTTGGTGGTCTTCTTCCTGCACTACTCGCTGAACATGTGTTCTCCATTTGAGGTGATTGTTCGGTTGTCACGGCGTGAAGCTGTACACGAATTGCTTAACACACTAAGGTGATACACTTACTCTAAATGGTCTCCGCTTGATTTATCGTCCAACAGTCAACACTATCCGTCCATTGATGCTATCACGAACCACTGTAGAATTCACTTGAGCTGCCCTTGAAAGGAAGAAATTCTTCGCTACGCAGTTATTTCCTAGACAACACCAACTGAACAGTTTATCGGACAGGGGAGCAAAACCCTTATATGCATCTTGTTTACAAAAACTAAATGTCCATCTTCTCCTTGAACGCGTCTCCCTGAACTTTCGTGAATATTCATTGACTGTTGCTCCACAAATTCCGTAGTAGGTCTCACTTTTCAATAGACGCGAAGCCGATTTACGAGAAGACACACTACTCGCATGCCCCATAAGTAGTATCCACCATTACACCCGTTTCAAATGAATCAATCCACAATGGAAGTCCATGGAGAACCCGTTCTTAGAGGTTGTGAATGCATCCACAACTGGTAGCAGCCATCTGTTTCTAAGTATTCGTTCAGTATTTCACCCAGGTAACCGAAGCCGAAAGCTAATTTGATAATATCAGGCTCAAAAAACACTTTTCCGTCTCTTCAGGCTCCTAATTTAAACTGGACAAAGGAGAGGTACAGGATTACGCTCTCATTGATCTGTGGGAGACTATGCTCCCTTAACATACCGCGTGGAACCCGACTACTGGCAACTCCTAGAGGACTCCCTTCAAATTCCAAATCTCAAACGGCACAACACGAGCAGAGATTACACAACCCCGGACACAAACTCGACGGAGTGATATACAACTCAAACTTTGATGAACTACAAATCACCGTGAGATAATACTCGCGGTTTTCATCAGTAGCATATAACGTCAAACAGGTACGCGAATATTCAGAACTACAGCGTTATAGATCTTTCAGTCAGTTATCAGTAACTGAGCTATCATGTTATCAGTGACGCAGCAAGGCACTGAAAAGTTGCCGCCCAGTGGACCATGTTGGTATTTATACTACTTTAGTAACTTTATGCTTAGCTGTTCACCTGGTAGTATGGAAGGTGATGAAGACGTCTGATTCACTTGTAAAGTTGAATCTGGATTCCAGGAAAATCGCTGGCTACAGAAATGCATTTATTGTAAACTGATTAACTTGAGCAGACTGTGCACAGCTCTTAATCTTTTTGGGTTATACTGTGGGAGAGCAACAACGTATTCGTATCGTTCTGAGACAATATCTGTTACTGTTTTGTCTGGCTTCACTGTTCTGCAACACAGTCTGATTTGGGAAAGCTCAGTTGAGTGACATGCGAAATCGCAAGCCAAGAATTCCACAGTCTTGAGATGTGTCAACAAAATGCGGCTAAATATATGTAACGTATAGGAAAAAGATACAAAGCTTGTTTCATGTGCGTGCGTGCGGACCCAAATAAAGACTGTGAAAACAGCATGCCCGGAAGAAAGGGCAGATCAACTGTAGCGAAACACACTCATTTGCAAACTAATTTGGTTTTGCGAGAGACTCACCTGGAACCCTGATGAATCTCTCGTTTGTGGTATTTCCAGGCGCATAACACACGGTGATGCAAGTGCCCAAAAAGTGCACGTAAAAAGTTTACGAGTCAAGTCAAGGGCTAAAAGTTCATGGAGGGTTACGAGTGCGCGTCGAATCTGTGAGATGGACGCAAAAACAATAGGTTCAGGAACGTGGGAAGTTTCGACGATGAAAAGAAAATTTGCGGTCCATGTTGCTTTCATCCCTCTGTATGTTATCTGAAACAGGTTTTTTAGGTATGGCTGTGGGACTTACCGAACGACTTGTATTTTGCTTTGTAATGAACTTTGTCTGACAAAGAAACTGGGGCGTTGAAAATTTAACGTGAGCTGTAGGTAAGTAAGTAAGTAAGTAAGTAAGTAAGTAAGTAAGTAAGTAAGTAAGTAAGTAAGTAAGTAAGTAAGTAAGTAAGTAAGTAAGTAAGTAAGTAAGTAAGTAAGTAAGTAAGTAAGTAAGTAAGTAAGTAAGTAAGTAAGTAAGTAAGTAAGTAAGTAAGTAAGTAAGTAAGTAAGTAAGTAAGTAAGTAAGTAAGTAAGTAAGTAAGTAAGTAAGTAAGTAAGTAAGTAAGTAAGTAAGTAAGTAAGTAAGTAAGTAAGTAAGTAAGTAAGTAAGTAAGTAAGTAAGTAAGTAAGTAAGTAAGTAAGTAAGTAAGTAAGTAAGTAAGTAAGTAAGTAAGTAAGTAAGTAAGTAAGTAAGTAAGTAAGTAAGTAAGTAAGTAAGTAAGTAAGTAAGTAAGTAAGTAAGTAAGTAAGTAAGTAAGTAAGTAAGTAAGTAAGTAAGTAAGTAAGTAAGTAAGTAAGTAAGTAAGTAAGTAAGTAAGTAAGTAAGTAAGTAAGTAAGTAAGTAAGTAAGTAAGTAAGTAAGTAAGTAAGTAAGTAAGTAAGTAAGTAAGTAAGTAAGTAAGTAAGTAAGTAAGTAAGTAAGTAAGTAAGTAAGTAAGTAAGTAAGTAAGTAAGTAAGTAAGTAAGTAAGTAAGTAAGTAAGTAAGTAAGTAAGTAAGTAAGTAAGTAAGTAAGTAAGTAAGTAAGTAAGTAAGTAAGTAAGTAAGTAAGTAAGTAAGTAAGTAAGTAAGTAAGTAAGTAAGTAAGTAAGTAAGTAAGTAAGTAAGTAAGTAAGTAAGTAAGTAAGTAAGTAAGTAAGTAAGTAAGTAAGTAAGTAAGTAAGTAAGTAAGTAGGTAAGTAAGTAACAAAGAAATAAAGAGTACTCGTGCATTGGAAATGCAAGTATCGCAACACTTGATGAAGGTTTCTCTATTTTGAAGCATCATTCAGAAGTCACGGGTGATGGCATAGGCAACCGCGTTTCCTGCTCTTGGAATCAAAGTGACCCTAGAGTGAAGTGGAGTTTAATCTCCGTTGACAGGCTCACTGTTCTGTTCACCAGTCCGGTAGGCGGAGCCCGGTCAAATTAGGGATATACACCTGGATGCGGAACGTGGTTGGTGGAGATAAGTACAATCACCACACAAGCATTGCAATTTTGTTGACAACTTCATTCGAGAGGAGGTACTGATGTGCTACGTGGGCCAGTAGAAGGTCTAAGTAAACGATGTTTAAAATTTTAAAATTCGAAAGACTTGTGGGGGATGAGTTAGTCAGTCAGTCAGTCAGTCAGTCAGTTTATCAGGTATCAACCAAGTGTATCCCATCAGGATGCTATAGTGAAAGTGAAACAGTGTGGGAGATACAGTCAAGCATCAGAGTTGAATGCATTCTCATTTAGTTTGGAAACTGTCAAAGGCGATAGTTCTGATGCCCGGACGCTACCGCCTGCGTGAATGCGCCATGTCTATCAACTGATTAACCAGTGGCGAGTTGTGTCACGAGGTTCGCATTCAGGGAGGCGGCAGTTATCAATCCGACGTTGGCATTTTCATATTTCGTTGCCAGGCCACGTATAGTTTACCTCTCCGTTGCCTCCACTTAGTACAGGGTTGGACGAAAACAGCTTTGCGAGACAGACGGCTTTCTTGTGTGCATAGTACATGTCCTAGCCAATGTAGCCTATGGAGCGTGAGTAAATCATCCATCTTACAGAGGTGATACTTTCCCAGAATTATTTGGCATACCTCAGCGTTGCTAATCCGATGTTCCCATCAGACCCGACCAGTATTTAAGAGACACTTGATGTGAGACCGCAGTCTGTGCGTGTGATGAGTTTTGGGGGAGGAAGAGCTTAGAATTTCTGACAAAGTTACTTACATTGCCGTAGGACTTCCAATCATCTTGTTATAAAACTGTTAGAGGACCGAGAGGCAGTCTAGTGACAACGTTGACAGAAAGCCCGTTGAGCAAAATTTTCAATCTCCATCAAAACGGTGTGGAACTGCATGAAACTGCTCAGTGAGCCATCATTTTCAAGGTGAAAAGAAATGAGAACATCCAAGGTATTTTATTCGGAGAAGCTCGAAAAAAGGCATCCTAAAGACAGCAACAGCAAGAACAAGTAACCAAATAGATAGTTCGACCTTAACTCTGAACCCACAGTCAAACTTTAAGGTTGACCCCACTCATAAAGAAAGGACACCTAAACGCAGACGGGAATAGTCTGTTGATTGCATCTGTTACTTCAAGCTACCATCATTTTGGAAAAAAGTTCAGCTTGCTTACTAGTTCCAATGTGGTTTCCTGAAAACATGGTAACTCAAGTTCACGTGCGTTTAGGCTCAAGTAATCTTCGGATGGTATCACGGACAGTGTTGTGTAGAAGTGAGTGATACCTATTGATACCTATTGTTGATAAACGTTATTTGAGGGGAGGCATTGCACACTGATGAGGCAGGGGGCTAGTAGACGTCCTGTACAAACACAATCTGATGGATATCCAAGAAGTTTTATTAGGAGAAGCTCGAAGAAAATGACATCCGAAAGACAGTAACAGCAAGAACGATTGACCAAATAGATAGTTCCACCTTCAATCATGTATGTATCTGAACCCACAGTCAGATTACTAGCTCAACAAGGATTCCTTGTAGCCCACAAATCGGATGTCATTTTGCGCAAACTGATTCCAAGATCGTTGGGCAGCCAAAACAAACCAAAGGGGAACAATGGGATATGCCAAACTGATTGCGACAACTGCAACAAGTTCTACGGTTGACAAACCAGAATGAATTTAAAATAGCCCGCAAGAGATATAAATATCCATCCTTGGTATCTGTGCACGATGACCATGAAGGTCACAAATTCATTCTTGGAATAAGGAGACACGATACACACCGAACGGAATTTTCGGAGGCATGTTACTGCACGACCGGAATACTCAAAGAGAGCCGATTATCTGATTAATAAACCAACAAAAACGAAACTCCTTGGAGTCGGGACAACAAATTTCACAAATGTGAGCCAAGAGAAGTCAGGGACAGAGCTCACTGAGGCACCGAGCGGAACTCGGTGCTGAATGGACCACCTCAAACGCCATGCGGTCACCGGCCAATCAGATCACAGGACAACGAATCAACCAATAGGACCACCCGATCGAATAAGCAGTCGTGATCGAATTTCAGCCCCGACTAGCACACACGCTACACTACTCAGTGCACTATCACCGACCCAATGCTAAACTTCACTTCGCCGCCTAAGGTCCCACTGACAGTGTTGCCTCGATCGATGAAAAAACCTTAGTTCAGCGAACAAAATAAGGATCATCAATAGTTTAAAATCTGAATCCCTTGTGGCGTATGAGTTAGTTAGTCAGTTAATCGGCTACAAATCGTGTGTCAAGGGTAATCTGGTTCCAGCTGCTGTTGTTTGCATCACTGAAAAATGTGAGAGCAGGTGAGATATAACCAAACATTAGAGGGAGTGACATGATAGTTTAGTTCAGGGAACCGACCAGCTGAGGGTGGTAGCTATGATGCACGAACACCATTCGGTTTACAGTAATCCAAGTAAACTCAAATGCGCAAGTCACACAGCGATTGGACACAATACTTAGAATAAAACAGTTTTCTAAGTGACGACCGAACTACCTCAAGCATTGCGGAAACCTATGCCTAAAAAGAAGTCCTTTCATTGGCTATAATCCGTGCAAAGTAGTATCTGTTGAAGTTGATGGCTAGTCGGATAGTTGGCTGCCACAACATCGGTTATCATATCCGTGCCGGTCCTGTGTCGCGATCTTAAATGGTCCAAACACCAAACAAAGACTATCTGATTTAAAACGACTTAAACCCGTTTTCAGACAGAAACCATGAAAGTTAGTCACCCCTGGATGTGTCTTTTCGCCCATAATCCCCAGTTCAAGGTTAGACACTGTTCTTCATAAGTCTCCTCACCTGCGAATTAGAATGAGCTGGTAGGAGAGGACTTCTCGGTCGAGAATGACCTAGATGCGATTTCAAGTTCCTCGCAGCTGTCTCAAACTCCTAACCAGGATAAACTGACAGGCAATTTTCCGGACCATGCTTTGGGAAATAATATTCACAGAACTAGGAATACTTCATCGCAGTTCTTCACTAAATAATTCCCGTACTGAAAACTTTCCACGTTCACTGAATAAAAGGCGATTGATGAAGTCACATGCGGAAAAAGCACGTCTGAGGTTGAATTGGGAATTACAAACAAAAAGACGCTTACGAATTGCTAACATTTGGGGTTTTCACCTGAAAGAACAGAGTTCCATGAATTTAAGTTGGTCTGAATCAGGTATGTCTCGATTGGTGTTGGGACAGTATAACATCGCGATATACGACTGGCATGGCAGCTAGGCGGCTGGTCATCAACTGGGGCGAAACCGGTCGTGGGCTGTCAAAGGCTTTTCAGCAACCTAATGAGTAGTGTATTACATCTAGAATGGTCGTCAAATTCAACAGAGACCACTTTACACTGATTAGAGCCTATTAAATGAAATCCTGTCCCGGATCTTACCTAAGTCCAGCTACCCTGACATCTATCTGCGTTAGTCCCAGTGAATGAGCCACATCCACGGTCAGCTGATTCAGCCACGTGACTACACCTACAACGAGGAGGAGAGAGACTGACGTAAGTTCTTTTGCACCGGACGAGTGTGCTGAATAGTCTTCAGCAACTTTATGAGTAGTGTGTTAGTTACAGAGAATTTACTGCGATATCTCGAACACGAGCTGGCCTTGTGCAACACATTCAGTTGAAACCTAGAGAATTTACTGCGATATCTCGAACACGAGCTGGCCTTGTGCAACACATTCAGTTGAAGAACACCATCGGTAAGGAGAGATTCAGCTACATTTGGCTGAATTTCCCGTCAGAATTCATTGAATGTGCAAATGCGAGCATTTGGCGAAATCCACCGACCGTTTGACAAAACCTTATGGATGCTAGTTGGATGACCATGTTGTCAGCCTTCTGATGGGACGTCAACTCAGATGTGCCAGTACTAGTCAGGACTATTCCTGGTTGTGCGATCCATCTAACATCCACTGAGTGAGCTTGATTGATTTTGTGCCTGCTTGAATGCACTAAGGGAAAGTACTGATCACTCGAAAATTCTGAATGATGCTCATCCAACCAGGATTCATTTGTATTCTCAACAACTATGTCTTCAAAATAATGTGTTTCGCCAAGTGATTGAAAGTTGGGTTGAGTTAGAACATGACATGGACTAAACGGAAGCTCGGAAACTGCGCCTACATGATGAGCCCAAATAAGGACAAAAACGGTCGACGGCTGTCGAAGAGTTGTCAGTAACCCTGTGAATGTTTTCCGTTCAAGAAAATACATGTGAGCTAGTCGCATCGGAGAACTGCGCTTACATTTTCCAGTTGCGCGAAAAAATCTATGCTGTAGGTAACTTCGACCACTTGTTGTTTACTTCCGAAACAAAAAGAACACGCACAGGACAGGATTAAGGTACCAAGTCGAATTACTAGGTGGAACGTCTGCTGAGAAGGCTTGTTCAGTCCCTTAGTATGAATATTTCACACCGATTGGATTCAAATTTGAGTGTGGCTTGCCGCCAGATGAATAACGTCCGATCTAGGCTGAACAGGTTTGCATTCAGATCAGCGATCATTCAGATCAACGACATCACTGTCCACCTGCTTGTTAGATTTCCCTGACCTTTTTTGGCAAAAAAAGGCCCACAGCTCGTTTTCACCTTGAATGCTTTTCACATCGTTGCGTTAGCTTTCGTTAAGTTGTACTGTGACTACTAGTTTCGAAGAGCATTTCACTCTCACGATGTCGGCCTAATCATGGTCCCATAAACCGATTTTTGGACATGTTGTGGACCACAGCCCCTCAACGCCTTCTTATTACCGTGAGCCCCGGTCTGGATAGCCAGTTGATCGCCTCGTGCGCTTGGCCAATCCAGAAAAGTCAATGAACGGTTGATCTATTGATCACTGTCGCGTACAAGCAGTGATACTGAGAGTACAACTCATCTGTCAAGGTGGCGTGAAGAACAACCAACGAAATCTATCTCAACGAAAACGGTTATTCCATTGGCTGTTATATAGTCCCGTTACGTTCGGTTCTCCCAATAGAGACCACGACAGTTTCTAGCTATCGTCCAAAACGGTCAGCAGGTATTTCTAATTGACGTTCCTCCTACCGTCCTGAGGTAGTTATTCTGATGAATTCAAACCAAAGGTTGGAACCACTGTACTCGTGTTTCGCTCTTGGTAGAACTCGTCAGCAGTGCGCATATTCTTGACGCTGATGGAGTAGTGGTGACACGCTCTCCTTGCACGTCCGAAGTTCGAATCCCGATACGGCTAATGATATGTACAGCTGATGTGCCCCAGCGAGAGCCAGACTCGAGACTGGTTCTTCTCCAGTTGTTCCGGACTCATTGAAATAATTGCTCCAGGATGGGAGAAGGGCTTTTCAAATGGGGGTGATGTGAGCGCAAATTTTACAAACCCCACAAACATCTACAACCAACAGTTATAACTGGCTCCTAATGGAATCTGATATCACTTTGACATTTTCTTCCTCGACATTTCTAACCAAATTTTATTTCATATCCAACCTACTTTGGCTGTTTTAGTGTGTTCGGCAGAAAGATCTGTGTGGTATCAATCCAAAGGAAGGGCGCCTGAAGAGTATTTCGGGGACTCTGTGGTTCCACCGTAGCATATAGTCCCAAATCACGAGTCACCTAGTTGAAGATTTCAAAAACCAATTATAAATCATAAACGTGACTGCTCACACGGTTGTTGAAAACTCTCCGACAGCCCACGACCGGTTTCGGCCTTCTTTGGGCTCATCAAATAGGCGCAGTCCCCAAGTTTCAGTCAATCTTATGTTCTACTTGAACCTAAATTGGATTTGATTTCGAAAACACACTTATTTGCAAATCACAAACGAGGGATTCACTTGAGTATCTCGTGAAAACCAAACTGATTTGCAATAATAAAGCACTTATTCCGGTAAAAGTGAACTGATATTGCTGTCCATCTAAGCTGCTTGTGATAGAGGGGCCCGGACTACCTCAGTGGTTAGCGCTAGAAACAACTGACTGGATGGTCCGGGGTTCGAACCCAACATTGGCATCTCGACTGATTCTGTTCTGTCTATGCCTGGCAGTATCTCATCATCCGTGCTTCTTTCGGGTGGCGTGGCATCTGCCGACACGCAATTTAGTTTGGGCATATACAAATAACTCATCCAAGTTGAGTTGTTGGTATTAAAGTGGTATTAGAATTTTGATAAGCAATCGATATATCCTGGGTATAGAACGAGAGAGGTTTCGCACAGATGTTGGGAGTTACCTGTAATATGCTTACCATGATGGGAAACTTATGCACCAAAGCTAATCCAGCAATCAGGAGGCAAACAGCTGAAAGAAGGAACAGTTTTCTGGAGGGAATTTTCCCAAGGTTGCTGAAAACTCTTCAGCAGCCCATGACTGGTTTTGTCCTTTTAGCTGAGTTTCCAGCTGCAGCCAAAGTGATGTTCAAGCGAGTGTAACTTGCAAATTTCGTACAATTCAGGTTCAAGAAGAACGTAAGGCTGGCCGAAACTCGTGGGTCCGAAGGAGAAGAGTGAAATCAGTGGTGGGCTGTCGCGGAGTTTTCAGCAGCCTTATGAGTAGTTGCATGCTATGTTATCGCGAAAATCGTACCAGCTGAAAAACGAGGCATCCATTTTGTGGATGAGATATTCAGCAAGAAGTCGGTTGAGTTTCTCGTTTATAGCAGATCGGTTTCCGAATGAGTGTAATTCAACAGTTAGACACGACACTAAAGCATCACTGTCAACACTAACGTCGTGACCATCTATCCAGGTTGTTTCTGGTAGCGTTGTGCCTCTCTCTACTAGTGCATATGAGCAATAGCTATAGCAAGAATCTAAGTTCCAGTGGCCAGGATCTGGCCGTTTTTTCACGTCAGACTTGCTTGTGTCATTTGAGGAACTATTCTATAAAATGGCCTGCTGGTGGAATTTGTTCTCAGCTCATTGTCTTTTTGCTACTCATTAGTAGTTAAAAATTAATGATGAACGCGTATCCCTGTGGGACCATGGAGAGCCGTCGCAACGGGTAACCAGTCACGGGCTGTAGTGTTGTCCTTCGCACTTCCATACCCATAGTTCTCTTACCTATGTGCCGTCGAAGACACTATCAATAATGGGGGAATGCATCCCAAATCTACGGTTACCATCTGAAATATGTATCGTTTATCTTGGATCGACATTAATTCTGATTCATTAGCTCACTACCGGTTCTTGGGAATCATCGCATTTGCATAGTCCCCCAGGTTCTCGCTAATTCCAAAATCATGCTAGCTGAACATCAAGGTATAATTCACTAGCGTCTCCGTCAGAAACGTACCTTAATTCTCTGTTCCTCCGGTCTAGTTGTTTCATTACCAAAACTCAGTTGACTTATGGGCTGTCAAAGTTAACTTCTTTTCACATTACATTCAAATGAGTTCATTCTTAACGTACCTGCACACGGATTTCAACAGGACTCATATGTATATAGTGAACCAGTGAATATTTTCGCCCTATTCCAAATTCCCATTTAGAAGTGTAAATATTGAATCAGATATACGATTTACTTCTCTCCCACATCGACCAGAAAACACCAATACAACCATGATTACTGACGTCCATCGAAAGGCCCGACCAACTCCATGCTTATGGTAGTGGGGAGCGATTTTGGAATTCCTAATGGATATTTCATCATATTAGTGCAGCCAATCTATTTTCAATGGAGATGCCTCCATTGAAAATTCCTCAATATCTCACGCTACTGGCAATATATGAGTAGCTCAGAGGATGAGCACACGCGATAAGTGAGGCTTCCTTTCGAGAAGCTGTCAGTCCAGGGGCAAGGAGACACTCGTGACTAGGTGATGGGGATCCCGTGACTGAGAGGTAAGCGGCGCTATATCCACTTCATATGAGAGTCGATCACACTGCTGATCAGCCGCTCGTTGAGTGCTCGGCCGAGAGGTCACAAGTTCGAAGCTCCCCGCCGGAGTCTCGCGAGATGCTCACTGCTTACCATTCCCAATAAGGATGAAACAACTGTCCAGAGCTTCTCTGATTTTCGGCATAGATTGGATCCACTTGTGGTGCAACATTTCCACTGAAAATTAATAACACATCGGTATAATGTGTGGTCTAATATTACTGGTGTTTTATCTAACTGCTTTTCCCATTCCAGTGCCTGGTGCCAGAAAAGAACTCGCCGACAAGGGTACACAACAGCTTTATTCCGAAAAAGCAAGTGCTTGAAGGTGCAAAAGGTACAACCATCCAGTGCATTTTTTGACAGTGATCCAGGTCATCTGATGGACCGTAGTTCTATGAAATGCCTGAACGCTGATCACATTCGGTCGTGCTGCAGTGGCGTGCCTGAACACTCATCGGATTTTGCCGAATTGATTGAATGATTGACTGGTCTGGATGCTTGCTGGCTTCCCTATTGAGATTTTTGTGGAGTGTTAGTATCTCAGTAGGTTTTGAGAGTTCTGGGGTTGCTTCCAGGAATTTGACTTTCCTGATAACTGGTCGCTACGCATACATCCTGTGGTTGTAAGCGCATACCTGACCACTACTCTCGATAGCCCGCGATATTTCACGCTGATGAATACGTCAATTAACAGGAGACTGCTTTAAACAGGAGTCAGTCATACTGTTTAACATGAACTCTGGTATTTACAGACACCGCGTCCTGTGATGCCAGCAATAAAAGTAGACTTGGACACAAGGAACAAAAAAAGCTGAAAGCAATTCAGCCAGCGGCCATGGAAGGTACGGTGAACTTCCTTGTGATCACAAGGTTCTCTATTGATCCTAAATTTTCTGAACAGAGTTTTTTCTGAGGCTCAACGTCCGCCAACCACTCACGAAAGAATTTCAGTGTACAACTGAAGGTCAAAGTAGGCCGACACCCTCCCATTAACAAAGTTCGTTGGTTTGAGTCAGCAGTTCTGACGAACAATAGAAGTTCTGCGGGCAACGAGCCACAGACTCAGGCAACTAGAGAAGCTATCCGGAGTTGAACCTATCACAATCAAGCAAATTGGAGCTGCCAGTGCGGGGTCGGAACGGCATCCAGCAACATTGATGTCAGAAGAATGGACCGGAACTATTTTCGGATCTTTTCCAGATAAGCCCCACTACTAATGCAAAAAGTGCATGTGCGAAACGTTAAGTCAAGTCACAGTTTACCAGCTCCAATTTAATGTACGCACACAATCTTGACCTATTTTTGATGAAAACAATTCCTTTTCTGCATCTAGGCTCATTTTGTACAGAAATTTTCTCCGTTCGGGCATTATACCTTAAATGAACTTTCTGACGCTTTCAACTCTCGTTCATGACAAGGAGACGGCAACACGTTTTTTTGCAAAGCCACAGAGTGATCCATCAGCAACGTTTATGCAACAATGGCCACCAAATGACACTATCAACTGCTTCTGACAGATGGAGGTGTAATGTCTGACAGTGTCGGCCAGAAATCGGCTGGAGCGGTGTAGAATGGAGTTTAGGACAGTAATTCTATTCCTTTATTGCTGGTTCGAAAATTTGGCAAAAATCAAATTCCGCTCAGAGGAATTATCTATTGGCCACACGGCCACTGTTGACTGAGAGAGCTTTCTTCGAGAAGTTTTCACCTGGCAGCTTTTGCAGACTCCAACAGTTATCGGCGAGATCGATGAAACGCTGATATATCGCCTTAAAAACCGCACGGGCGGGTCTTTCCCCAGCAGTGGATTTTTAAAAGGATCTGCCGGGACACCGAAGAGGTGCTCATGTATGCAGTGCCAGATCGAACTGCGGTCACGTTGATGGGCACAATCCAGGCCTGTATCGCTCCCTACTCAATGATCATCTCCGATATGTGGGTATCATACCAAGGAATTGAAACGATGGTTGACATGAATTATACTCATTAAACGGTTAATCATACCGAAAACTTCTGGATCTAGGGACTGGAGCTCACACAAATCATCGAATTTCTTTGGCACGTTTACAAGATGCAGGATAAATGCCAGTGCGGCACACACCGATCTTTAGCGGACAACTACTTGTGTTAGTTCGTTTGGAGTCAAAGGTACTGAAAAACCACTGAAAAACGGACCTTTTCGTGCAAATTACTGATGAAATGTCCCAATTTTACTCTATTCATTAAAAGCTAAAAATGCAAGTTTGATATCCTCTTTTTTCTTATCTTTCTTTAGGTGGTGGAGGTTAATTTTTTGGCGGGGCTTATCTGGAAAAGATCCCCATTTTCTTCATCGGTCCCCAGGGTAACTACAGTCCGAGCCGTGCATTCCAGTTCAATCGCAATTGGCCGAAAGGTTAAAAGTATTTAGCTATAAAGTCATTGAGAATTCCTGAGATATCTTCACAGTCTGTTTGCGGTCAATTGAGACTGGATGGTTGTTCCAGTGTTGATTGGCCTTGGCAGTTGTTGTGGCAATTGAGTCATTCAACTTTCAGACTACTCTGCTGGCTTTCACCGGCTTTTAAAACAGCAGTTAATGATGCCAGACACGCCAGTAATTTGTTTTGTGTAGGCAACGCGTACTTGTTACCACCTCATCCGTTTAGGTTGTCCACAAGCTCCGTTGACAGAGATCTTATGGTACAATCAGAATGAACCGATGTACTCTTTATTGTTTGATCCTAAGTCACACATTTTTAAAATATCCGTGGTCCTTGAAGGGTACATCTTCTCCCCAAAGTACAACAGTTTGCAAATCAATCTGATCCTAAGGCGAGATTGATTTGAACCTCTTGTTTGTGTTTTCCTTCAAGAAATCACACTGTGATATCTTGAATATCGTACCAAATGAAACATGAGGCGGTCTTTGTCCAGCGCAGCCAGCTGAAGAATTATATCACAAACGAACTTTTAGCTGGCTTCCAGCTGAGTCCCTCGTCAAAATGAAATCGGTATCCAGGTAAGTTTATAAGTCGAACCTCGTGCAAAGACATAAAGATGACGGAGGCTGCGCCTACCTGACGAGCTCCAAGAAAAGCGAAACTTGCCGCTGGCTGTCAAGAGATATTCAGCAACCTTGTGAATGGTTTATTCTATAGGTATATACTACGATATCCCGAATATCGTACCATCCGATACACGTTCCGTCCACACCGGAGGGCGAATCGCCTGCAGAGACACTACTCAGTCGCACCCCTCGAAGCACCTTTGATCTTCTGAAGCATCCAAAGGAGGAGGTGGCATTATCAAATCAGAAAATAAAGTCCTACTGTAATCGCAAGCATGGTGCAAAGTGGCGGCATTTTGACATTGGACAGAGTGTTCTAGTAAAGGACTATCGTGGTAATCGCGTATCCTGACGTCAAGGCAAAATCACTCGGCGAATCGGAAATGTCATCGATGATATTCACGTGAGTTCCACAACGTGGGTTCGTCATGCAAATCACTTAAAAGAAGCTTATTCACAACCCACCCAGAGATGGAATGCGTTGCCTCTGAACATTTTGATAGAACACCTGGATATGAACAGAGGAAGGACACTCAGGTTGCAGAACAGCTTCCAGAAGCGCCTGTGTATCAGCAATCACAAAGGACGATACGCAGAAGAATACCAGTGACAAAGACTCAAGTTAATCCGATACAGAAGACTTATACTACTCAACTTCAAAGGAGGAGATATTAGGAGAACCAGCTCCGAACGTAACGGGACTACATAACTTCCAATGGAATAACCGTTTTTCGTTGAGACAGATTTCATTGGTTGTTCTTCACTCGTCCTTGACAGATGAGTTGTATTCTTAGTATCGCTTTTGAGCGCTTGTACGTGACAGTGATCAATAGATCAGTTGGCTGGCACGTACCTTGACTTTTTCTGGTTTAGTCAAGCGTACCGGGCGATCAGGCGGCTATCCAGACCGGGATTCACGGTACTAAGAAGGCATTAAGAGACTGGTTCAGAACAAATACATCTTTCTAGCCAAAGCACTTTGCGAATGTGGATCCTGCTCAGATAGTTCAACCACCACTGAACGTCTACTCTCAAGTTGACTGAAAACTCTTGGACAGCCCACGACCACTTTTGCATCACCCCACCTCGGACTCATCCGGCGGACGAACTCCCCAATTTCAGTTTCACAAGCCTGAGAACGTGGTGGAAGGTTGCCTCAGCTTTAAGACTTTGCTGAGTGTAGTAACGGTATTTTTCTCAGCTTAGTTCTCGGTCTGAGCCTCCCAAGCTAGCGTTCACGTCAAAACAACCACCAAAGATGCACAAGGTATATTCACGCCCAAAACGAAGTCAGGAACACTTGTACAGCGCTTCATATATATAGCGTAGGCGGTTATGACTTTCTAGGAAATTCTGATGCGTTCTGGATGCGACAGTGGCAACCGGCATTCGGCCAACACTGGGTCATGATTAGCTGTTGGGTCCAGACTTTCGACGAATCAGGTCTCGCCTTGGTGCAGGACCGGCAATCGTCCCGAATTCTTGGCCAATCTTGCGTGGAATGGACTTGTCGACCAGAGCAACGCCTGAGAGCGAGTGGTAAAGAGGGAATCCGTGTGAATTCTGCCTAACACAGTGATTTGAGCGACAATTCTTCTCAGTGTCATCCCGTCAACGAAATGAAACGGAAATGTTTCCCGGTATTGTGACCATCTTGTCAAGCCACACAAAAATCGATATCTTGTTGGCCCAACACTCTCCTTGAATATTCTGGGTTTCTTGTACCGTACCTTTTTCTCCGACACGTTCAATATAATATTTAGAGGCATCATTACACACTCCGTGAGCTATACCGTGAAGATCGAATTTTCATTTGTTTCTAGTCTAAGCAGAGACCTTGAATTGCAGCTAGTAAATAGATACTCCAATTACGGACGTGGGCTTAGCATGCGAAATTAACCAAACGAAATGATTCTTGTGCGGAGCGTCATACGTTGGTCGCACAAGGCATTTGTCGGACAGAATGCGAAAACACAATCCCGTATATCTGAGTGGTAGTGGGAAGAAACCAGGCTCAATCGCGACTGCGTCACAACTGGCCAAAACCAGCCATGTCAAAGACAAGGAGCAAGCCTTCACTATCATATACCGGGTACCTTAGAACCGATCACGACTGGTACGATCCGGACTACTATCGATCGCAGAGACGATTAGAATCTGACTGCTGGAGCCACAACTTTGCATCCAAAAGAAACTTGTACGACCTCTGAACCTTAACTGGCCTACGAAACATCCGGTCCACACAAGTCTGTCTGACCCATTGACCTATCCCTCATCCAACCCCCCCTCCTTTGATTTCTATTTCTCTAAAGTGTATGTGCCCCCGATCTTAACCTTTTCCACGTGATTTCTGGTACCACATAAATTTGTAATGTATTAGCCAAGGGGAGCAATCACAAAAACCAAGCTTTGTTCGCTACCTTCTTAGTTTTCTCATGACTACCACGAGTAGATTCAGCCACTCAAAACACTATTCCTCTGATCAGAATGGAGGAAGTCCAAGAGGTAGTTAAGTCTCCTTGTCAGAAGCCGTTATTTGAGGAGCCAGTTGAAACTGAATCGCACAGCGTGAATCGAGTGAAGGATGTTGTCACTAGGTCTCGTCTTGTTGCGAGTTGATGATGTCATAATCCGACCACCAATGTGGCATCATGTTCAGCCACTGACCGGCAAATTGCTGGTCAGAATCTCGGCTGCTGACCCTCGCCAACAAGAAAGCCGCTGCACGATGCTTCTCGGCTTTTCACGATACGTTTGATTCAACTACGAAACAAACTGCAACATAGCGATCGATGAATTTACTCGGTTTTAGAAAACCGAAACTCGAACAGACCAAGCATCGCGCTGATTGGAGGCCAGGTGTGGCCAATCGCTAACACACTCGTCAGGCCTTTCAATAACACAATGTCCTGATTGGCTGTAAACGCTTCCGATACAGGCTGACGTGATTGAACCATCCGGGAAGATATTTCTCACCCTCACATGCGTTACCGATATTGTGTGAAGCATACAATGCAAATGAATGTTGCAGATTTCTTTTCATTGTCACCCATTATCCTTTATCTTCATTGGATACGTGTATCATTCGTTGTCAGGCAGTGAGAAATTTCGTCCCTGTTTGTTTGCCACATGCAGGAGAACTGGTATTTGTTTGTTCGACCCAGTTTTGTTAGTTGCCCTTGAGTCTATCAAGTAATTCTTAGCCGCCCCCGACTGCCTCAGCTTGTTTTGTTGGAGTACAAGTGGATCAATTGATTGTGTTACAGTGCCTGGTCACATGTACGCTAATTCATTTATCGTCTGAATTCGGGACCGCGATGCCATCCATAATCATCCCTTCACTGCGCACGATTCTTGAGCGTACCAGTGCTTTTGTGAGGAAGCGTATGTACCTCCGAATTCTGCAGGCCAACCTATTAGTCGGGCCTTATTAAGGGGTTGGGATTTATCTGTTCCGAAGTTGGCCTATCTTTGCTATCCTAAAAACGGTTACCTCGGATCTGCTCGGATTTAATTCTGAGGCGGCACGATGAGTACAGCCCATGACTTTAACAAGAAAGAATCGGTCTCAACAAATACACTGTTTTGCGAATCAATTTGCGATCAAACGCCATCCCCTGCTAGCAGCACGTATATTAACACACGCGTAACACTACTCAACGCACAACCACTAACCCACCGCTACGCACCATCACGCTTCCCAATAACGCACTGATGATGTCACCTCGATTAGTGATGAAACATTTGCAATCAAATTGCCCAGCTCAGCGAACAAATCAACGACCATCTACGCTACCTGAGCTACCAACACTTTCCTCTATAGAAAACCAATTTGTTTTTCACGGAAGACTCAAATGAATTTCTCGTTTATGACATTCTACAACTGAATGTGCTGCACAAAGACCGCCTCATGTTTCAGTTGGGGCGGTATTCGATATATCGCAGTGTATTTTCATAAGGGAAACTACTCACAAGGTTGATTAAAACTCTTCGACAGCCCATGACCGGTTTCGCCCTTCTTGGGGCTCATCAGGTAGGCGCAGTCCCCGAGTTTCCGTCAACCATATGTTCTACTTGAACCTAAATTGAATGAATTTCGACGAATACCCTCATGCAATTGAGTCTCCCATGAAAACCAAGTTGATTTGCAAATGAGTGTATTTGCCGAAACCGGTCCAATTTCAGTTCAGGTAGGACATGAGGTTGACGTAAACTAGGTGACGGCGCTTAAAAGATCCGGCTCGTTGTCATGGTGGTTGACAGATGACGTCAGTAAAGATACGATAATGTCACCGACCTTGGCAGCAAAAACAGAATCAGGGGCACGATTATTGCAAAATCAATAAACGAATGGGTGTTTGAACCGAGTACCTCGTCGAAAATGGTAGTGTCAATAAAGTGGGTTGATCAGAGCGTTTCTCCTCCAAAATCGCTTATTCAGATTTGGGAAGCGTGACATTTGGGGTCATCCCGGTAAATTCCACTCTGAAGTGAGGGTAGTATGTATCCATTTCGGTTTTTTCTGTTTTCCGATGCACAGAAGTTGGCCATCGATCAGGCTATACAGGGATTACTGACGTTAGTGTCATGTAACGAATAATGTGTCTACTCTATGTCGCACACATTGTCTGTCTGTAAAATTTCTGCGCGGTAAGAGATTTTGCCACAAGAATCCTGTCTAAAGATGTTCTTGGGGGAGTTCTGTGAACCGAAGAAGAAAGTGTGCTGTGGGCATACATTGGAGAGATGAGCTCTTTGGATCGTTGTTGCTTATGAAAACATTTCAGTAAAATGCAGAATGACTCATCGAAAAACCATGACTTGGCAATCGATAAACCCGATTTCGGTGAAATCACACTGTTGACTAGTGATCCCTCTAAAGAAATCACATCAGTATATAACTAAGCTTTGTATAGTTGTTTCGAGTCAATCAGTAGTGTGCATATTGTTCGGTCGACTTGAACAGTAAAGGATTCGAGCCTAAGGGTTGTACGGTCTTGGACGTGTGCACCCGCTTCATATGGCTCAGTCATGCCCATTTATATTGTGAACATCTTTATGGGTCTATATATTGTTACGGTGTAATATGGGTATCTTATATTGCTGCGATGGAGTAGCCAAAAAACTTTGCCGGTTTATGTTATTTTCTCCCACAGTATGCCACCAATCCCAGTCACATTTAGAAAAATGAGCTTCTGGCATTCGTATTTCCTGTCTGTCTAGGATGGCGTTCGAAAATGGCCAAAAGGTTCCTGGAAAAACCGGTTTCTAGCCATTTTACGCTGATTTGAGTCCAGCTCAATACTATGTAACTAGTTCTTCAAAATCAGTCAGAGGAGTTGGTAATTTTGTTGTACTCAGTGGTTAAGCTGCAGATGAATTCAATGAGTGAATCGTGTAGTGAGCACATATCTCTTTTAATGGCATGCACATTTCGACCAACTCGAATGGATCCCGTAAGTCACGTGTACAGAACTTCAAGTCACCGGATGATGGCATGGTGCCGTAGGCTACTCATGTGAAGTGTTGGATCCTGTGCATTCGTAATGTGGTATAATCTTACATACCCTTATTGTCATTTGTGTCTCTAATTTCACCACGTCATCCCTTCTTTCGCTTTGGACGAACCATGTTTCACCTGGAAGCAAGCCAGTTTTCAGACCTAATCACTTTTGTTCAGGACCACCGTTCCAAAGTTTATGGGTGTTCAGGCGTAATGTGATAATCAAGAATGTGCCGGTTCAGGTAACGTGTATCAAATTTCCATCTGTTTCCATATTCCATTGCGTGTGAATGTGCCTCAAACTGTGTGGGTTGAACGAGAACCAAGGCGCGCTCATTAATTCGTCTAAAAACTGGAGCAGCAAACACGTGACAGGCGCTATTGTCAGTCATCTGATTGGTACAGATCATTGGATCAATTCATCCGAGTCATTCAGCATAATCAATCAGCATAGGGAAAAAATCGATCGAAGACTATTCACAAGTAAATACTTGAAACGGCTGAATTGTCCGATGGATGAATCCTCGCTTTGCTCCCGAAGGAGATACGTAAAGTTCCGACATGACCCAGCTCAGACATCCCTACCACTGAGAACAGAATTATGTTCAACAAATGCACTCAATTGCATACCAATTTGCTGGTATCGGGAAAACCCAGATGAATCTTTGGTCAATAATGTTCTTCATTATGTCGAATACTTCCAGTAAACATGAAGTAAACGTACGAAAAGTCCACCAATTTCAAAAAAATATGTAATCTTTTTACCCCTACTGCACTCACCTCCGCAGTGATGCATCAGTTCAGTTTAATTTTTCCACTTCAAGTCCTGTGCTGAACTACAACGGTTCCAGCTACCATAGCCCCTTTTACCGAGGATAAGGAGAATAGAGGACTGACAGCCACGCTTGTTGGAGACCTTCCAGCCACTTCGTTGACTTTACAATCTTCTGTTTGTCCGATATGGTAGGGAAGGAGCGATCTACTTAAAGAAGGCGATAGCTTCAACGCGGAACGGTCATAGTTTATTTGAAATAGCCAGGGCCACTAATATTTCGTTTATCTTGTCCAAGATTCTCCATCCAGAAAGACACAAGAGTTAGCTAATCTACTAACCTGACTGGTAATGACATCCCTCTTTGCCAAATCATGAAGTGAGCGCCTTCCAGATCATCTCCATCCAGTACATGGCTAAGCGCAAAAGAGCCTACTAAACAAACGATGGTCTTGCACCTTTTTTGAACAAGGGAATCACGATTGAGACACTCCACTATATTAGTATTCTGTCATAATTTCGTATATTTTGGAGTATATAAGTCATGTTGGACACAAGGGATTCGCCAACTTTTCGGAAATCGCAGGATCAGGTGCTGAGATAATGAAATTTTACGCCTGACTTTCGTTGTCAATGGCAGATTTATGTCGATATCCCACTCCGGTTCATCTGGCCCTTCCAGAGAATGAGAAGGTGTAGGCCAAGTGAACGGTCCTTCAAAAAATTTTGGCCCATCATTCAAGGAGATGTTTCTCGGAACAAACTGAGGTCCTATCATTTTCAGAGGTCGTTTCACTGCCATTTCCCCTCGGACCGGTATATAGGATTATTCCGAATAGGGTGTGATTGTTTCCTGTTGAAGAAGCTCCCATTTCGCTGGCTTTCGTCACCCACCAGCGCCCCTCGTAAGCCCTTGGGTTCTGGGGTCTGAGTGCGCCATTCCAGTCGTTTGCTGCCGGTATACTGACATCAATAAGAGTTGTTAATCACTAGGGTATTCCGTACTCATTGAGGTGTTCAGGGAACCTCCAGCAGACGAGCATAGATTTTCACCTCTCTTCAATCGTCATTCACCGTTACAACTATTGTACTCAGTGAGTTCTGGAAGCTTTTCAGCCGAATCTACTCAGTACTGCTGAGTTACCGAGAAGCTTTCCAGGTGATGAACTGAATGGCCTTATATCGACCAGCAAGCGAATCGATACGCGTGCCCGCGTATTGCCTTGGTCAGAGGCAGGTGCGCTTCAAAATAAGCAGCCACATGATCCAAGTAAGTCCAGGGCTGATTTGGATAACTACTCTTACCTGCACACAAATTTAGTTTTGACAGGAGACTCAGATGAATCCAGCTGAACATAATGAGTAGTGTGTTACAGCAAGTCCAGGCCTGGTTTGTAGTTTATGGCTTCAAATTCACAGGGCGTGAGGTCATGTGCCGGAAGTTTGTGCCAGCTAGAAAAAAACATTCTGTAGCTTTGAGCGCAAGTCACAAGCCGGCCACCGAGTCGAGCTTCGCTCAGACCAACCTTGGCATTCCTATCACCCAGCAGAATCACGAGATTACTTCTACTTAACGGAAACAACCGTGATAACTTACGATAGACGCTATCGTCAGTGTTGCTGTCTGTCAGAGTGTAAGTTGACACAACAGCAACTAACCATTGTTTGCCACGTTGGACTGCATCGAGCCCGATTGAGCCATTCATTCGTACAGTGCAGAGACGGCTACTTAGTGAAATTCAGTCCAGTAAGGTGCGCCGGGCACTGTGATTAACCAGATTCCGGGAACCACTAAATCAGGATCACCAGACACCCTAGGAGTAATTTGCGAGAAATATAGGTTCTTCCCAAGCGGCTCGACGGGTATGTTCCAACTGAGGTTTGGTATGCGTGTTTCGGAGGCAAAATATAAATCAGTCGAGAGAGCAAGGTATGAACAGGAGATGACTTTTGTCCCATTTGACGCAGAGTAATTACGCTGAGCTTGACGTAGCACAGTGATTAGGGCAAGAACTTAGTAACCAGTGGGCTCGTGGTTCGAACATAACCTCTGAGTCTGGACCTCTTCTTGGTCAGTCGGGCAGTAACTCACCCCTCTTGCTTACTTTGGATAGCCAGGCAGGCTGAGCCATTGTCATTTTGTTTGGACGGAGTTGAAAGTAACAGTGTGGAAGGACCCCTGGAATTCAATAACGGTTTATTTTTATTTATAATAATGGACAAAAATTTGGACATAGAGCAGTGGTCATGTGACTTACAGCTAGGTAAATCAGAAGGAAGTGGTTAAGGAACGCATGGGAGGGGCCGTTGAATGAAGAATTGCCAGGATGAGTGATGTTTCTTAGTTGTTCAGGCCGGAGACACGGAGGATCGAAGGCGTAGAGACGAAGATAAAGATGTCCGACTAATGACGCCGTCACGCATGGGCAAATCCCTTTAGAGACATCGGATCCGTGACAGGTCTATTTGCTTTTCAGCTATACTGGATAGTTTTCTGTAGGTAGTATACACGGTGGTGTATACGTTTTTAATATTATTGTAAGGAGTTACCCGACAGTTGATACCATTTTGGTCTGGTTTATTTAGAACGACAATCATTGGGTGGTATTTTGTGCGGGATGACACCTATCGGGAATGGCAGATTCCTGGAAGTTACCACTGAGTGCCCGAAATCTACTGAGCCTCTCGACTGCTCTAGATGCTGACCAGACAGACAATGCCCCTCAATATGCAGCACGTGACAGTATCAAACCCAGACAGCGGGAGCCAACGTCGGCCAAAGTCAGACAACGCCCCCACAATATGCAACGCGCCACAGCCTTGTGTCGAAGCCTTATAACGCGGAGGCAGCGTTGAACCAAGTTCAAACAGTGTTACTCCAATAAAATAGCTGCAATATGCAGCGCGCCACAGCCTTGTATCGAAGCCAGATAACGCGGGGCAGCGTTGGACCAAGGTCAGACAGTGTTACTCTAATAAAGCAGCACGAGGCCATTGTATCTTCGCACTCGCACGCACTCAAGCTCCTGCATTCTCTTTTTCGGTTCGGTGAGTCTGTTTTCGTCACTAGGCCCTGAAACGGGGACAGCAGTCAGATACAACAGATCGGTGGAACAGCAAGACATAACAGAATCAGTCACTCCTCAGTTCTAGGGGCTTAGTGAGGTCGGTATACAATGCTACACTTTACCCGGGGACAGCAATCAGATACAACAGATCGGTGGAGCAGCAAGATATAACAAAATCAGTCACTCCTCAGTTTTGGGGGCTTGGTGAGGTCGGTATACAATGCTACATTTTAAAGTATTATTACAGTAGCCTGAAGTTTAATGGCTCGATTCAGATGCCGGTGAAAGGAAGAAAGCCTTCGCTGAGGAGTTATTTATTAAAAAGTGCCAACTTAACAGTAACAGACTATTGAACAGGGAAGCAAAATACTCATATGCATCTTTTTTTACAAAAACCTTACGATAGACGCTATCGTCAGTGTTGCTGTCTGTCAGAGTGTAAGTTGACACAACAGCAACTAACCATTGTTTGCCACGTTGGACTGCATCGAGCCCGATTGAGCCATTCATTCGTACAGTGCAGAGACGGCTACTTAGTGAAATTCAGTCCAGTAAGGTGCGCCGGGCACTGTGATTAACCAGATTCCGGGAACCACTAAATCAGGATCACCAGACACCCTAGGAGTAATTTGCGAGAAATATAGGTTCTTCCCAAGCGGCTCGACGGGTATGTTCCAACTGAGGTTTGGTATGCGTGTTTCGGAGGCAAAATATAAATCAGTCGAGAGAGCAAGGTATGAACAGGAGATGACTTTTGTCCCATTTGACGCAGAGTAATTACGCTGAGCTTGACGTAGCACAGTGATTAGGGCAAGAACTTAGTAACCAGTGGGCTCGTGGTTCGAACATAACCTCTGAGTCTGGACCTCTTCTTGGTCAGTCGGGCAGTAACTCACCCCTCTTGCTTACTTTGGATAGCCAGGCAGGCTGAGCCATTGTCATTTTGTTTGGACGGAGTTGAAAGTAACAGTGTGGAAGGACCCCTGGAATTCAATAACGGTTTATTTTTATTTATAATAATGGACAAAAATTTGGACATAGAGCAGTGGTCATGTGACTTACAGCTAGGTAAATCAGAAGGAAGTGGTTAAGGAACGCATGGGAGGGGCCGTTGAATGAAGAATTGCCAGGATGAGTGATGTTTCTTAGTTGTTCAGGCCGGAGACACGGAGGATCGAAGGCGTAGAGACGAAGATAAAGATGTCCGACTAATGACGCCGTCACGCATGGGCAAATCCCTTTAGAGACATCGGATCCGTGACAGGTCTATTTGCTTTTCAGCTATACTGGATAGTTTTCTGTAGGTAGTATACACGGTGGTGTATACGTTTTTAATATTATTGTAAGGAGTTACCCGACAGTTGATACCATTTTGGTCTGGTTTATTTAGAACGACAATCATTGGGTGGTATTTTGTGCGGGATGACACCTATCGGGAATGGCAGATTCCTGGAAGTTACCACTGAGTGCCCGAAATCTACTGAGCCTCTCGACTGCTCTAGATGCTGACCAGACAGACAATGCCCCTCAATATGCAGCACGTGACAGTATCAAACCCAGACAGCGGGAGCCAACGTCGGCCAAAGTCAGACAACGCCCCCACAATATGCAACGCGCCACAGCCTTGTGTCGAAGCCTTATAACGCGGAGGCAGCGTTGAACCAAGTTCAAACAGTGTTACTCCAATAAAATAGCTCGAGGCCATTGTATCTTCGCACTCGCACGCACTCAAGCTCCTGCACTCAGTTTTTCGGAGAAAGCTGTTTTGTTCCGTTCGGTGAGGTTTTTTTTTCGTCACTGGGCCCTGAAACGGGGACAGCAATCAGATACAACAGATCGGTGGAGCAGCAAGATATAACAAAATCAGTCACTCCTCAGTTTTGGGGGCTTGGTGAGGTCGGTATACAATGCTACATTTTAAAGTATTATTACAGTAGCCTGAAGTTTAATGGCTCGATTCAGATGCCGGTGAAAGGAAGAAAGCCTTCGCTGAGGAGTTATTTATTAAAAAGTGCCAACTTAACAGTAACAGACTATTGAACAGGGAAGCAAAATACTCATATGCATCTTTTTTTACAAAAACTGAATATCCATCTTCTCTTTAACGCATCTTCCTGTACTTTCCTGGATATTCATTGACTGTTGCTCACGTCCAAGAAATGCTACAAAGCAACTCCCCAAATTCTGCAATAGATCTCCCTTTTCAAGAGACGCAAAGTGGATTTATAAGAAGAAAACATACTGCATGCATGCCTCCCCATCAGTAGTGTCACCGTTACACTGTAGAGACGTTATTACTAAGGTCCCCGTTCCTACCCTCCGTACTAATGCTTGTGGCCTGTTTAACCATGACTTTTCCGTTTAACGTCTTTCATTTTCAGATCATCTCGTGTCACCAGTATTTACCTCTGAGTAGTACGTGCAACATGAACAGTTCGAGGGATGCCTCTGCTTTTGTAGGTTTTTAGCGCAAATTGTTTTCGTTTTTATGTCTTGTGCTTCACCGATGTGGCATGCCAGGACAGTGGACAAGATATTTCACTGCACTCGCAAAGTTTTCATTGACTCAAACGGCAAAGACGTGGTCGGGAACAGATCGAAGGTACGGAACTGGTTGCTCCGTCCACTAACCAATCGGCGTGGGAATTCCAGCAAACGACTTCACCGAAAACGCTGATTGGCTGAATACATCAGACTGAGAGCCATGAAACGCCTGAGCTTTGTGCTGATCCTGATGTGTTACTGCGCGAAAGCCAGTGAATTTAATGTAAGCTCGAGAAAATTAGATCGGTTGGCAAACTCACAGGGGAATGAAGTTAGTTCCTTTAAAATTCGACATATCACATACTTTCCATCAGACGAAACTATACGATCGTGCTTCCCTGGGGGACCCTCCACTTTGGTTTTCATGGATAAACTGGTGGAACAGAGGCAGATGGAGCCTTGTTCGTCTGTTAGGAACCAGAGTGAAGTCGCTCCAAATTCTTTGCCGTAGCTGGTGACCATCAAGTCCGGTTTCGCTTATGCAGGTGTCCACAAGTTGACCAACTCGTTAAATTTACTAGTATTAGTGTAGGCATGCTCGTCGCTTGGTCACGTGTCAGTTGCGTTCGAGTACCGAAATCAGCCGTGTCTCGAAATGAGCCGCATCGATGAGTTCCGCGTTTATATGATATACAATCCAATTTATTGTTGAGTAAGCTCGCGCGAATTTCGCACCTGTATAGTAGCTTCGATTTCGCTCGACCTCGAACATCATTGTCCATCATCAGTGGCCCATATATCGTTTGTTTCGGGATGTGATTCGACTGTTCGCGTTCCGCAGATGGTCCGACCGGCGTAATTGGTTGCGAATTGGGCTGCTTTTAGTTCCCTGCATCTTTACGTCCCGAAGAGCTTGGTTATCTGGAATCTGGTCTCATCGACTCAGGCTCACAGTTCCCCGCAAGCGTTACATATGCAACCAGGCGAGTATCCGGATATGAGGTCGACAAGTCTCGCTGCCGTACATAAAATGGCGTGGTACATCGTGATTTTGTCTCAACTCGTAGATGGTGACTGCTCCAAACAAATTCTCTTACCCGGTCTCCCATAAGTAGACTGACAAAAAACAGGCGTTTTAGAAGAGTTGTGCGAAGACAGGAAGACAACTATTCGAACGGGAGTCATGTGGATGGGACTTCTACTTACTCCGCAACAAAATGCAGCAGTGACGGATGTTTCCGCGATAGGTTGCAGCCCCTGCTCGACAGAATGCAACATATGGACCCTCGAGTCAGGTAGGACTTGTTTGGATTGCGTTGCTGACTTACAGTATGCCTTACAGTATGACTTACACCGTATGCTGAATTCTGAATATCCCCCTAGCATACTGCGATAAGACGCAAGCTGAATCAATTAAGCACCATGTCAGTGTTCAAACCTGCTTATATAGTCCCACAGTTCCAAAAATTAGCCATTGCGCAAGACTGGTAAATTTGTTTGTGCAACCCGTCATCGGAAGAATGACCCACAGGACCTCTTTGTCCACCTAGTCAAAGGCTTTTGTGAATCTGAGGAATGGGTGCGTTCTCTGTCTGTTGTATCTCTTCACCTTCCCTGACGCTACTGGGTTATAGTCAGAAGACAAGAAGACGGACGACCAGAAGGAACTGTGTATTAACGCAATTACAAACTTCAATATATATGATTAACTTGTGACCGTATTTGATGGTCAATCCACTTTCAACTAACCAGTGTGTCCTCACGAAGAGACTGGACCTTACCGTGGCGTGACGGTTTGCGCACCTCAGCGATCCATTGAGCTATACTGGAGAGTGTCNGCCGGAAGTTTGTGCCAGCTAGAAAAAAAAACATTCTGTAGCTTTGAGCGTCAGTCACAAACCGGCCGCCGAATCGGGCTTAGCTCATAATTGGTCGGCCAACCTTAGCATTCCTATCACCTAGGATAATCACAAGATCACTTCTATCTAACTTACTATAGACGCTATCGTCAGTGTTACTGTCTGTCAGAGTGTATTTTGACACAACTGCGATTAACCAGAATTCCCACAACGTGGATCCCGCGAACCACTAAATCAGGATCACCAGACACCTTAAGAGTAAGTCACAAGAAATATGGGTTCCTCCCAAGCGGCTCGACGGGTATGTCCCAAATGGGGTCTTGTGTTTCGGAGGCGCAACATAAATCAGTCCAGAGAAGGAGGTATGGACAGGAGATAACTTTTGTCCCATTTGACGCAGAGTGCGTATGCTGAGGTTGAGGTAGCCCAATGTTTAGGGCACGAACTTAGTAACCAGTGGGTTCGTGGTTCGAACCGAACATCTGAGTCTGGACTACTTCTTGGTCAACCTGGCAGTATCACCCCTCATGCTTACTTCGGATAGCCAGGCAGTGAAAGGGTATTACAGCTGAACCATTGTTGTTTTGGTTGGAAAGCAACAGTGTGGAAGGACCCCTTGAATTCAATAACGGTTTATTTTGACTCATATTAATGGGCAGAAACTCGGACATGAGGCAGTGGTCATGTGACCGACAGCTAGGTAAATCAGAGGTAACTGGTTGAGGGACGCATGGGAGGGGCCGTTGAATGAAGAGTTGCCAGGATGAGTGATGTCTTTTAGTTGTTCAGGTCGGAGACACGGAGTCTCGAAGGCGTAGAGACTAAGATAAAGATGTCTGACTAATGACGCTGTCACGCATGGGCAAATCCCTTTAGAGACTTATCGGATCCGTGACAAGTCTCTTTGCTTTTCAGCTGTACTGGATAGTTTTCTATAGGTAGTATATATTAGTGCACAGCTGATGATAGCCATAATACAAATCAGAAGGTGAATGTGCACTAATAAATGTTTTTAGTATTTCTGTGACACGTATAAAAATAAATACA
>NW_008751710.1:545717-552381 GCF_000715545.1 Opisthorchis viverrini
TTCTTTGTCTCGGTTGATCATAGATGGCCGTCTGTGCGCTTGTGTACGGGGTGCCTTGGCCACGGATTAGGCGTGAACATTCTGTGTCCTTATTTCTCCGGCACATGATGAAATCGGACGTGATCGGACGTATGGGCATAATCGCACGGCCCTATTTCACATGACTGTTCCGCTGCGCAGTAGGCTGATGCGTAGCCGTAGTACTTATGTTTTCCTTTTAGAATAAGGACGCCAAGGTAGGATACTTGTAGTCCGGTGGAACGAACCCATCTCCCCATATAGGATGGAGTGAATGGAGAATTTTGTGTTTAAGTCCACGTCTGTTAGGTTTGAACACTTCGTCGTGCAAATTCGTCAGGTCTTCACGATTTGCATCTGACAATGGCTGTTTGGAATCCTTTCAACATTTCTTATTTGATCTCTCTCTGAATGTTGAGGTAACTGATTCACCGTTCCAAACATACAACACCTTTGCCTAAGAGTAGGTAAAATTTCTAACCTAGGACAACGTTTGCACATATGTGAAAGGAATTTTGACTGCGACTTTCGATTTATTCATTAGATACTTGTGAACACTCTTCACGAAGAAACTGGACCTTACCACGTTCTGATGGTTCACCCGGTGGCTGGTCAACGGTTAGAGGTCTGATTAACACAGTCTTCTAAACCCCCAGGTTGGGGGGGAAACCCAACTGCAATTTCTGCCAGATACGCTACTTTGGGGCCGGACATTTCAGTCAAAGTCTTTGGTTCAGCACTCTAATCGCCCTCCTGCCCAGGTCTGCGCGGTATGACAGTATTCCGACTGGTGTGCAGCCGTGTTATTCACAATTTAAGTTACTCTCATGATATCCAGCAAAGCATAACGTTTGGACCACTGGGCACAGTTGACCACCTGCGATCTCCAACCCGGAATCCTGACCTTCAACAGAAAAGCGGAGCCGCCTTTAACCTCAGAATTGTCCGAGCTTATAGTTCTACTCGAGCGTCATCTGCTACTGATCCTGACGACCTTCCACCTGCTCTTTCCAAGGATGGCGGTGGATTGTTCAACCAGTGCCTGTCTAGCCTATTTGGGTCTATCTGGGAGAAAGAGACCGTCCCAGACAACTGAGGTGAGTCGATAGTAGTGCCCACTTCCCAAAAAAGAGTACTCGCAGTGAATGTAGTAACCACAGAAGTGTTAACTTAACTCCTGTTGTGACGAGGCTTCTGGCGTGACTGGTTCTCCGTCATCTTACGGTAGCACAAGAAACCTTGGGGCATATGCATCAAGCGAGATTTCCACCGAATAGAGGCTGTTTTGACCACATCTACACACTCCATTCAGTTGTCAGAGCATTGCCATATGTACACACAACCCACAATCTTGACTTCAAGGATGCGTTCGATCCTGTCGGTTGGTCGTTGCTCATCAGAGGATGCTCCGGGTGTGTGTGGATATAATCAGGTCCCCATATCCACATACTTCTGGGAGTGCGAGAGTGTGTGGTGAGCTATCCAGAAGCTTCGCTACAAAAATTGGTGTCTGACAAAGATGTCTACTCACTCTGATCCTGTTCACCAAATCCTGAAATAATGAGGCCAAAGTTGGAATATCTTCAAAACCACGGTGTCCAAGTAAGTACTGGAGAGAACCTTGTCGACATCGTCCTCATATTCGGAAACGAAAGTGAAGTACAGGCACTGCTGAATTAACTGACTACCATCATACCTTCTTCCGGAACGCATCTTGCGATTTCAAAGTACAAAGTCATGCTTCAAAATGTGTAGTTACCGAAATACCCACCCCCCCTCCATAATTCAAAAAGAGGCACTGGATGTTGTGGAGAACTTTATACATCTCGGAAGTTGTACCAACTCCGGCAGAATTGTGTTCAGTAAAGTCAGTGCACGAATCTCGAAGGTCAGAATCGCGTCTGTTAATTTGCGTCACTTGGTCTCAACAATCGTGCGCACTAGACTACACCTGGGGCTATGTTGCTATACGGTTGCGGAACATGGCTTCCGTGAATAGATGGCACCAAAGAGGTAATTAGAAAAGGGGGTAGTTGTTTGTCTAGCTGGTATTTCAACCACGGAAAACATCTAGCCACATCAAGTACGGTGGCTCGGTTATGCCCTTTGCATGCCGAAACACTGTCTACCAAAACGAGCTTTGTTCTCTGTGGCTCCTACAGAATGTCAAACACTCGGGGACTACGTATTCCTCGAGGACCGGTGTTACTTCTCCCACTGTCAGCGTCGAGGTCATGAGGCAATTTTGCGATACCACTGTGTTGCTCATGTGTATTCCATTAACTCTGTTCTACAAGTGGAAGATCGCTGCACTTTGATGTGGGGATACGGGTGTAGATCTGGGTGACGCTGTTCTTGATGGTTGTCTTCACATCCCATCGCACACTAGGATCTACATGGTGAAAAACTATGGTATACTGATTTATTTTTTGTCGGTCTTGGTGTACAAGTTCCTTTTCTATTAGGATACCAGAAGACGTGAGTATCATGGCGTCAAAACCATCGCTATGCTTGGAGAAGAAATAGTCTCATGGTTTTGACTTTTTTCACTGTAGTATCAAATCCCACTGGACGTAATAAGAACATTTATTTTACAACTGGGCTCATGGATACATGTCAGCATTCAACATCGTAAAAGTAGACGAAAACAAACAAGTGAATAAGCACTACTTACAAGTAGTCAAGCTGTAACCTCGCTTGGTTCCCATTTGACTCGTTATCAATGAGGAAACCTTTCTGAAGTTTTCCATAGGCGGTAGCGACCGATGTGCCAAGGTTTTACGTTGGCACAATCCTGGGTCATACGTTTCGAAGGTTACTGTTTCTGAGAGACTCCGAATCACTCGTTTGGTCATGCAAACCGAAAAATGTTGAACCACACTTTACCCACGTCCATAAGCGGGTCACGTTGGCCCAAATCGAATTTGAGGGTTAAACAAAGTCAGACGCTGGTGAACTCCACCAGAGGTGTTGTCAGCCTACCCCTACCTGGCGATGTCCTTCCCAGAATGTGGCCTGACAACTGTGACACACTCTGACAACTCTCCCTGCCAACCAAAATGCTCCCCCTCTGGAAGTGAGTATTATTCCACTGGCTGATTTTAACATCTTTTTCGGTTATTTTTCATCGGGATTAGTATTAAGCGAACTATCTCCAAACGTGACGGGTATACATGACAGCCAATGAAATAACCGTTTTCGTTGAGACAGATCTCATTGGTTATTCTTCACTCGCCCTTGACAGACGAGTTGTATTCTTAGCATCACTTTTGACCGCTTGTACGCGACGGTGATCAATAGAGCAGCTGGCTCGCACATTCGTTGACTTTTTCTAGTTTGGCCAAGCGCACCAGGTTATCAATCGGCTATCCAAACCGGGGTTCACGGTAATAAGAAAGCATTAATTAGATTGTGGTCCACACCAGTTAGTCGGTTTTACTCGGTCCTATTAGCGGTAATCTATATGAGTTTATCTTACTGAATCAAACCTATCTGAGTGAGATGACCCCCTACACCCCAGGGGAAAGGGTCTTTGTGTCTCTTTTGGAGGAAGCTAATTCCATTTGGGGAGCATCTGTGTGTCAAATTTGAAACGGCAAAGGTTACTGTGATCTGTTTGAGGGTGTCTTCCTAGCATATGAAAACACATGTATGTAGTTGATAACCGCTTCACCAAGTTGGTTACAAGTACATTTACGGATGGTACGCAAAGCAGTCTATGGTAGTCAATCAAGTTGATCTGTTCACTGAGCTTGACAAGTGATTTGCAAAGTCAGGTGATGGTATCACATCGAGTGGTGACAGAACGTTTGCAAGTCAGATCCTGATCAACTTCTAGTTAAAGCGGCTGAGTTAGAGTATGAGGAGAAAAGTCCTTCGCCGCGAAGCAGTTTAAAATTAAACACTAACTAAACGGTTACAAACTACTTGACAGAAAGTAACTGTCTCATATGCACCTTGTTTTTAAAAACTGAACATCCACACGCCTCTTCTTGAACTTTGGTGGATATTCATTGACCATCACGCAATTGTGAACGAACACTGCAAAGCAGTTCTACAGGTTCCGTAATAAAACTCACCTTCCATTAGACGCAAGGTGGGGTTACGACAAAATCACACACTACTAGCATACCCCGCCAGTAGTATCCGCCGTTACACCAGTATTTAAAATAGTTGCTAACACTAGTCTTTGTTGATTTGAATAGCGGCCATCAGGGACAGAGCGGTCGTGCTAATCGTGTGCCACACTAATCTCTACCCCTGCACTTGCATCCAACACCCATTTGGGTTGATGGCCCCAGAGGGACACTGAAAGTACATCATTATTCTTGAATGAACTGGAATCTTGTTTCCGGAAAATCTTTCCTTATCACAGCAAATTTGTTCTGAACAGAACCTGGGGATTCAATGGGCATATTTTGGCTTCTTATCAGAACTCAGTGGCACGGTATACGCTTCACTCTGCCGTACGCTAGACAACTCATTTTCAAGCCCATTGTCCTACCATAATCTCCTATTAGAGCTCGTCAGCAGTGCACATCCTTGCCCACTCCGGGGTTCGAACCGCGGGTATCCGACATGTGGGGCGAGAGTGTTACCGCTACTCTAACAGCACACGCTGGATTTTAATGTCTTAACAGGTGAACCTGTTTACCCTTAAGTAATGTGATTCCCATCTGCGACAATTCACACACAAACAGTCGATCCAGAGTGAACAAACAGCCTTCAACCTGATCCATGGAATGCAGAGGTTTAGTAGGAAAGGCCATGTACTACAAAGTCAGGCGAACGTCAGAACCCAATCAGGGTAAATGGATGATTCAAGCAAGTAATTATCAGAACTCAGCTTGAACAAATGCTAAACTTATCTTGACCACTGATCAGCGACGATAACTTTCACGTGAAGCTACTAACCACCATTGAGTGACGTGTTTCCCCGCTTGTTTGTTCTTAACTAGCATGTGAGTAGCCCTTCAGAAGACATTGCTCATGATTCCTTCTGATTGCTGTCACAGTGAAGAATTATGAGCCAACCTCGTAGCATTTGGTTGCATATTGTCAGTCACTCAGCATCCGCCATTAACTCACGATTCGAAACAGCGTGTGCCAACCCACTGGGGCAGAGTGAGTGGCAGATGTGCCTTTAAGAAGATTGCTGCACGTCGCCACTCATGTTGTATCATTCAGATGTCAGTGTGAAATACCAGAATGAATTGACAACCAGTTCGCGAGGTGATTGAGTTTTCGTGAGTGTTTACACTTCCATCAACGCAGTATTACCTCGCCTGATCGAGATGACACGAGTTGAGAGATGAGAAGCCGAGAGGCATGGTACAGCCATTTCTTCCTTATTAAGGAACATCGTCAGTGCTAAACTCACAAGATTTCAGAGTGTCTGGAGTTCGCGAACTTCCGGCCGCTAGTTTTAGCACCTGACCTCAGATCTTCTCAGGTGGAGGCTAATCACACCGCCAATCAGCCGCGGGTGGGTGAAACGCTAGCCATGAGGTCGCGGGTTCGGCCATATCTACTGGAGTTTCTTGAGATGCCCACTGCTGGTGATTCGCAATGAGGATGAAGCGGCACTGATGAACTCTACTAACAAGATGCTGACCTTTTACTCTCCCCCTTACAACGATTGGCTCCCACAAATCCAGCTGGAGAACTAATAAACCAAGAAAACTTCCTGACAAAATAAAAAAACATTGATAAGTTTTGCTGGTGTCTCTTTCAAATCGTAAAGTGAAGGAAACATCTTACAGAGGTTATAAGACTAAAAACGGCTAAAATCATGACGAGGGGGCTATGGTCAGGTCAGCTACACTACCCCTGTTAAAAGGGCTATTCTTGATGAGATATCATTCAAAAAGATGATTTTTGGTTTTTCACTCAAAGCCCTCCAAGAAACCGCAGGGAAGATAGTTTCTGTCCTCCCATCACCCCAGATGGCTAATCTGACTCTTTGTTCGAAAGGACGCGGTAATCTAGCCAAGGAATCGTCGGCTGAAGCACGTCGCACATGTGACACTGGTTGAACGTTGGCAAACAATAAATTTTTCTACTTGATCAGCCCCAAGAAGGGCGAAACCGGTCGTGGGCGGTCGACGAATTTCCAGCAACCTTATGAGTAGTGCGTTATGAAAACAAATTTTCCTGTTTCGCAGTTCCTATTACGGCTTACTGAGGTGCCACTGTTAGGCAGGACTACACACGGATCCCGCTATACCGCACGTCTTCAGGCGCTGCTACGGCTGATAAGCCCAGCCCGCACGAGATTGGCCAAGAATTCGGGACGCTTGCCGGTCCGGCATCAAGACGAGATCTGATTGGTCGAAAATCTGGACCCAACAGCCAATCATGACCCAGTGTTGGCCAAATGACGGTTGCCAATGCCGCATCCAGAACGCGTCAGAATTTCCAGAAGGTTATAGCCATCTGCGCCATATATACGAAGCACTGCACAATTGTTCTTGACTTCGTTTTGGGCAATAATAGACCTTGTGAACCTTTGGTGGTTGTTTTGACGTGAACGCTAGCTTGGCAGGCTCAGACCGAGGACTAAGCTGAGAGGAAAATACCGTTACTACAGCCACAGAAAGTAATTTTTCGCAATTACGTTAGTCGAAGACTCGTACAACCTCCTCAC
>NW_008751710.1:553088-557976 GCF_000715545.1 Opisthorchis viverrini
TAAACAATGTTAGACAAGATCTATCCGCTCAAGCTAAAGAGGCGTTGGTTTCATCTTTGTTACTTGCTGGGATTCGAGTGTACCTTAATTTTTCCATGATTTTTCAGTCCGACGTCGACCTCTTCTGGCGTACAGTTTCCCTGTCCCAGACTCCATCCATAGTATCCGACCCCAGTCGCCCTGCGTTGTAACGAAAGTATCCGTCCCTCAGACAGACCTCAATCGCATAAAGATGGTTAAGGGTACGGAGATGTTTGCATGATTGGATGTTTGAATAAACATCTTCGCTAAAAATAGTGGCAAGGAGAGTGAAGTATGCTCTCACATCGTTGTATCAGAGAAACACTGATGATGGCTTGATGGATTGATCAGCTGACCGCATGTGCAACTTGGCAGAGGTGAACAGAATCAGGGACTGTGTCTACAAAATGAAGTACAACGACTGAACTATAAAGGACATAGGGCTTGGGAACCTAGAACTAGATTTGGAGACCACGACGAAAAATGAACAGGCCATGAAAAGACGCAGCTACATATCGAACGTTACTGAAAGACTCCGCGATGGCGAGACATGCACTGGACACGTGACACAAAATGGATTTAGAAAATGTTGAAGTTTTGAGGCGGGAACTACGGTTAAGGCCACAAGCTGATGGGGAACGCCAAGCGTCCCAGTGTTAACAGAATAGAAGGCGTAGAATTGGCAGGCTTGTGGAGGACAGTTTTACATCAGTCGAGCTGACACATGTTGATGTGTGGCTATCAGAAGGAGGAATCACCAACACCAGTAGCTTATATTTGCTTAATTAATTGTATAGAGGAAACTACTCATAAGGTTGCTGAAAACTGGTCGACAACCTTATGAGTAGTTTCTTTATGAAAATATACTGTGACCTCTCGAATATCGTACCAACTGAAATATGGGGCAGCCTCTGTGCACCAAATTCAGCTGAAGAACCTCAAAAACGAAAGATTCTCCCGTGAAAACCAAATTGATTTGCAAATGAGTGTATTCGTCACAATTAGTCCAATTTGGGTTCAAGTAGAACATAAGACTGACGGAAACTCGGGGACTAAGCCTACCTGATGAGCCCCAAGAGGGGCAAAACCTGTTGTGGGCTGTCGAAGAGTATTCAGCAACCTTGTGATAGTTTCCTTTATGAAAATATACTGCGATATCTCGAATATCGTACCAACGAAAGCAGGAGGTGGCCTGTGTGCAGCACATTCAGTTGAAGAACTTCATAAACGGCAGATTCACTTGAGACTCCCGTGAAACCCCAGCGGATGTGCAAATAAGTGTATTTGTCAAGATACTATACTTGTGTTGACGTAATTCACCATATTTCCCACAATTCCTGAGTCCTAAAATTTTAGGATTGTGGAAAATTTTTCATTACACGTTGGGGAGTTTCGGATTGGTAGCACAACTTTATGGAATACTAGCTACGTTAAAGTCACTTCTCTCTTTTTCTGATTTCGCTGCTCTGATTAAACACATCAAAGGGAATTTGCGAAGTAGCCTGAAGGGCAAGGGCGGTCACCAGACCGTCGATTGAAGCGTCCTAAATACTTCAGTCATCTCTCACAATTAACTCGCTTCAACCATTCAGATTCGATCACTTAGGCGCGTTCAGTCTGTACTGGTACAGAAGCCTCCAGCTTGCTTATCAGGTAACCAGGGGTAACCGTCCCGATGTGTTTAAGCATATCATGGGCTACAACAATAAGAGTAAACGTTTGAATAGTAATCGTGATAAGCCAACAAGCTGTAATTAACTGAGAGGGAATATAAAATTTCCTCCAATCGGTGAAACTCTCCTCTGAGAGGCCTTCACTCGAGCAGCTAGTCAACAGGTGACCAAGTGATATAGATTACGCGGTTGAACAATGATTGACCTTATATCCCAAGTGCGAGTTATTCACACTGCTGACCATGCGGTCGGTTGAGTGTTCAGACTGCTAGCCGGAAGTTCGCGGGTTCGAAACTCCTTACTGGAGTTTCGTGAAATGCCACTGCTGAGGATTCTCACAACGATCGAAGCAGCTGCACGGTTCTTCTCGGCCTTTTAGAATAGATTGGCTACACTGACAAGGCAGAATTTTCAGCTTAAAACCAAAAAATGCCCAGTTCAATATAAAGGTTGCCTTACCAGAACTAGCGAAATACGCTCATTTGTAAACTAATTTGTTTTTTCGAGAGACACCCTACTGACTCACCCAGCTGAATCTCTCATTTGTGATGTTTCCAGGCAACTGAATGTGCTGCACCAGGCCGCCTCATGCTTCAGTCACTCCGCTAATCGAGATATCGGGATACATGTATATTTATAATGCACTGCTCATAAGGTTGCTGAGTGGGCTGTCGACGAATTTTCAGCAACCTTATGAGTAGTGAATTACGAATAATTTCCAGAATCATTTTCATAACTTGCTCACTGACGTAACTATCGATGTCAGGACCTCCGGGCCGCATTGCGAGAGTGATTACCACGGAGAATGCGGCTAACGGAATGTGCACTCGTAAACAGTGCAGGGAACTGACCTACTTTCGGAAGTACTCCGATTGTAGGGTCACTATATTTAGCATAAGGTACATCACCAATCTTCGGGGAAAATGAGTTGCCATCCTGAATCAGGTACCCCGCTTGGCAGATCAGTCGAACTTGTTTGCTCAGATCACATGCGGATCCTTCTTGTCAGAGCAACATTCTAAGAAGCATCGCTTGTGTCCTCGAAGTCGCCAGTTCTTTACTGTAAGCCAAACGATCAAGAGCGTGTAGGCGGCAGTTTTTCGTCGACCTGCAAGGTGTGGACGCCGTTCGTTCGGCGATCTACGCAACTAAACACACAAAGGAGTAAGCCCACTACCAGAAACCCCAAAAGAGGCCACCGTAGAGAAAATAACTTTCTGTCCCCATCTTAGCAGTGAGCTGCCCCTCGGGTTCTTCGTCGAAGTCCATTAAAGCTTCCTGCTGATGAGCTGTAATTGGAGCAGAACTCCAGTCCAATGCTTCTCCGTTTAGTGTGGACTCACTAGAGTAAATGTGTGGACAGGAGGTTGACTGCTTACACAAGAGTCAGGTGAACGTGGATTCTGCAGTCACTTTTGACTGGCTCCTCGAGTGATGAGTCCTCAGAAGAAAGTTGCGCACATCCTTTCACTGGGATGCACATTGATTCATTGTGGAGAAGCACAGCTTCTCAGCGTGTGCCTTTGGGAGGTGGTTTTTCGTCTTGTCACTGAAGCCAACTACGCTGAAAAGCCGAGAAGCGCTGTTTCATCCATGTTGGGATCTCAAAAAAACTCAGAAGATGTATGGCGGGCTTTCAAAAGGCCAAATGAGAAACGTTAACACGTTTTCTACAAATCTGTAACCCTAGCCGAACAACTCAGCTCACCGTCTACCTAAGCACTAATCCGAATAAAACTTGGACTCAGGTAAATCCAACAATAAAACAAACGATGTTTCACTTTTATAAGTTTTTTTCTCTATCGCTTGATACTTAATTATTGCAACTTTTGTTGACAATGTGTCGAAACGGGCAAAGATAACAAAAACGGATGAGGTGCGAAAAACCAGACGAAAGTGCTCTTGTCCTTGGGTCATGACAGTATTACGATGTTCATCATCGGAAACAACAGTATCGATTTTCTCTCCTTTTCAACTACTACACACAACTATGTGTGAGATTCATCAGCAAGAATCACGTGAGTATTAGAAAACCGGAGAGTGACCAGACGACATCAACATTGGTCTTGTTGATTAGCAATTCCTGTGAAAGAAAAGTGATCCCGATAATGTGCTATCCAAGTTTCAATACAGTCTCCCACATCATACCTGCAGAGGTAGAATTTATAGATGCATGAAGCTAATAAATTCAGGATTTACTGATGCGTATGGCGCTGATGGTTCACTGCCGCACAACCATAAAGCTTGAACACCACTGATATCAATTAGCCGCAGCCTCCAGCCAAGCGATGGCACTGAGTCATGAGAAACCCATCTTGGAAGGCGGACTGCACCAACCACATCTAAACTCTTCGTCACACACACCCTTTCCACACAACCTTTCCTATGTCTCATATTTTCCACCTCGCAGTTTGTACCCTTCTCAGGAAGGAAGGGAGAAAAACACGGGTCTCCGTAGACGACGTTCCGGCATGCAAAGAACACAGCTTAGCCAATGCAGTTGATGTTGCTCGATGTTTTCCGAGACCGAGGTTTCCGCTGCACGACCAAACACCCGTTTCCCGATTATCTCGTTATGAATCTGTTGACGCCATCCGGTACCACCCAAGTTTCTGAATCATCGTTGGTCGTGAAAGATGATATCTTCTTCCGAACTGGGAAGGCCAGAGCAGCTTTTGCGTTATGAATTGACGCCATCCGGTACCACCCAAGTTTCTGAATCATCGTTGGTCGTGAAAGATGATATCTTCTTCCGAACTGGGAAGGCCGGCCAAGCTTTTGTGAACCTACGTCACTTGTGGTGTGGGTGTGACATCAGCTTCTCTGTCAAGGGTCGGGTCTGCAATGCGGCGGTACGCTCCATATTACTATGTGGATCAGAAACCTGGCCAATGCACGCCGAGGACGTCAAAAGACTTTCACTGTTTGACCATCGATGTCTTCAGAGCATTGCCCAAATCTGGTGGGAACACCGGATCAGCAATACTGAAGCTCGTCGAATGGTATTCGGGAGAATAGCTCACCCTCGATAGATGAACTGGTTGCACTGGCTTCGCCAAGTGCTGCGTATGCCAGTCGACCGACTTCCTCGAAGGGTTCTTTTCGCACAACCACGTGAAGGGTGGAAGAGAGTCAGAGGCGGTCAACCAATGACTTGGCAGCGACGTATGAAAGCCATTGCCAGCAAACTTAGC